>NC_043012.1:36397504-36427504 GCF_006345805.1 Octopus sinensis
CAGGACCATGTCCTTAGGTGAGACAGCAAGCCACTTGTTATTATGAGAGTTGATCTTCTGGTCTCGGCAGAAATCCTCGTCAGAAAAGTGCCTCAGCATATCAGGCTTCAGTGGGTGTTTCAATTTGTTAATCAGCTTCCTGGTGGGCCCAAGTCACTTTTCCTGCATCACCTTAGACAGAAATTGTCCCCCCATTACCATTTAGCAACTGGTAAAATAAACCAACAGAATAAGTACCAGGTTTAAAAAAAATCTGGGGGCTGATTCATCTGACTAAAATGGTCTTCAAGTGGGTGCCCCAGCATGGCCACAGCCTAATGACTAAAACATGGTTTCAGGTTCAGTCCCACTGTGAGCCACCTTGAGCAATTGATGTTTACAATAACACTTCAGCTGATCAATGCCTTCTGAATGAATTCTCAGACTGAAACTGTGTGGACATGTTGTTGTTGTTGTTGTTGTTGTTGTTGTTGGTGGTGGTGGTGGTGGTGGTGATGATGATGATTGTGTGTGTGTGTGTGTGTGTGTGTGTGTGTGTGTGTGTGCACGCATCCACCACTTGACAACCAATCTTGGTTTGTTTACATCCACATAATTTAATACCTTCACAAAACAGACCAACAGAATAAATACCAGACTGGAAAAAAAAGTACCGGGGGTTGGTTTCATCAACTAAACTCTTGAAGTTGGTGCCCCAGCATGGGCTGCTGTACAATGACTGAAACAAAAAAATACACACACACACACACAGGATTTTTTATACACGTGCATATATATGTGTATGTGTGTGTGTGTGTGTGTGTGTGTGCCTGTGGCACCTGTGCCGGTGGCATGTAAAGGCACCCACTACACTCATGAGTGGTTGGCGTTAGGAAGGGCATCCAGCTGTAGAAACACTGCCAGATCAGACTGGGCCTGGTGCAGCCTTCTGACTTCCCAGACCCCAGTTGAACCGTCCAACCCATGCTAGCATGGAGAACGGACGTTAAACGATGATGATGATGATGATGATATATATATATATATATATATATATATATATATATATATACACACACATAGCTGAGACCTTGTGCAGCTACTTGAAACTTCATATCTGAATGGATCGAATTGCAAATACTGATCTACAATACAAAGCAGCACTCAAATAAATGCATCCACGCATATGTATGTATGTATACACAAACACACACACGCACACAGAGAAATGCACATATACATTCACACAGAGTTGTCTATGAAAATTAGAATATTATGTAGATATTGAATATTAGTTGCCTGTTAAGTGGAAATATGAAAATTTCCAATGTATTAGATTCAATAATCCTAACATGTCCTCTATTTTGTTGATATAAGCAAACATTTATGGCTTCAACACACACCAATCATTCAAATTCCAATATCTCAAAATATAAGAATGTAATACGAAAACATCTAAAACACATCCTTATAAAAGAGCTGCAGGTATAGAATATCAGTTTATACTTGGTTGGAATTCTTTTGGTTTCAATACATTACAGCCTCAGCAGTTCTCTATTTCTTCAACCTTCCTTCAAACATGACAAACCCAGCTATTTGAAGTTCAGCATCAAAATCCTTGCATTACTTCAGTGTCACACACTACTGAGATCTAGTGCTAAGCCAAGAGATCTTAGAGCTCTTCAGGTTTCTGTCAGCCAATGAGCTATTTAGTGATGTGGTATTTCTGCCCCAGAAGTATTTGGCATCATTTTTTTATGTCCATTTCCGAAACTGGCATGGCTGGATAATTTGTCAGAAGCTGGCAAGCCAGAGGGCTGCATCAGGCTCCAGTTGTCTGTTTGGAATGGTTTCTAGGGCTGGATGCCCTTCTTAATGGAGCCAATTATTCTCCTCTGCTGCTCTGATCCCTTTGGCTAATTCCCCAACCTCAAGTACTTTACAGAGTGTATTGAGTGCTTTCTATGTGACGCCCAGCACAGGGCATCTACAAGCAATACCAAAACAACCAATATCTGGTTACTAATCATCATATCAACCTGCTTTCTCAGCCAGGTGACACGTCTGACCAGAATCAAACCTCTTGGAGTGTCTATGTGGCATGATTAAAAAGCAGACAGTCAAACGCATCAAAGCAATTAGCTGAAGGTGGCTATCAAGAACACCTAGGCTTCCATCACACCTGAGAAGTGTCACAGGTCGATTTCCTTTATATTTATATGCCAGATAGAGACAGGTATGTCTTCACACCTGCTGAGGTACTCGGAATGCAAAGAACTGGAACAGATCCTGCAAAACAACAGAGTGGACACTGCTAAAGATATGAACTGGACTTCTGTAGTAAGGACTGATTTACAGAGAGGTAAGGGAATTGTGGAAAGAGAAAGGGGAAGCTGGAGAGAGAAGGTGAAACTAATGGGGGAGAGAGACAGGGGCACTGGAGAGAAGGAGAAGGAGATTATGAAAGGAAGAAGAAGATGGTAGAAACAGAGGGATTAATGTAGAGAGAGAAGACCTCATAAAAAGAGGGAAGAGGAAACAGGTGGAGAGAGTGAAAGAGGAATCTGATTGATCATAGATCTGGCTAATATGGATTTTAACAACAGCCACAACCAGGGCTGAATTTAAATTTGGTAAAAACTTAACCCTTTCGTTACTGTATTTATTTTGAGATGCTCTGTTAAATATAACAAAGAATTCAGTAAAATAACTTTGTTATCATTCAGCAAGTGTTAGGAACATAAATTCTGACTAAGGTTTGGTGGAAGATTTTAATTAAAAACTTATGGAAACAAGACATTTGAACTCAGAGCCAGAGCCGGTTTCAGCCAGGTTGATAATGAAAGGGTTAAACTATATAAAGCTTGGTGGCCCTTTATTATGTCCTTTAATGATTTTGGGGTCATTGTGGTTAGTATGGTCTTCAACTGCAGCTGGTTTACTTTATGTCCAAATGTAACTCTAATCTGTAAATAGTGAAATCTGTTGAATTCTAAAGGGAGATAATTTTGGTTTGACCTCTTTTATATTGGATTACCCAGAATACATCAGATTTCATAGCCAACACAAACTGTATTTCGTGAGACAGGTGTTCTCACCTCAGCTGAACTGGTGTTAAGAATATAGGATCAATACATTATATTCTTATCAGCACTTCCTACAAATTTCCATAATATAATATTATTGATAATTTATCTCTATATCTAGAGTAACACTCTGATGATTGGATTAACACTTAGTAGGTCTCAAACTGGTTTTAAACTTAGTAATATCTGAAAATGGAACTAAGAAGTCTAATCTCAGAAACTCATGTTCAATCAAATAAGCAGTAGATTCTTAAAAATCATGTAAACCTGTAAATCCATGATTCCTCCCCTACCCACAGAAATATATTAGCAATGTTTTTTGTCTCCTCCCGGTCTCTTTTATCATATAAAAATAGAGTTGAATTCCACAGCACTCTTCTCTCTTTACCAAGATATGGGGCAAAAATTAAGAAGAGCTTCAAATTGCTTCTTTTTATTAAATGTTGCAATTTATCCGACCCCTTTTAATCCCCAGGAGCCCCATCAGAAAAGGGCATCTTCTCACATTCCATTCTATCTATGAAAAACACTGATATAGACAATATTTCTTGTAAATCAAGTTACCTCATTTACTCATGTATACATCACACTATTTTATAGTTGAATTTAACCAAAAAATACGAGGTGCAATTTATACCAAACACTATGAAGGGGAGAAAATTTTGTACCAAGATCATCATCATCATTTAAGGTCCGCTTCCATGCTGACATGGGTTGGACGGTTTGACTGAGGACTGGTGAGCCAGAGGCTACACCAGGCTCAAACTGATCTGGCAAAGTTTCTACAGCTGGATGCCGTTCCTAATGCCAACCACTCTGAGAGTGTAGTGGGTGCTTTTACATAGCACTAGCATGAGGGCCAGTCAGGCAGTTCTGGCAACAAGCACACTCAAAAGGTGGTTTTATGTGCTACTGTCACAGGAGCCAGTCTGGCAGCACTGGCAACGATCACGATCGAATGGTGCTTTTCACGTGTCACCGGCATGGGAGCCAATCCATGGCCCTGGCAACAATCACCCTCAGATGTGCTCTTAACATTCCACTGGCACACATGCCAATCAGGTGGTACTGTCATCTGCCACATCAGCAATTTTGATTTGTTTACACTTTCCTCAATAGGTCTTTGCAAGCAAAGTTCATTGTCCAATGAATGAGGGGTATAACACTAAATTAGGGGTGTGGAAGACAAGAATACATAGGTATGCTCTCAAACAGTAGCAGATTAGACCATGTACCTAGATGCAAGGTAGCTTATTTAACAGTTTTACTTCAGAACTTGAGGTTAGGGAATTAGCCAAAGGGATCAGAGCAGCAGAGGAGAATAATTGGCTCCATGAAAAAAATCTCTATTTACTTTGTTTGTTCAATCTTTTAGTCAGGAGGGAAGACAGTGTCAATAGCATATTACAGGACCTCCAAAACTGGTGAAAAGAAGGGAGGGAGGAAAATATCCTCAAACCAGGGACCTCATCTCAATGTTTGCAACAGAAAGGACTTCACTAAAGACATCCAAGGTGCCAAGTGGTGAGTTAAACCAGGGCAAAGGGATTAAATCACCTAATAAGGCCATGCTGGATTTTGACGTTACAATGCAAAGAGCTGGAACAAATACCACAAGGCATCCAATGTTCTTATAGCTCTACCAGAGCCTTACCTTGTATGGTACCTTTTCTTTTTTTGTCAACCCCTGGAAGGATGAGAGGCAAAGATGACACAGATAGGATTTGAACTCACAGTGTAGAAATCTAGAATAGACATCAGAAAGCACTCTGTCTGATGTTCTAACGAGCCTGCTAATTCACCACCATAATGAGGGAGAACTCCACCAGCATGGTATCATCAGTAACGGTAATGAAGTCCTCTTTAAAGACTCTACACAATCTGCACACAATCCTCTGCATCTTAATCATCATCATTTGAATGTCCCACTTTTCCAAGCTTCCATGAAATAGATGGAATTAAGGCAGATTTTATGTGGCCAGATGCCCTTCCACTTGCTAACCCTCACCTATTTCCAACCAAGGTAATATCTCCCAGTTAGCTACTTTTGTGCAAATGAAAATATCAATTAAATTTAATTGGTTTAATTAATGGCAGCCATGTGGGAATAGATGGTGCATGTGCAACAGAGTGTAAGCATCTTGAGAGAAAAATTGAGCATGAGAGGCATCAGACGTGGTATGCAAAAGAGAAGACTATGCTGGTATGGTCATGTGATGCATTTGGATGAGGACAGCTCTGCAAAGAAGAGCTGATCCCTAACTGTGGAGGGAAACTGTAGAAAAGTTAGACTCAGGAGGACATGGAATGAGGTGGTGAAGTAGGACCTTTGAATGTTGGGCCTCAGGGAGGTGATGACAGGTGATTGAGACCTTTGGCAATTTGCTGTGCTTGAGTGGACATGTCAAGCCAAGTGAAAGCATAGTTGTGACCAGTGCCAGTGACACATAAAAGATACCTACTACGCTCTTGGGGTGGTTGATGTTAGGAAGGGCATCCAGCCATAGAAATCAAGCCAAATCAGACCGGAGCCTGGTACAGCTCCCTGGTTTAATAGTTGCAGTCAACCCATCTAATCCATGCCAGCATGGAAAACGGACACAAAATGATGATTATGATGATGTATCAGATATATAAAGGTAGAGAAATGAAAAGATGAAGAAGTGAAGAAAGAACAGATTAAAAATCTAGGGAACATTTCTCTGTTATAGGAGGACCTCAATTCCTTGTACCAACACATATGTGTGTGTGTGTGTGTGTATGTGTGTGTGTGAGAGAGAGAGAGAGAGAGAGAGAGAGAGAGAGACAGAGCAGGTGATGACATTATGTGACCAAGGACAGTAAGACTTAAACAAGTGATTAAATACCTATATCTTTACTACCTACAAGGGGCTAAACACAGAGGGGACAAACAAGGACAGACAAAGGGATTAAGTCGATCACATCGACCCCAGTGCATAACTGGTACTTAATTTATCAACCCCGAAAGGATGAAAGGCAAAGTTGACCTCGGTGGAATTTGAACTCGGAACGTAACGACAGACAAAATACAAGAGATTAAATATAGAACCTGAAAAAGTGAGAGACAGAATGAGGGGAGTTCCAAAGAGTGAATTAAGAAGACAAAATAAAAATTTAACTACAAGGGGACACATCTGCCTCCACAAATACACACAACAACAATCGTGCGTGTGTGTGTGTGTATGTGTGTGTGTGTGTGTGTGTGTGTCTCATGATACGTGTATGGAGTTACTCTTTTACTTGTTTCAGTCATTTGACTGCAGCCATGCTGGAGCACCACCTTTAATCGAGCAACTCGACCCCAGGACTTATTCTTTTGTAAGCCCAGTACTTATTCTATCGATCTCTTTTTGCTGAACCGCTAAGTGACGGGGACATAAACACACCAGTATCGGTTGTCAAACAATGCTAGGGGGACACACACAAACACACACACATACATATATATATATACATATATACGACAGGTTTCTTTCAGTTTCCGTCTACCAAATCCACTCACTCGGGCTTTGGTCGGCCCGAGGCTATAGTAGAAGATACTTGCCCAAGGTGCCACACATTGGGACTGAACCCGGAACCATGAGGTTGGTAAACAAGCTACTTACCACACAGCCACTCCTTCAACTTCACATTGTAAGAAGCTCCCTGTCCTCACTATTTTCTTATTTCACGTACACACACACATACACGAGCATGTATATATACACGTGTGTATGTATATATATATATATATACACATGTGTGTATATATATACGCACATGTGTGTATATATATACGCACATGTGTGTATATATATATATATATATATGTATATCATCATCATCATCGTCATCATCGTTTAACGTCCGCTTTCCATGCTAGCATGGGTTGGACGGTTCAACTGGGGTCTGGGAAGCCAGAAGGCTGCACCAGGCCAGTCAGATCTGGCAGTGTTTCTACAGCTCGATGCCCTTCCTAACGCCAACCACTCCGAGAGTGTAGTGGGTGATTTTATGTGCCACCGACACAGGTGCCAGACGAGGCTGGCAGACGGCCACGCTCGGATGGTGTTTTTTATGTGCCACCGACACAGGTGCCAGACGAGGGTGGCAGACGGCCACGCTCAGGTGGTGTTTTTTATGTGCCACCGACACAGGTGCCAGACGAGGCTGGCAGACGGCCACGCTCGGATGGTGTTTTTTATGTGCCACCAACACAGGTGCCAGACGGCCACGCTCGGATTATGTTTTTTATGTGCCACCGACACAGGTGCCAGACGAGGCTGGCTGACGGCCACGCTCGGATGGTGTTTTTTATGTGCCACCGACACAGGTGCCAGACGAGGCTGGCGAACGGCCACGATCGGATGGTGTTTGTTACGTGCCCACAGCACGGAGGTCAGTCGATGCGGTACTGGCTACGGCCACGTTCGGATGGTTTTCTTATGTGCCACCGGCACTGGTACCACAAGGATACAAATTCCATTGATGTTCATCTATTTGATTTGGTTTGATTTGATTTGATTTGATTTGATTTTCACTTGCCTCAACAGGTCCTCACAAGTGTCACAAGTGTCACAAGTGTCACTTCACAAGTGTCACATATATATATATATACACATATATTACATGTGTGTGTGTGTGTATATATATATAATACAAATAAGAAAATGGAGAAACAAATTTGGTTTGTTCATCAACTTACGGATATTATAATGTTGGATTATTTATTCATTTTATATATATATATACATATATATACATATATATATACACATACATTACATACATATGTGTGTGTGTGTGTGTGTGTATATATATATGCATTTGTGTGTGTGTGTGTCTGGCTAAACAAGATTAAAACAATGGTTACACGAAAATCTAATTATTATTTTACACGTCAACTTCATTATCATTCTCCTAGAATTAGTTCTCAGGAAGGCAAAAACAGTGTTTCACTTTTCTTCTTCAAATGTCAACTGACTCCTTGCTCCACCACCACTGCCACCACACCTTCTTTACAAACAAACAATTCTTTCAACCTCACTGAGATCAGTAGCTTTGGTCCATAATGTCGTGGGTCAACTAAATCTGCCCAGCACACCACGGGTCAACAAGACCTTTACTATTAATAACTTGCAGTAATTACTAGAACAGACTAGTTCTAAAACTCCACTTCACAATACAAATAATAATAATCCTTTCTATTATAAGCACATGGCCTGAAATTTGGGGGGAGAAGATAAGTCGATTACAATTACCCCAGTACACAACTGGTACATATTTTATTGACCTCTAAAAGGATGAATGACAAAGTTGATCCCAGTAGAATTTTGACTTGGGATGTAAAAATCGATCAAATGCACCAAGCATTTACCTGGCATGTCCACAATTCTGCCAAGTGACTACCTTGATGATGATAATAATAATAATAATAATAATAATAATAATAATAATAATAATAACAACAACAACAAGAACACTGAGAGAGTACAAACCTCCGCCAAGGCAACACCAATGTCCTCTCAACAATATGCTAGAGATGATTTTTTTTAAATGAGAATATCTGAAATAAACTGAACTGCTCTCACAAACAGATGGATTCTCAGGAACTGCTGGAATCCATCCAGCCGTTCCTGAGATATCTTGTCCACAGACAAACAAACACAACTGAAAACAATACCTCCACCTTTGCTAAGGCAGAGGTAATAATAACAAGAGCATTCAGGGAGTGCAAACCACCACCAAGGCAACACCAGTATCCTCTCGATGATTAGCCAGAGATGATTTTTTTAAATGAGAATATCTGAAATAAACTCGATTGCTCTCACAAACAAGAATACTAAAAAGGGACCTGACCGCTCTCAAAATTTAAGTTAAAAAACAGGAAAAATAATCCAGAATCCTTGTCCAGTACCAGATGAATCCCAAAATCTAATCAGTTTGTGCCAGTCATGATACCAAACATCCCTCAGAGTTTCATCTGAATCCATCCAGTGGTTCTTCAGATATCTTGTCCATGGACAAACAAATACGACTGAAAACAATACCTCTGCCTTTCCTAAGGCAGAGGTAATAATACTTTCTACTATAGGCACAAGGCCTGAAATTTTGTGGGAAAGAGGATATAGTTGCTTAACTAATTCTCAGTGCTAAACTAATTCTCATTTAATTGGTCCCAAAAGGATGAAAGTTGAACATGGCAGCATTTGAATAAAGACAGTAAAAACAAAACAAAAAATGCCAAGCATTTTGTCCAACATGCTAAGGATTCTGCCAGCTTACCACCATAAATAATAGTAACGGTTTCAAATGTTGGCACGAGGCTAGCAGGTTTGGGAGAGGGGCTAAGTTGGTTAAATTGATCCCACTGTTCAGCTGGTGCCTGAAAAAATGAAAGGCAAAGTCGACCTCATTGGAATTTGAACTCAGAACATGACAAATGAAAAGACAAATGAAATGCCACAAAGCATTTTGCCAGACGATTCTGCCAACTCACAGTAATAGGATCGTAAGAGTATTATTATTAATCCACTTCATGGGTTTTTATATCATTATTGTAGTTGAGTCCCAGGTGGTCAAATATAATTATTAAAATTATAGTTATGATGAACCTGTCTTTTTAAGCCACAGTGTATCTTGGACTACATTATGTAATAAGCTACAGTAAACTTATGTGAGTGGAATCAGAGAGAGAGAGAGAGGTAAATGTGTTTGTATGTGTGAGAGAGAGAGTATTTGTACTAGTTAAAAAATACATCTGAGTGGTTTTTTGTTATCAAATTTCATGCTTAATAAATAAAAACAAAGAATATATTAATGGAAAAGACAGGAGTTTTCCATTTTTCATCTAAAATTGTAGCCATCATTAGGAGTTAGAAAAACAGACCTATTGGCATACAATTTAATGCAGCACGGAATTTTGTCAGTGAAAAGGTCACAGTCTAAAAGTGACAAAAATATTTTGGTAAATTTAAATGTTGAAGCGAATCTAATGGTTTTTGTGTGTTTTTAAATGACTTAGAAACACCTTCCACACTGCAATTGTTTTTGTTTCAGCATAGGATCTCAGATCAGGTCACTTGCTATGCAAGTACATCTCAGTTTATTTAATGTTTTTTTTTAAATTTCTCCTAAACCCTGAGGGAGGTTTTAAGGTTCAGAGCTTATCCCAGGAACCATGACTTGTACTGGTTGTGACAGAAATCTCTCTCTGGGTAAGACACTGTTTTATCCCAGATGAGATTTTTCAAAATATTCTGGTACGTATTGCTGCTATCGGAGTAAAACAAAGCTATATAAAATAATGTGGTCGGAACAGATATAAAGCAGGATTTTGAAAAAGCACTGAATTTGAACTCATGACCTGTAGGTAAGTGGAATAATAATTTATTTCATTCAATTATCTTGTTGCTATGAAGGAATCGAAGAAAACAGAAATGTCAAATAAATTGTTCTGGAGATAAAAATGGCCAAGCAGTGAAAGAAGTGAATTAACAATTCAAATATTATTGAATAAATGCAAGCAACAGGGGAGCAAAAATAAGTTGTCATTGTACAGAATATATATACATATATATATACATATATATATATATATATTGATAGAAATGGTAAGACAACAAAAAAATGAAAGAGACCTCGATATTATGTAAATAGAAGAATTTATCTGTAAATATAATATGAGACAATTATTTGGTAGCCAATGATAAAACTCTGAGTTTTGGACGTCAGGGCAGAAACCCATGCTGCCATCTCTTCAGTTATCCAGCCATCGAAAAAAAAAAAAATATATATATATATATATATTATATATATATATAGGCATAGGAGTAGCTATGTGGTAAGTAGCTTGCTTACCAACTACATGGTTCTGGGTTCAGTCCCACTGCGTGGCACCTTGGGCAAGTGTCTTCTACTATAGCCTCGGGCCGACCAAAGCCTTGTGAGTGGATTTGGTAGAAGGAAACTGAAAGAAGCTCGTTGTATATACGTACATGTATATGTTTGTGTGTCTGTGTTTGTCGCCCCAACATCGCTTGACAACTGATGCTGGTGTGTTTGCGTCCCCATAACTTAGCAGTTCAGTAAAAGAGACTGATAGAATAAGTACTAGGCTTACAAAGAATAAGTCATGTGGTCGATTTGCTCGACTAAAGGCGGTGCTCCAGCATGGTCACAGTAAAATGACTGAAACAAGTAAAAGAGTATATATATATATATTATATATATATGTGTATATATATATATATAATATATATATATATATATATAAATATATAAAAGAAGGTTTGAAAATGCAATTTTAAAGATGTTTATTCACTTGACCGGTTTCACTTTTTTAGAAAAAGATTGTCAAAAGTAAAATGTAAAGCTTTGTATAAGCTTTGTTGTGTTAAATACTGGTTGACATGAAATATTAAAATACATATATACATTCTTTGATTATAATAAGAACATGTTAGAAACAGTTTACAAGGAAAAATCTTGAGAAAATATTAAACAAAAAGTTCAATAAACTGTTTTTATCATGTTATTATTATCAAAGAATGTATATGTATTTTAATATTTCGTGACAACCAGTACTTAACACAACAAAGTTTTACATTTTATTTTTGACAATCTTTTTCTCAAAATGTGAAACCGGTTGTGTGAATAAGCATTTTTTAAAATTGCATTTTCAAACCTTCTTTCATATATATGTCCACTCATGTGGTACCTTACAACTTCACTTTGTAATATACATCCTGTATATATATATATATATATATATATATATATACACTCTTTACTCTTTTACATGTTTCAGTCATTTGACTGCGGCCATGCTGGAGCACCGCCTTTAATCGAGCAACTCGACCCTGGGACTTATTCTTTTGTAAGCCCAGTACTTATTCTATCGGTCTCTTTTGCCGAACCGCTAAGTAACAGGGACATAAACACACCAGCATCGGTTGTCAAGCAATGCTAGTGGGACAAACACAGACACACAAACACACACACGCATATATATACATATATATGACGGGCTTCTTTCAATTTCCGTCTACCAAATCCACTCACAAGGCTTTGGTCGACCCGAGGCTATAGCAGAAGACACTTGCCCAAGGTGCCGCGCAGTGGGACTGAACCCGGAACCATGTGGTTGGTAAACAAGCTACTTACCACACAGCCACTCCTGCGCCTATAGAAGAAAGTTATATATACAGGATGTTTATAAATTTTCTTTACAATTTCAAAAATTCAGAAAAAAATATGTTAGGATGACTCAGCAAAGTTTCTTGAAAAAACAGGCAAAGAAATAAAAGTTTTATTAGAAACATCAGAACACTTCCATGTGAACTCCATTGGTCGCACACAACCTGCTGAGTTAACCTATTTCTTCTAATTGTGAAGGTAATTTATGGACAGTGTGTGTGTCATTTTAATACTCACTTTTCCATTGTTTGCTTAGGTCAGACTGAGTCTGCCGAGAAAGATTTTCTAGAGCCAAATGCCCTTCCTGTTGCCAATCATTAACTGTTACCAAGTGAGGTATTATTTCCCCATAGCTGGATATGTTTTCACACGCACACACAGACACACACTGGGCTTCTTTCAGTTTCCATCTGCCAAATCCACTCATAAGGCATTGGTCAGCCCAGAGCTAGAGTAAAAGACACTTGTGCAAAGTGTCACATAGGGGAATTGAACCTGAAACCATGTGGCCCAGAAGCAAACTTCTCAACCACACACCCACACCTGTGCCAATATATGTATGAGAGAGAGAATGATGGAGAGAGAGAGAGAGTTTATAGATTTACAGGGGAGGAGATGTTACCTATGACAGGTTAGCATCCAACCCTGCGGCAAATTCATTCCTCATCTCCATAATACAAGAATTGGAGCTAAATCTCACTTTAGTCAGCCCTTGTGGCTTATAAAGTCATCTACCCTAGTTGTTTAGAAAATGTGAGACAACTTTGTCCCTTCATGATTCACCGATGCCAATGTGAGACTTCAAGTCCCTTCAAGACCCAAAACTGCTTTCCCTGACAATGGAGCAGCATTTAGATCACTTCACTGGTTAGTGATAAGATAACTGATAACGTAAAGGAGATGCTAAAGTGGTAGACAGATGCTGCAAGGAATAGCTAAAGGTTGGGGGCTAATATGGGAGCTGGAGGGTAAAACTGAAATGTCATCAATGGAGGAAATATTTTATCTTTAATTTATTCAGGCAAACAATTCCACCCTAAAACTGGTACTTTAGGTGTTAGTATTTCATTCCATGTTTGTATGTGGGTTTGATGGATATAGGAAGCTATAGAATTACATCAGTAATTCTACTGATACAGTATAATGATAGAGTAACAATATGTGTATGTGTGTGTGTGAACTAGAACAATTATTATAATACTATGTGTAGAGAAGAATGAGAAATTACAGTACAAATAATAACAATTAACAGAATAATTTTAAAATATGTAGGGGTGTGTGAGTATGTACTCATACACACACATTTTAAATGGAAGTTTTGTTATTTCTGTGGTACCAAAGGTTTCCCTGTTGACAAAGCATTTTTCAAGCCAAGTTCCAAATATGAAAGACATCCCACACACAAATATCTATGTCACAGCATGGGAGGCAGCATTGATTATCTTTATAAAAAAAAAATCTCATCACTATTTTACTTGTTTCAGTCATTGGACTGCAGCCATCCTGGAGCATCGCTTTGTAAGGTTAGTAAAACAAATTAACCCCAGTACTTATTCTATCAGTTGCTTTCGCTAAACCACTAGGTCATGGGGATGTAAACAAACCAACACTGGTTGTCAAGTGATGGGATGATAAACACAAACACATGCATATGCATATTTATTTCTTTATTGCCCACAGGGGGCCAAACAAGGACAGACAAAGAGATTAAGTCGATTACATCGACCCCAGTGCATAACTGGTACTTATTTAATCGACCCTGAAAGGATGAAAAGCAAAGTTAACTTTGGTGGGAATTGAACTCAGAACGTAACAGCAGATGAAATACCACTAAGCATGTCACCCAGCATGCTAACAATTCTGCCAGCTTGCACGCATACACATATGGGATTCCACACAGTTTCTATCCACCAAATTCACTCATAAGGCATTAGACAGGAGTTGAAGACACCTCCCTAAGGTGCTGCACTGTGGGGTTGAACCCAAAGCTATATGCTTCCAAAGCAAGCTCCTTAACCTAGTTCCACATCTTTGCAAATATTCAATGACCACCACATTGAATTTTGCTCTAATTCAGAACCACCAGAATTCCTCTTAAATTGTCTACACCTCACTCTCTAAATTTATAATTGTTTCAACAAGTTCAATATTCTTTCATTTTTTTACTTGTTTCAGTCATTAGAGCACGGCCAAGCTGGGGCACCACCTTGAAGAATTCCAGTCGAACTATTCGACTCCTGTACTTACTTTCTTTTTAAACCTGATGCTTATTCCATCGATCTCTTTTACTGAACTGCTAAGTTATGGGGACAGAAACAAACCAACATCAGTTGTCAAGCAGTGAGGAGGGGGACAAACACAAAGACACACACAACAGGCTTCTTTCAGTTTCCGTCCACCAAATCCACTCACAAGGCTTTGGTTGTCCTGAGGCTATGGTAGAAGACACTTGCCCAAGGTGCCACACAGTGGGACTGAACATGGAACCATGTGGTTGGGACACAAACCTTTTACCACACAGCCACGCCTGTGCCTCTAATATTACAGAATTTTCAAAAAAATGAAGGAGAATCAAATACATTGCCCTTTCTACAAAAGCATCATCAACAATTTAATATCCACCTTTCCATGCTGGCATGGGTTGGATGAGACACATTTCACACTGATTTACAATCAAATGCCAACCTTGCCCCATCTGCTGGTTGTTTTGTAGAAACTCCCAGTTGATGTGTTTTTAGCCCAGGTCAGCCCTCATCTGGCAGACCTATGATCTGATCAAAGATATTCCAACAATGACCATGCTGTTTATTACCAATATACAAGGAATGCAGGATCACATTATGCATGACCTTTTATTTTGTACATTATTTACATTATTTACATTTGACGGATATTTGTCTTCATCTTGTTTGTTGTTAATACGTTTTGGCTGATATACCTTCCAGCCTTCATCAGGTGTCTTGGAGAAATTTCGAACCTGGGTTCTCATTCCTAAGGTATATATCGATGTTATTGTTATTATTATTATTCAGGTTACTGCCAGGAATCGAACTCGGAATCTTGGGGTTAGTAGCCCGCACTCTTAACCACTACACTATTTATTTTGCGATAGTAAGGTGAAATCTGAGGGAGACTTAGCTACTATTTCTGACACACTGAGGTTCCTTTGTTATGCCATAGGGTTCTATATCCTCTTCCTCCAAATTAAAATTCCTTTCGATGCCAAATAGTTTTTTTTGTTTCTATGGCAACAGTCTACAATTGCTGCCAATATAAAGAGATAATTAGATAAATTATAAACCATCTTTCAAAAAAGTTATTTAAAATATATTTCTATGGTTTAGAATGCAATCCTTACATCATCATCACTTTATATCCGTTGTTCCTGGTATATTTGGGTATTTGCACAAATTCTTGGAGCAGATATTTTATAACATGAAGAAACCACAAAACGAGCATTATAATTCTTTAAAATCTCTTGTTTCTAACTGGAAGAAACCTGTTCAAAGAGCAAAGAAGCTCGTTTTCCCTAAAATTTGATTCTGCTAAAGAAGTTTGGCATTGCTATAAGTGAGTGGTTTTAAACTTTAGCACAAAGCCAGCAATTTCGAGGTGGGGGGGGGATATGTTGATTACATGGACTCCAGGGCTCAACTGGTACTTATTGTATTGACCCTGAAAGGGAAGATGAGTAAAGTCGACCCCATTAGGAACTTGAACCCAGAATGTAAAGGCAGATGAAATGCTACTAAGCATTTTGCCTGACATGTTAACAATTCTGCTGGCTTGATGCCTTATAAATGTACCGATATTGACCACTTAGAGAAATCTATACTCATTCCATCATCTTTGTATTTTGCCATCAGCTTTTTCTGTAGACACAGGTTGGGAAGCTCATGTAGTTCCAGGTTCAATCCCTCTGCATGGCACCTTGGACAAGTGTCTTCAACTATAGCCTTAGTCTGACTAAAGCCTTGTGAATGGATTTGGGAGACGGAAATTGGAAGAAGCCTGTCATATATATATATATATATATATATATATATATATATATATATATATATGTTAGAAGGTTTGGAGATGACGTACAGGTATTATATATTAGAAGAAATGAGGTACTCAAAAATCTGGATTGGTACTCAGATTTCTGAGTACTTCATTTCTTCTAATATATATATATATATATATATATATATATATATATGTCTGTCTATGTGTGTCTGTGTATGTCACTGCCACCTCTAGTCCCTGTAACTTAGCAGTTTGGAAAAAGAGGTAGATAGAATAAGTACCAGGCTGAGCAAAAAAAAGTCCTGGAATCAATTCATTTGACTAAAAATTCTTCAAGGCAGTGCCCCAGCATGGCCACCGTCTAATGACTAAAACAAGTAAAAGACAAAAGATACTTTAATGGGCCACATGTAATTCTTTGCAGCAGATTTTTTTACAGCTGGATGCTCTTCCTGTTGCCAACACTCACCAGTTTCCATGCGAAGTGATATTTACTCAAGATCTTCACACACAAACAGGACAGCCAATGCTCACAATTGGAGCAAGATTCGAAACTGAATCATCAGATTGCAAAGTTTAAATCATGGCATAGCAACAACTTGTTTATGGACCAACCAGCAGCCTGACTTCAAGTGATGGATCATTCTAGATCTTTCTGAGAATGTCCCTGTACAATGGTTATAAAAAGGCATGTTTTTAGTGCTAACCTTTAGCGTGTGGCAACCTGCAGTTCAGCCCCACACACTCTCTAGCTGTTTATAATAGTCATTTTCACTGCTGCTACTCAAACCTTGGTATGTCGTTAGAGTTGGTTGGCTTAAATCTAATGTACATACTTTTTCCTGTCTTAGCAAGCTTAATTAAGTACAGAGATTTTGTAATCAACTATTTATGAATGCTACAGAATTATTCTTTCAACTGTGTTGACTTGTTAAAACTTTCTAATTCATGACCAACCTGAAAATTCTCCAGTGCACTGAAACGAAACTCATGATTAAATGTTTGCGAGGTGTTGTTGCAGCACTTGCATGCAGCTACAGTGCAAACATGTTTGTGACGCAGTCCTTGACAGAGAGTTAAAATAAGAAGACTTACTTCAGTGGAATAACTGGAGTTACTTTCCCCATCTTCAGGGTAAAGATGAACCCTTCAACAGCAATAAAAAGGAACTGACTGAATGTTACGATGTTGCCGCTGCTGGGGGCTTCACTGAAAGATAAATGATACAGAATCATAAGAGAAACACACAGCATAATATAACGGATCATATGTTATTGGCAATATAGGGCTGGCAATAAAAATATTATTATTACGGAACATGATAATAATCAAACACAGTGAGAGTACATGGCCCAGTGGTTAGGCTGTTGTACTCACAATCGCTACATCATGGGTTCGATTCCAAGATGGGGCAGTGATTTTGTTCTTGAGCAAGACATTTCATTTCACATTGCTACAGTCCTCCTTTCAATCAGCAGGGTATGTTGGCCAGCTCACCTAGCGGGTGGAGTGGCATCATTCGAAGGCTAAAACAATGCAATGCAAAGTGCATTGTGACCAGTGATGTGTAACAACAACAGCTAGTCTGGTCATGGTGTTATAGAACATATATCATACACAATACAGAACTGGCAATATAAACATTATAAGAGATCATAGTGTGTTATAACAGAACTGATAAGTGGTAGAGTACGGATAATGAAGAACTAATGAAAAAAGCATGATAGATGTGTTATAGAATAATTTACAATTCACAACAGAAGCAACAGATGTGATGTAGAAGATAGGGCAACAATCACAATGGACAGTTATAGAAAATAAAGTACTAATAGCAGAAGATAAAGTGTGATAAGAGAACATGTATTATAAACAATACAGAACTGCTAAGAGAAATATTTTTATATTTCATGTAACAATTTCCACACCTTAAAATATGCTTTATTTTAATTTTTTTTTTAAAATTTGTTTCAGTCATTTGACTGTGGCCATGCTGGAGCTCTGCCTTTAGTCGAGCAAATCGCCCCCAGGACTTATTCTTTGTAAGCCTAGTATTTATTCTGTCAGTCTCTTTTGCCAAAACGCTAAGTTACGGGGACATAAACACACCAACATCAGTTGTCAAGCGATGGTGGGGGGACAAACACAGACACAGAAGCATATATATATATATATATATATATATATTATATATATATATATATATAATATACATACATACGATGAGCTTCTTTCAGTTTCCATCTACCAAATCCACTCACAAGGCTTTGGTGAACCTGAGGCTATAGTAGAAGACACCCAAGGTGCCATGTGTGAAACTGAACCCGGAATCATGTGGTTGGTAAGTAAGCTACTTACCACATAGCCACTCCTGCACCTGTTATCAATTTTTACAATAGAAAAATTCTACAATTTGGGAGTGGAACCCTAACAAGAAAAGCCAAATTCTTCAAAAAGTGATGGCAGTGGTAAGTGAAACTGTAAATATCAATTCTTGTTAGAGCAGAGGTGAGGAAAATTCTTATTAGCACCTGGCAAAATTATTATTGCAACACACCTGTAAGAGTGCAATTGGATGGAGAAAAATAATGATTTTTACAGATTTATACATTCACTCTTCAACCTGACCGTTACCATCATCCTCATCATTTAACATCTGTTGTCCATGCTGGCATGGGTTGGACAGTTTGACCAGGGCTGGCAAGGCTGGAAGGATGTACCAGACACTCCAGTCTGACAATCTTTAAAATTGTTATCTACCTCCCCTCACTTATTGCCTCCCAATCTTCTGTATACTCTTGTAACCTCCAACCACCCACCCACACTCCTGGTTGCTCTGTCACCAATGACTTCCACTTTACCTCATACCTTGAGGGGCCACCCTGCATTTGCACATGCAAGCACAGGCCTAGTAGCCTAATTACTGTAGCCTCTCAAAATGATATTTGACCCCAAGGTAATACATACCCTACAAATCCAGTTAATATTACCAAAATATATAATACCACACCAACATTTCAAGTATAAACATTTATATCTATAATATAAACCATGACCAATATGTATATCATCATCGTCGTTTAACGTCCGCTTTCCATGCTAGCATGGGTTGGACAGTTTGACTGTGGGCTGGCAAACCAGATGGCTGCACCAGGCTCAATCTGATCTGGCAGAGTTTCTACAGCTGGATGCCTTTCCTAACGCCAATCACTCTGAGAGTGTAGTGGGTGCTTTTATGTGATGCCGGCACGGGGGCCAGTCAGGCAGTACTGGCAACGACCTTGCTCAAATTTTTTTACATATAAACAAACAAATAAAACAAGAATCTCCATTAGCATGAGTATATCGCAACACCCAACCATAATTAACATCCCGTATAATATGAATAAGCTTGCTTTGAGGAAGACAAGCAGTGGTCCATGGATGCAAGTCTCACCTCTACATGTCACAGATGTTCACAAACTTGAGTCAATGTAGTTTGGCATTGGTGTTGTTGCAGACATTGCTGTTAGAACACAAAGAACTGGAGCAGATACCACAAGGCATCTTGTCAGACCCTCTAACAGTCCCATCAATCCGTTGCTTGGGATTGAATCTTCTCTTTTATTGACCTTGAAAGGATGCAAAGTGAAGTTGACCCCAGCAGGATTTGAACTCACATTGCAATGCAATGGAAAACATACCACAAGGCATTCTATCCAACACAAATTATTCTATCATTTCATCACTTTCTTGGTAATAGAGTTTCTGTCATATTTTTTAAACACACACAAACACACACACTGAGTCATACACACACAAACACACACACTGAGTCATACACACACAAACACACACTGAGTCATACACACAAACACACACACTGAGTCACGGTTACTCACACATGGTGAGTCTTTCACACACTAACTTCACTAAATGATAAATCTACAGTTATTAGTTAGCCCTAAAAATCAACAATGACTGAGCAGGCATGTGATCAAAGTTACTCCACCCATGACCATCACAGTAACAAATTTTTTTTCGTTTGTTTTGATTTTTATAAGTTTTATCAGGTCAGGTGACAGCATGGATGCATTTTTATTGACTCATTAAGTCTGCAGTTAACAGGCGAAGTCATACAATTTGACTGATTTTTTTCATCATCATCATCGTTTAACATCCGTTTTCCATGCTGGCATGGGTTGGATGGATTGACAGAAGCTGACAAGGCCAGGGACCACACAAGGTTACATAGTCAGTTCTGGCTTGGTTTGTACAGCTTGATGCCCTTCCTAGTGCCATCCGCTTTACAGATTGTACTAGGCAATTTTCACCTTTTTACATGACACTGTCCCCAGTGCCTTTTACGTGGTACCATCACCAGTGCTTTTCATGTGGCACCATCACCAGTGCTTTTCATGTGGCACCATCACCAGTGCTTTTCATGTGGCACCATCACCAGTGCTTTTCATGTGGCACCATCACCAGTGCTTTTCATGTGGCACCATCACCAGTGCTTTTCATGTGGCACCATCACCAGTGCTTTTCATGTGGCACCATCACCAGTGCTTTTCATGTGGCACCATCACCAGTGCTTTTCATGTGGCACCATCACCAGTGCTTTTCATGTGGCACCATCACCAGTGCTTTTCATGTGGCACCATCACCAGTGCTTTTCATGGGCACCATCACCAGTGCTTTTTATGTGGTACCATCACCAGTGCTTTTCATGTGGCACCATCACCAGTGCTTTTCATGTGGCACCATCACCAGTGCTTTTCATGTGGAACCATCACCAGTGCTTTTTATGTGGCACCATCACCAGTGCTTTTCATGTGGCACCATCACCAGTGCTTTTCATGTGGCACCATCACCAGTGCTTTTCATGTGGCACCATCACCAGTGCTTTTCATGTGGAACCATCACCAGTGCTTTTTATGTGGTACCATCACCAGTGCTTTTCATGTGGCACCATCACCAGTGCTTTTCATGTGGAACCATCACCAGTGCTTTTTATGTGGCACCATCACCAGTGCTTTTCATGTGGCACCATCACCAGTGCTTTTTATGTGGTACCATCACCAGTGCTTTTCATGTGGCACCATCACCAGTGCTTTTCATGTGGCACCATCACCAGTGCTTTTTATGCGGCACCGTCCCCAGTGCTTTTTACGTGGTACCAGTCACTCTTCTCTTCAGTTATTTCTGAACCTGCAACAGAGACATCTAACAAACTGAATAACCACAACAATATGAAGGAAATAGCAGGGGAGGAGGGATGGAGGAGTATGTCTTATATACCCCATGTTTCATTACCATCATCATCATCATCGTATGTCTGCCTTTTCTTGCTGGTGCAAGCTGGGCAGTTTTCTGCAAGACAACCAGATGCCTTTCCTATCACCAACCTTTTTGGTCACCTTTCACAGCACACAAACAAGGATGTATCATAGCTATACTAAAACTGGGATAAACATAGTACAAAATATCTCACCAGGTTTAGCAAATGAAATTATAGACCAAGCATAAACAGCTGTTGTATAGCACTATTTGATCAATAATACTACCAACATAACGGTTTTAGTAATATATTATAAGCAGTTAATAATAAGCATATGGAGTTAAAATAACATATTAACAAGTTCATAGTAGTACGAATTAACTACAAAGATTTTAATGTAAATGATATCAAAGAACTATAAGAACCAATTTGAGAGAAGGAAGAGAAAGGAACTAGGTCCATTGATAGAGCACCAACGATAGAAATGAATAACAGTCCAGCCGTGCCCCACCAGCAGAGTTTGTTGTTCTTTTCTGTCTCACATTGGTATGTAGAATATTTAATGTGTTGGTATTATTTTGTGTTTATATCAAATCTTTTCTATTTTATATGCAATTTTGTGCATTTTTTGTGATGTTTATTAAATTATTCAAATAGTTAAAGGGAAGTCAATGAGGAATAAATCATCAAATGATTCATAATAACAACAAGCGGGAGAGCATTACATACCATCAAAGTGACATTGGGGTACAAATATACAAAGCCCAACACATCCATAATGACTACCTGTGTGATCAGGGTACACCAGGCACATGCATCACAACTATATGTACACGACACGGTAACCTCATATCAAAACAAACAGTACATGACCTTGCAGGTAGGATCAAATAGCCTGTCCCATTCAAAAGGTCTCTGAATAAGGGTTGTTTAAGGATGATGAACAAAACACCCATGCTTCCAGGGGTGAAATATTCAAAACCCACAGAGTCCCTCTCAATACATGGCTCTAATGCTATGCAACTACTGCTCATGATCAGAGATGCACATATTGTCAGTTACTAAGGGACATGCTCAACTCATTAAGGTCAGACAACTGATAAGCAGATCTATGGTACTGAACAGAAAAGGGCAACGAACTGGCAGAAACATTAGCACACCAAGCGAAATGCGTAGCCGTATTTCGTCTGCCGTTACGTTCTGAGTTCAAATTCCGCTGAGGTCGACTTTGCCTTTCATCCTTTTGGGGTCGATAAATTAAGTAACAGTTACGCACTGGGGTCGATATAATCGACTTAATCCATCTGTCTGTCCTTGTTTCTCCTCTCTGTGTTTAGCCCCTTGTGGGTAGTAAAGAAATAGGTACTGAGCAGAATATTTGCTATCGCCCATCTTTTACACCAAAACAAATCATGTACATATTAACACTTCCAATCAGTTAAGATCAGAAGCCTTTTTTGTTTCTGCTAAAGGCACAAATTTTGAGTGAGGAGAATAGTTGATTTTGTTGGCCTGAGCACTCAACTGGTCGGTACTCATTTCATCGACCCTGAAAGGATGAAAGGCGAAGTCGACCTTGGTAAAATGTGAACCTAGAACATAAAGCTGGAGGAAATGACTGATGTGGTAATGATTCTGCCACCTTGCAACATTAATAATAATAATGATAATAATAATTTCAAATTTTGGACAAGGCCAGCAAATTTCGGGGGAGGGGATAAGCTGATTTGAACTCAAATACTGCCCCTTCCACTAAAAATTGCTGGCCTTGTGCCAAAATCACAATCAATATAAGCTGGCAGAATTGTTAGTTCAAAAGACAAAATGCTTAGCAGTATCCCTTCCAGTTGTTGAAGTTCTGAGTTCAAGTCCTACTGGAGTCAACTTTGTCTTTTATCCTTTCAAGGATGATAAAATACAGTAGTAGTCAAAAACTGGGGTCAATGCAATCAACTACCCCCTTCCCCTAGAATCACTGGCCTTCAGCAACTAAAACCATATTTCTTACACAGACACACACAGGTATGTGTATGTATATATTCTTTTTTTTCTTTTATTTGTTTCAGTCATTTGACTGCGGCCATGCTGGAGCACCGCCTTTAGTCGAGAAAATCGACTCCAAGACTTATTCTTTGTAAGCCTAGTACTTATTCTATTGGTCTCTCTTGCCAAACCGCTAAGTGACGGGGGATGTAAACACACCAGCACCAGTTGTCAAGCGATGTTGGGGGGACAAACACAGACACAAACATATAATATATATATATACGACAGGCTTCTTTCAGTTTCCATCTGCCAAATCCACTCATAAGGCTTTGGTCGGCCTGAAGCTATAGTCGAAGACACTTGCCCAAGGTGCCACACAGTGGGACTAAACCCGGAACCATGTAGTTGGTAAGCAAGCTACTTACCACACAGCCAGATGGGTACAAATATCCCATGTGGAAGGCTTGATAAGAGAAGACACTTGGTCAAGAGAAGACACTTGGTCAAGAGAAGACACTTGGTCAAGGTGCTCTGCAGTGGGACTGAACCCAGAACCATGTGGTCGCAAAGCAAACTTCTTACCACACAGCCATGATTTCAAAATCTTTTGTATCTCACGCTTAGATGCATTTACTCTTGGTACACACACACACACACATACATACATACAAAGTCTACAAGAATTGGCAGTCCTGAACCCTCATGTCTTCCTGTTCCACACATACACACAACTTAGCACTCTACCAGATGGGTCTTTCTGAAACCAGATGGTAAGGCCATTGAGAACCTTCTTTCTCTCTCTCTCTCTCTCTTTTTCTTTCTTTCTTGGGGTTTTCTGTTTCCTTTTAGTTTCCCAAGTGCTCAAGATTATTTCTTCTCCTTATATCACCGACTTTTATCATCTTCATACCTATAAGGCAGACAATAAGAATACTAAGAAATTATAAAACAATAATGCTAGCAATTCTCTCTATCATAAGCGCAAAGCCTGAAATTTGGTGGAGGAGGGGGGGTTAGCTGATTACTTTGCCCCTAGCACTCAACTGGTACTTATTTCATTAACCCCCAAAAGGATGAAAGGTTAAGTAGACCTCAGCAGAATGTAAATTGAGACAAGATGCCACCAAGCATTTCACCCGGCATGATAATGATTCTGCCAGCTCACCACCTTAAAAATAATAATAATAATAATCCTTTCTACTCGAGACACAAAGCCTCAAATTTGTGGGGAGGGGGACAGATGATTACGTCGACCCCAGTGTTTCACTTGTACTTAATTTATCAACCCTGAAAAAAATGAAAGGCAAAGTTGACCTCGGCAGAATTTGAACCCAGAACATAGTGACAGGTGAAATAATAATAATGATGATAATGATTTCAAATTTTGGCACAAAGCCAGTAATTTCATGAGATGGAAATTAGTTGACAGTATTTGACAGGTACTTTATTTTATCCTGAAAGGACGAAAGGCCAAGTTGACTTCAACAAGATTTGAACTCAGAACGTAAAGAGCTGGAGCAAATACTGCAAAGCATTTTTTCCTGGTACTCTAATAATTCTGCCAGCTTATTGCCTCAACAATACTAATTATAATTTTGGAATGAGGCTAGCAATTTTGAGGCAGTGGGGGGGGGGGGCGGCAAGTCAGTTCCATCAACTCCTGGTACTTGAGTGGTACTTTATTTTATTACTTTGAAAGAATGAAATGCGAAGATTATACTGGCGAGATTTGAACTTGGATTTGTAAAGAACCAGAAAAAAGGCTGTGAAGCATTTTGTGTGACACACTTGTGACTCTGCTAGTTGGCTATCTTAGTAATCTTTTCTGCTATAGGCACAAGACCTGAAATTTTCAGGCGAGGGGTTTAGTCGATTCTATCAACCCCAGTACACAACTGTTACTTATTTAATTGACCCCGAAAGGATGAAATGCAAAGCTGATCTCAGCAAAATTTGAACTCAGAATGTAACGGCAGATGAAATACTGCTAAGCATTTCACCTAGCATGCTAACGATTTTGCCAGCTAGCCGCCCTTGGGTATGTTGAAGGGATGGGGGGGGGGGCAGTGAGATAACAATTAATTAACACACTAAAATTAACTTAAAGGTGGAATTTGAACTCAGAAGGAAGTGGCCTGTGCATTTGATACAAAACAAAAAAAAAGGAAAAAAGAAAAAGGAGTCAACAAGATAGATATATACCAGGTCCTGAAGCGAGAGATAAGCAAATTGTAGGAGTCGCAGAAATTGTGAGGTTGTACCAATTGTCAAAGGAACATTAAGAAGGATGGAAAAGAGGCTCAAGGAATTGGCAGAAAAGATTGGTTTGCGGAAGCAGACAGAATACATGCAACTGGTCTGCTTGTTAGGAACGGCAAAGATTATTTGAAAGTTCTAAGATGGCTGTGATGACAGGTGGTGACTTGTTAATCCAAGTGTAAACCCACCTAAATTCCATCATAGGGGTAAGATACAAAAAATATTGAAATCGTGGCTGTGTGGTAAGAAGTTTGCTTCACAATCACATGGTTCTAGGTTCAATCCCATTGCAGGGCACCCTGGCCAAATGTCTTCTACTATAGCCTCCAGTCAACAAAACCCTAGCGAGTGGAGTTAGTAGATGGAAACTGAAAGAAGCTCGTCTCAACTGACTGACTTGACCGGCTTCTGTGCCGGTGGCACGTAAAAAGCACCCACTACACTCACGGAGTGGTTGGCATTAGGAAGGGCATCCAGCTGTAGAAACACTGCCAGATCAGACTGGAACCTGGTGCAGCTTCCTGGCTTCCCAGACCCCGGTCGAACCATCCAACCCCTGCTAGCACGGAAAACAGACGTTAAACGATGATGATGATGATATATATATATATATATATATATATATTCTCTTCTGGTCATTTCAATATGTGAGCGCATGTGTATTGTTGGCGATTTTCTTTCTCCATCTTCCTTTCTTTGGACTTTTTCTATATTTCTGATAAAATATATATAAATATGAGGGCGGGTGTCTTTGTGTCTGACCCCAGCAGCACTTGACAACCGCTGTTGATATGTTTACATCCCTGTAACTTTGTGGTTCGGCATCAGAGACTAATACAATAAGTACCAGGCTTAAAGAATAAGAACTGGGGTTAATTCGTTCAGCACGACTCCAGTCTAACGAGTGAAACAAGCAAATGATAGAAAGGTAACAGAATGATGATAATAATAATAATAATAATAATAAATGCCCTGATGCAGTACCAGACACTGGCTCTCATGGCTTCTGATCTTAACTGATTGGAAGTGTTATCATGTACATTGTTTCGTCTTAGTATAAAAGATGGGCTACAACAAATATTCTGCTCAATACCACAAATTTGCTTGTCAGTTGTTTGACCATAACCAGTTGAGCATGTCCCTTAGTGGCTGACGATATGTGCATCTCTGATCACGAGCAGAAGTAGTGGGGGAGCATCACAGCCATGTGTTGAGAGGGATTCTTTGGAGGTTTGGATAATTCACCTCTGGAAACATGGGCGGTTCGTTCAACATCTCTAAACAAACCTTATTGAGGGACCTTTTGAGCGGGATGGATTACTGGACCAGAAGAAAATTCTAACTGGGCCCCACCTGCAAGGTCATTCACTGTTTATCTTGATATGAGATTACTATGTCGCACACGTGGTTGTGATACATGTGCCTGGTGTACCCTTATCAGACAGGTAGTCATGATGGGTATACTGAGCTTCGTATAATTGTACCCTAGTGTCACTTTGAGTGCATACACTGCTCTTTCATTCAATAATAATAATAATAATAATAATAATAATGCTTCTGCAACCTTGCAATGTTAATAATAATAATAATAAGGATTTCAAATTTTAGACAAGGCGAGCAAATTTGGGGGAGGGGATAAGCTGATTTGAACACAACTACTTCCACTAAAAATTGCTGGCCCAAATAGATTAGTTTTCTAAAGAAACTGAAATCAAATTCACACTTCAACACCTGTCCTGATAACAACTGAATTAGTTGTTCAGTTACTTAGGAACACTCTGCAGGTCAAATGTGTTTTTGTGCTGGTCTACGACACCCTCAACAATACACCTATTCAATGGATGATTGAATGGAGCAAAGTGTAGCAACCAAGGTATGCTGTTTCTATCTTACAGTGCTAAATCTGTTGATATACAATTAAAGGCTCTGATAATACCAAGGTAATAAAAAGGGTAAGGTAGATTTGATTTGGGTCTATCAAAGGGGACTAGAAACTCAGGTGTGGGGAGAATCGTATTGCAATTATTTTAATGCCATCGTTAGTATGCCAGGCAAAATGTGCAGTGGCATTTCATCTCGTAACAATCTGAGTTCAAATTCCGCCAAGGTTGACTTTGCCTTTCATCTTTCCATTGATGATAAAATAAGTACCAGTTGAACACTGGGGGGGGGGGACGTAATTAACTTACCCCTCCCCTAAAATTACTAGCCTTGTGCCAAAATTTGAAACTAGTTACTCTGATGTCATCTCAGGTTTTGTGTTCTTATTTTTATTCTAGTTCAAACCTTTGTGAATTGTGGCCATGCTGCAGTAGCGTATCACCTTACATGTGTCTGGATCAGACACAGGACATAATAATTAGAGGTCCTCATTGACTGTCTATCTCAGGTAGTTGTCTATAGATTCAGAGTTGCAATACCTGTAGCTTTATATGAACTTTATAAAAAAAAACAAAAAACTACATATTCATCACAAAAATATCTTTTGCACTTATTCAACTTCATGGTTTCTGGCTAACCCCTCGACTTTGTCTAATTTGATTATTACAGTCTAATTAGTAAGACTATTATTAGCCCAGATCACAGATATCCTATTACACTTCATCCAGAATACTTTAAGCTACATCTAACCAAAGTTGGAATTCAAGAAGGGCAAGTGCTGACTTTATATACACCCCAACATCTGTGAATCCATGTGGAGTGTAAGCGTAGCAATTCAACAAGGCTTTTGACAGAAGTAATAGCTTAATGGTGCATATTGCCTTGTTCAATTATGCTATTTTACATACATACATATTTATGTGTGTTAAACTAAAAGACATTTCTTCTCAGGCCCCCTACTGAACACCTACTCTAATCTAATTAACAAACTATCAAAGGTGTCTCTGTCTAGTTGCTCGACATGCTAGAAATAGCAACCAAATTTACCTAAAATCACACCTGCCGTTTTAAAACGCATATTGTATAGTTCTGGGTCGCCTGCATATAGGAAAAGGTGGGGTGGTCACGACTAGGATGCCTTTGACTCCCTCCCTCCCATAGGTTTACTAGATGAGGGGTTAACGACAAGAGCAACTACAAAAACTGAACAGGTAAAGTACATTTGATTGCGGCACCCACCCCCACGCGCACGTCATTCGTGCTTCCCACCCCCTCCCAGTCCATGACTTTTTTTTTTGATAAACACAATAACGTAGATACACTACATGCCAAACAGATAAAATTATATCAGAAAATTATATAACGGAACAGCACTAACAATAAAAGGCCTAAAATAAATACATGACTTCATGTAATTTAGTGACCACATTTATAAATTAAATATTTCATTATATATATATATATATATATATATATATATATATATATATATATATATATAGAGAGAGAGAGAGAGAGAGAGAGAGAGAGAGAGAGAGATAGATAGATAGATAGATAGATAGAGAGAGAGAGAGAGAGAGATAGGGGGGGTGTTGCAATTATTTCAATCAAGCAGCCAGGTGTGTACTCTAATACACTAGGTTTCGGCAAATATCATCCCTTCCATGACTGCTATTTTTAGATAGTTAAAACAGCCAAAGTAAAGATGTTGTTTAAAGTATCTGGCAGTTAAACAACTTTTAACTCTTGAGTAACCGACACACAGACACTCTTGCAAGAATTATCCGTCCAGGTTTCAAAGTCAGGGTCTAGTGCACATCTCTAATGAAATACCATCGGAAATCTTTCAAATTTTCGTAATGTTTTTTATTAAATTTTTATCATTATTGCGTAAGTATTAAAGCCAAGTAAATTTAGGACATATTATTGTTATCCTTATCATTATTAATCATTATTACACCCGTCACATGAAATGGGTGTAATAGTAGAAATTTGTCGGTTATAAATTATATTTTTTGGATAAAAATTCTTTACCTTCCCTGTGAAGCAGTGAGAGATATTCCAAAAGTCTGCCTCTCAAGAATTACGCCAACTTCGTGTGGCAGGTAAAATTTTTAAAAATTACTGTATTTAATTCAAATATTTTTTAGTAAATATTTTAAAATATTAAATGTGTTTGTGCGTATAAGTGTGTGTTTTTATTTGGTTCCAAATGAAAATTCCTTAACGTGGAGTCTTGGTGATGCTCGACAAAACTTGCTATTGAGAATATTCCGGCGATAATTGACCGATTCTTCTGTATGAAACTGTAATATGGATAGTTAAATTATATTTGTAAACTGT
>NC_043012.1:36437504-36517504 GCF_006345805.1 Octopus sinensis
AATTGTACTCTTTTTATGTCTCACCATTTATTTTAAACATCGAACACATCAGTTTTTATGAAACCTCATTAAAGTTTATATTTCTAACATTCAACATCCCCCGTTTTATCCTCTAATGTACACTCTCTACCTCAGCAATGTATACCCTGCTAAAGATCATACACCATGTTTCATTAAACCCATTGTATACCACCATGATCATTCTGTCTTTACAATGAAGTATGCTGTCCTAAATTTAAGACTTCAAAACAACGGGATCCTTACTTTAAAGACACTAGGGAGTTCATAGGTGCTGTTGCTAAATAGTTCCTTTATTTTGACCAATCTTCAGTTGATTAGGTAGCTGGAATTGTAGAAAACAAGGATTCCTGAAGATTTCCCTACACACACATTCATGTTACATAAATGAAGGAATTGTTTAAAGAATTTTGCTTTGCAATTACATGGATTTGGGTTCAATCCCAGTGCATGGCACCTTGGGTAAGTCCTCTGTCTTGAGCCAACATGATCTTTGTGAGCAAAATTTGTCAGACAAAAGCAGTGTGGAAACTGATCAGTTTAAATGTTCCTGTTCTTGGATGGAGCAGTTAATCTGTCTCAGTCTAAGACTATATTCTGTTGTGAGCATTCAGGCCTGTCTGAGGATAACTTTGGAGGCCCTTTAAAGGGTCAGGTGTACTGCTGCTTGAGGCATTTTGCTTTATAGATGTAGTCACTATTTGAATATATTCTGCATAATCATCATCATTTGATGTCTGCCTTTGATGCTAGCTTGAGTTGGATGGTCCGAGGGAAACTGACGAGCCAGGGGACTGTGCTGAGCCCCAATGTCCACTTTGGCAACATTTCTGCAACTAGATGCCCTTCCTAACATGAACCACTTTACAGAGTGTTCTGAGTGCTTTTATGGCACCAACACTAGGGAAGCTCTATAAGTAACTTTCAAGACAAGACCCCTCGACTGAGTGGAGGTGCAGTGTTACTGAGGGAGGTGGTTTTGTGTCAGGTGTTGAAAAGGTGAAGCCTGATACAGGAACAGGTGTTTTGCAGGGGAGGGAAAGACATGGCTCCCCAAACTGGGAAGGGATCAAGTATGGTGGTAATGATACGTCAGGGCGCATCAAGTGAGAAGGTGGCGGCTATGAGAGAATAGGAACAGAATATCAGGAAGGGTGGATGGGTAAGTTCAGAAGAGTGTGAAAGGAGAATGACAGATGGTTAGAGATGGGGGATAGAAGTTAATGCATTCAGTAACAGTTATAGCCATTAATAACTTCTATAACTACCAACACTAACTAATGGTAAATTAATATTTAACCATTTACCATTCAGATTATTCTGTCAAATGTAATGCTTATTTGTTCGTATTGGTGTGAATTAATTATGATCATAGCTCTGAGATTTCAGCGATTGTTTACTTTTAGAATAACATTATAGGGTAGATGTTAGAGGTTGGATCTGACCAGTTTGAACTTAAGATGTGAAGAATATTTTCGCTGGATTAAATGCTGAATGGTTAAAAGGAATTGTGTTGCTGTATATCTGTGTGATCTTATTTCTGTTGCATTTTATTTTGTCTTGTTTTTTTTTCTCATTTTGTGAGTAGCCTCTAACTCCCTGACTGACGTGGTCAGTAGAACTGGGCCCTAAACCCTCCCATCATTTACCAGCAAACAGATTCATCCCTCTCTTCTGTTACTACAAGATCCTCTACTCTGAACTGACTAAACAACCCCCACCACTGGGGCCCACTTCTGGCACCTGTCTCTCCTCTCATCACTCCTCAATGTATCTCACCCTCCAAGATCCTGTATAAACACTTTGCTTAACACACATTTCCAGAACAGTACCCCCACCCATTAGTGTAGCGGTGGGGAGGGGAGAAGGAGGTGGTCTGCTGTAGCTAATACTTATTTTTTGTGGGATTGGGGGGGGGGGGCAAATGACAGGGCCACCCCAATCAGCACACACTCTAGCTACGCCAGTGCCCCATCCCCACCCATTTCAGCTTTTTTTTTTCATGTTGCAGATATCAATCTGCACCAGAGGTTCCCAACCATTTTTTGCCTATGGCCCCTTTTAATTCTTACTTCACTGCACACTGGACCCTAATAAACATTTCACATTTAGAACAGTCCCATCATATTTCTATAATTAAATATTATTAGGAATTATATAAAAATTAAAATATTTTGTATATTGTAGAAGTACAGCCAATTTATTGCTCATAAATTTGAACTAAATCTTCTATGGACCCTAAAGGGTCATATTGACTCCCAACTGGGAACCACAGATCTACACTGTCTAAACTGAACATTAACCACATCAGTATCCCCAGGCTGGGAGGATAGTCTGTAAAGATCATTGACATTGCCTCCCTCCTCCTCCCCCTTTTCTAATTTAGCGAAATTATTTATAGTTGGTTATTAATTATTACTCATTAGTACATGATACTTTCTGAGAGTTCAGTCAGGCAAATAATTGGCTGGATTAACATCTGTGGTGCCTAATTTTCCAACCTCCTATCTTTTACTTGTTTCAGTCTTTTGACTGCGGCCATGCTGGGGCACTGCCTTGAAGAATTTTAGTTGAACGAATCAACCGCAATACTTTTTTTTTGTAAAGCCTCTTACTCATTCTATCAGGCTCTTTGCTGAACTGCTATGGGGGACATAAACACACCAACACCGGTTGTCAACCAATGACGGGATACAAACATGCACACACACGGTGGGTTTCTTTCAGTTTCTGTCTACCAAATCCACTCACATGGCTTTGGTCAGATTTACACTTGGTGAGGTCCTGTCCTTGGAAATGCCGTGTTGAAAATTACACAATGAGGTATTGCAAAAGTTGAAAACATCATCATCATCAGCATCATCAATTAACGTCCATGATCCCTGCTTGCATGGGTTGAACATACATCTCTTAATTTCAGGCCCTAAATCATGGCTTGATCAGCTTATGCCTAAATCAAACGGTACCTCTAACCAACAGAACCTCTATGTGGTCAATCAACCTTCTAGAAGTAACAGCTGAATCTCCCTCAGATCATTACCAGCCTTTAACCCTTTTGTTACCATATCTCTGTCGAAATACACTGCTGTTGTTTCAATTAATTATTAAAATAACGAAGGTTTAGTCTAACAGTATTGTCATTATTTTATGCTGGTGTTTGGAATATAAATTAACATGAAATTTCGATGGATGGCTTTAATTTAAAAACAGGAAGTTTGTATGATAGAACCGAAGTCAGTCTCAGGTAGTTTGGCATCAGAGGGGTTGGCCCTTTAGCATTCAGAATGTCAGGTATGATGCTTAGTTATTCACATTGTTTTGAATTAATCGTGCATGATCTTGTACTTTTGAAATTTTAAGGATGTGATTGTTTTATTTTTAGAATGTCATTCATCATCATCATCGTTTAGCGTCTGCTTTCCATGCTGGCATGGGTTGGACGGTTCAACTGGGGTCTGGGAAGCCAGAAGGCTGCACCAGGCCCAGTCTGATCTGGCAATGTTTCTACGGCTGGATGCCCTTCCTAACACCAACCACTCCATGAGTGTAGTGGGTGCTTTTTACGTGCCAGACGATGCTGGCAAATGGCCACGTTCGGATGGTGCTTTTTACGTCATTGTAGGGTAGATTTAACCCTTTCGCTACCAACCCAGCTGAAACCAGCTCTGGCCCTGAGTACAAATGTCTTGTTTTCATAAGTTCTGAATTAAAATCTTCCACCAAACCCTAGTCACAATTTATGTTCCTAGCTTAATGATAACTAAGTTATTTTACTAAAGTCTTTGTAATATTTAAAATAATTGAAAACAACACAGAGCACCTCAAAATAAATACAGTAACGAAAGGGTTAAGAGGCCAGATCTGGCTGGTTTGAGCTTAAAACTGGTAGAATATTTGGGTCAGATATGGGGCCAGTTTGAATGCTACAGGGTTAAAAAAAAGAAGAAAAAAACATAGGATAGTGACATGTTAGATGTGATGTCTAAAAAAAAATCAGAATGGTCATCTGTTAAATGATGGTTTCAGCTTTTGTGAGACCCCCTTGTGCAATTTTTGCTTTTCCGCAAGAGGCCTCCAATTTCAGGGCCTTATCAAATCTAAATCTTATCAGCTTGCTCTAATTGGTGTTGTTTAGCCCCAGGTTAGACCTGAATGTGGAAAGCTCTGACCAAAGGCATTTTCAGCATTGACTAGTCTGTCCTTTATGAGTTATATAGGACTACATTATTTTTCTGTGTCCTTCCTTTTGTTTTTGGGTTTTTTTTGTTAAAGAAAAGTATGATTTGGCTGCTATTTCTAGCAAGTCAACCCTGCAAGGTTTGCTTCTGTTAATGTGCAATTTGTAATGAGTTGATAAGTGTTTTGGCCCAAATAGACAGACAACTTGGCACCTGTGGTCAAATAAGACCTCATGATCTGGAAATCCACAGGTTGTCTCCGTATTAACATTGTAGCAGCAGTAGCTCTATAGTAGTAGTAGTAGTATCAATTGTAGTTGTAAATAATGATTTCTAACCTTGGCACAGGGCCACACATTTACAGAGAAAAGCAGGAATAATATTGAGAGTTCAATAACTAAACACTCACTCACAAACAACTGTAGATCACAGTATCTTGTTGTTGTTGTGAAGACCTGGTCTTGTCTATAGACAACTACATGGCTATTGTTATTGTTCATACATAACATGATGATGATGGTATAGAAGGCCTGTTGTTGATTGAGAAACAAATTGTTAGCCTCTGTAATCTTATATGCTATGTGGAGACCACAGTATTTAGAAATGTTGAAATATGTAGAAGTAAGGTTATAGCCGGCCCAGAATGGTAGGACGTGGGGTCTTCCCAGTGCGATAACAATAATAGACAGAGTGCTTGGTGGGATAGCAACAATAATTATCACAGCATTAGTGGGATAATAATAATTACAAATTTTTTGGTACAAGGCCAGCAATTTTGAGGGTGGAGGCCTAAGTCAATTAGATTGACCCCAGTGTTCAGCTGGTACTTAATTTATCGACCCTGTAAAGATGAAAGGCAAGGCTGACCTCGGCAGAATTTGAATTCAGGCTGTAAAGATGGACGAAATGCCACTAAGCAGTTTGCCTGGTGTGATAACAATTCTGCCAGCTCACCACCTTGATAATAATAATAATAATAAGAGCATTCAGAGTGCAAACCTCTGCCAAGGCAACACCAGTATCCTCTCAATGATTAGCCAGAGATAATTTTTAAAATGAGAATATCTGAAATAAATTCGACTGCACTCGCAAACGAGAATATTAAACATGAACCCGACCACTCTCAAGCATTAAGTAAAAGAACAAGAAAAATAATCCAGAATCCTTGTCCAGTACTGGATCGATCCCAAAATCTAATCAGTTAGTGCTAGTCACGAGGCCAAGCATCCCTGAAAGTTTCATCCAAATCCATCCAGCGGTTCATGAGATATCTTGTACACAGACAGACAACAAATACAACTGAAAAAAACAATACCTCTGCCCTCGCTAGGGTGGAGGTAATACTAGTTGAAGCACTAATAAGGTAACTATAATAATAGTATTAGTGGAATAATATAATAATAATAATAAGAGCATTCAGAGTGCAAACCTCTGCCAAGGCAACACCAGTATCCTCTCAATGATTAGCCAGAGATAATTTTTAAAATGAGAATATCTGAAATAAATTCGACTGCACTCGCAAACGAGAATATTAAACATGAACCCGACCACTCTCAAGCATTAAGTAAAAGAACAAGAAAAATAATCCAGAATCCTTGTCCAGTACTGGATCGATCCCAAAATCTAATCAGTTAGTGCTAGTCACGAGGCCAAGCATCCCTGAAAGTTTCATCCAAATCCATCCAGCGGTTCATGAGATATCTTGTACACAGACAGACAACAAATACAACTGAAAAAAACAATACCTCTGCCCTCGCTAGGGTGGAGGTAATACTAGTTGAAGCACTAATAAGGTAACTATAATAATAGTATTAGTGGAATAATAATAATAATAATAATGGTGTCATATTTTGGCACAAGGCTAGCAAGTTTAGGAGACAGGTAAGTTGATTATATTGACCCCTGTGTTCTATGGTTAATTATTTTATCTGCTTCTCCACCCAAAAAGATGATTGCCAAAGATGACTTTGGTGGAATTTGAACTCAGAATGTAAAGAGACAGAAATGCCACTAAATATCTTGTATAGGTTGCTAACTCTGCCAGCTCACTGCCTTAATAATCATAATAATAATAATTATTATAATTCTATAGGTATGAGGCCTGAAATTGCTTAGGGTAGGGGGCTAGTTGATTGCAATGACCCCAGTGCTAAACTGGTATTTATTTCATCAACCATGAAAGAACAAGTCAACCTTGGCAGAATTTACACTCAGAAAGTAAAGGCAGACAGAATGCTAATGATTCCATCAGCTTGCCACCTTAACAACAATAACAATAATAATAATAATCCTTTCTACTATAGGCGCAAGGCTTGAAATTTTGGGGGAGGGGCCAGTCAATTAGATCAACACCAGTACGCAACTGGTACTTATTTTATCAACCCCGAAAGCTTGAAAGGCAAAGTCGACCTCGGCGGATTTGAAGTTAGGACACTAGTGGGATAACAATAATAGAACATTGGTGGGATAATAATAATTTTTGGAGCTCTAATGGAATAATAATAATAATATATTTCTTTACTGCCCACAAGGGGCTAAACATAGAGGGGACAAACAAGGACAGACAAAGGGATTAAGTCGATTGCATCGACCTCAGTGTGAAACTGGTACTTTATTTATCGACCCCGAAAGGATGAAAGGCAAAGTCAACCTCGGCGGAATTTGAACTCAGAATGTAGCGGCAGATGAAATACTGTTAAGCATTTCGCCCGGCGTGCTAACGACTCTGTCAGCTCACCGCCTTAAATAATAATAAATGGAATAATAATAGTTGGAGCTCTAGTGGGACGACTACAATTACTGTAGTCAGAGCACTAACGAGTAACAATAGAAGAGGACATAGTGGGATGATGATAATAATAATAATGGTTGGAGCGCTAAGTAGAAGAACGGTAATGACTGTTAATGGGATAAGAGTGTCAGAGCTTGAAGTGGGTCAATAATGTTGTTAGCCAAGCAAGGGCAGTGAACTGACAGAATCAGTAACACATTGGGCGAAATGCTTCTTGGTATTTCATCAATCAACCAGTCGTTGAAGAGATCGCAAATGGTAATGAAAGGACTGCATTCAAATTCTGCCCGAGGTCAGCTATGCCTTTCATCCTTTTCAGGGTCAATAAAGTAGGTACCAGTCGAACTCTGGGGGTCGATGTAATCAACGTTGCCCCCCCCCCACCGCCGCCTGAAATTGCAGGCCTTGTGCCAAAATTTGAAATTAATATTATTACCCACATGGGATGTCGGTTAATAGTTGGAGTATTAAGCTCAATTCCTTGAAAGTTTCCATTCTGTTGCAGACAAGAGAAAATATTGACACAGAATATCGACAGAAATTTTGTAATATTGATGGAGAGGATAACCATTTCAGTTGTTGTAATTCAAGCGCTTAGGATATCATCCGGGTATGTGTATTATGGTATTGACTAGGGGTATCAATATAAGCAGTTATTAAAATGTGTGCTTCATATCAAGCATATAACATTTCAGTTTTGATAAGTTCTAATTATTTACAGAAACAGTATCACTCTTCATCATCATCATCATCATCATGTAACATCCGTTTTCCATGCTGGCATGGGTTGGACGGTTTGGCAGCAGCTGACAAGGCCAGGAGCTGCACCAGGTTCCATGGTCTGTTTTGGCTCGGTTTCTGTAGCTGGATGTCCTTCCTAACACCAACCACCTCACATTATGTATACTGGGTGCTTTTTATGTGGCACCAGCACCAGTGCTTTGTTGCTCAAGTGTGAGAATTTTCAACTAACTTCTAAAGCATTCTGTATCAAGGAATAAATGCAAAAATAAAATAGGGACCTGCACTATGTTAATTAAAAAAACAAATCAAACTGGACTAATGAAAAATGTATTTAACATAACTGAGACACTTTCCTCATCAGTTGCCAAACACATATTGTAGTTTCAGTATATATATATATATATATATATATATATATATATATATATATATATAGTTGTGTCTCAGGAGGGTCATTATGCCAGTAATAAATGCATGCATTGGTTCTATTTCACTTCCTTATTTATTTGTCAGTTGATTTAACTAATTAACTAATTGGTTGTGTTTGCCAAAGTGACCCCTTCAATGGCTGATTAACTGATTAGATCAACTGACCAGGAAGTAATAAAGTGAAATAGGACTAGTGTGTATGGTTGATCTAACTGACTGGCTTCCTCCCCGAAAATTTCGGGCCTTGTGCCTAGAGTAGAAAAGGATTATTGGCATAATGATCCATGCAAGATGTTTCAACATACAGGTCCAAATCAAGAATCTTGCAAACCAAATACAAAAACGAAATTATAATTGACGAACCATGTGTGGCAACAAAAGAAGGTTGACCTCAATATCACTGCAAATAGAGGACAATGTTTATTAAATTATACAGGTATGGAGATTCACATGTAGGACTTTAAATTTCTGTGTCAGCAATTTGATGATTCATTGCACAAGGAAGTTTCCACACTTGTCTCATTTTATATATATATATCATTTCATCATTTAACGTCTGCTTTCCATGCTAGCATGGGTTGGATGATTTGACTGAGGTCTGGCAAACCAGACTCCATTCTGATTTGGCAGAGTTTCTACAGCTGGATGCCCTTCCTAACGCCAACCACTTCGAGAGTGTAGTGGGTGCTTTTACGTGCCACCGGCACGAGGGTCAGTTTGGTGGTTGTTTTAGCATGGTTTCTACAGCTGGATGGTCTTGCTAACGCCAACCACTTTACAGAGTGCAGTCTGGGTGCTTTTACATGACACTGGCACAAGGAATATTCAGTTATCCAATCAAGTGAACTACTTGCTCGTTGAATTAGTAAGTGGCTGAGTATCTCACAGACATGCCTACCTCTGACGTAATCCTCAGGCAGAATCAGGCCAGGCCTTTATATTTACACAACCCATCGAATGATCTTCTACAGGGTTTCCATCTACCTCGTTTCATTTCACTCTCAACACTTGGATCAACTTGAGATTATGATGGAAGCTCTTGTTCAAGGGGCCTTGCTGTCTGATCAAATCTGAGACCATGTGATTGCAAAGCTAGCATCTGAACCATTTAGCCCATACTTCATCATCACTATCACAATCATCAACATCTCCATGCTTGCATGGCTCAGGCGGAAGTTTTTGAAGCAGATTTTTCTAGTGCTGGATGCTCTTTCAGTCACCAACCTTTATCTGTTTCCATGCAAAATAATATTTCCCATGCCCAAACAGGTTTTTCATGGCAAACTGAAAATAAAACAGCATCATTTGTATGACAATGATGGTTGTCTACAACCATCACATGTCGTCTAGAGAAGGGTAGTCACTAACACAAACATACATGCACACTTCACAGGCTTCTTCAAGTTTCCCATCTCCAAATCCACTGACAAGGAATTGGTTGGCCTGACTCTGCAGTAAAAACCACCAAAGATGCTGTGCAATGGGACTGAATCCAGAAGTCACATGGCTGAGAATTAGGCCCCTTAATCACACAGCCACACCTGTGCCTCTGTCCGTGTTGGCAGTTTCTTTGTTTCAAACATTTGGCCATGGCCACACTGTAGTGCCACCTTGAAGAACTTTAGTCAACTGGACTACTAAGTCACAGGGATGTAAACACACCAACACTGGTTGTCAAGTGGTGGCTGGCACATACACACACATAATGGGCTTCTTTCAGTTTCCATCTACCAAAGCCATTCACAAGGCTTTAGTTGACCTGAAGCTATAGTAAAAGACAGTTGCCCAAGGTACCTTGCTGTGGGACTGAACCCGGAACCATGTAGTTTGGGAAGCAAACTTTTTACCACACAGCCACGCTTCTGCCTATACAGTATGTGTGTGTGTAGGAAGGGCATCCAGCCATAAAAACCATGCCTAATCAGGCTGGAGTCTGGTGCAGCTTCTCAGCTTACCAGCCCTGGTCAAACTGTCCAACCCATGCCAGCATGGACAACAGACGTTAAACGATGATGATGATATATATATATATATATATATATATATCACGTGATCACGTGACCGACCAGACCATCAGATGTTGTTACACATCGCTGGTCACAATGCGTTCGCATTGTTTTAGCCTTCGAATGACGCCACCCCGCTGGCTAAGCAAGCAGGCCAACAGAAGAAAGAGTGAGAGAAAGAGTGGTGAAAGAGTACAGCAGGGATCACCACGCCCGGTCTGGGTATTGAAACCGCGATCCTGCGACCGCGAGTCCACTGCCCTAACCACTAGGTCATTGCGCCTCCATATATATATATATATATATATGTAATTGCCTTTGACTCAGATATATTTGTCCATGTGCAATAATTAATATTTGAGTTAAACTCATTAAGGAAATAAATTGGTAGTGGGAGTGGTTAATTAGATAAAACTCAACATTGTCTTTGATTGTGCATTATCTCCATTCCTGCAAGTCTGTCCATTTCTCTGATAGTGTCAGTTCAGGTGGAACCTCAAGCCTCATTAAGTTATATTCCTGGACGACAACACCTCAGTGGGAGATTAAAATCTATCAAATTGATATTAGCATCACTATCTTCATCATCCACCACCATCATCATCATCATCATCTGCTGGGCATCATCATCACCCTCATTAATCATTGCCACCCTCACCACCACCACCAATTCGTCACTCCTACCACTACCATCATCATCATCAGCATATTTCAACAATGTCTCTTTAATTTCTCTTTGTTGTTTGATTATTCGGCTGTTTTGATGGCGTTTTAAATACTTTTTGTTTCAATTGCTGTGGCTTCTCTGCAGCTCAGTGACTTTATTCTGGTGATGGTGATGGTAGCGATGACAGAGATGGTGGTGATGACGGTATTAGCTATAGTGCTGGTGATGATGATGGCTAATTATGGCAGGGGTGGTGGTGGTGGTAATGTTTGTAGTGATGTTAATAGAAAATATGATGGGTGTGATGCTGATATGGGTACTGGTCGAGAAAACATTAATATTTGTGGTGGTGGTGGTATGGTGCTTGTAGTATCGATTGCAGTGGTGGTGATGGGGATGGTACTGTGGTGGTTCTAATGTTAATTGTGATGATGCCAACGTTGGTGTTGATTACAGATGAGATGGTGTCTGTAGTGGCTGTGGTGGTGTCGGTGGTGATGCACGTAGTTCATTTCTTAGAATCATTGACCCCTGGTCACAATATTAAAAACCAGATGTTAAATCAATGATTAATGATATGTATTAGACCATGTTTTATGTTACTAGTTCTGATTGTAGTGAGCAGGGATGTGAGAGCATCTGATAGAACGCCTCAAACCGTGATGAGGATGTCTTCAGACCTGTCAGCCTCATATATGGGGGTTTACTAAAGAGAAGGGAGGACTGAACGAAGCTTAATATCTGCTGCAAAATCGATGATTTCAAGAGGAGGATTATGCACTCACTCATTGTTGATGTTCAATTTCTGTTCCAGTAAATTCAGGCTGTGGAAAGGATTGGAATTATGCAGCAGTTTTAGATATCCTATTTGATGTCTTGGTGCATCATCATCATCATCATCATCATCATCAGGTGCAGGAGTGGCTGTGTGGTAAGTAGCTTGTTTACCAACCACATGGTTCCGGGTTCAGTCCCACTGCATGGCACCTTGGGCAAATGTCTTCTACTATAGCCTTGGGCCGACCGAAGCCTTGTGAGTGGATTTGGTAGACAGAAACTGAAAGAAGCCCGTCGTATATATGTGTATATATATATATATATATATATATATGCGTGTTTGTGTGTCTGTGTTTGTCCCCCTAGCATTGCTTGACAACTGATGCTGGTGTGTTTATGTCCCCGTTACTTAGCGGTTGGCAAAAGAGACCAATAGAATAAGTACTAGGCTTACAAAAGAATAAGTCCCGGGGTCGAGTTGCTCAATTAAAGGCGGTGCTCCAGTAAAAGAGTAAAGAGTATACCGTTGTTTCAAATGTTAACTTTTCTGTTTGCATGAATCAGATGAGTTTCATTGAGGCAGATTTTCTGCATCCGGGTGCTCTTCCTGTCACCAAGCTACACCCATTTCCAAGCAAGGAATACTTCCCCCACTCCTTTGAACATGAAACTACACTGTAGCTGGATTAGTTTGGTTTGTTTTTGTTTTGTTTTTTTAATAAATAGAAGATTGCAAACAAGCAGCACTGTTTGTGATGGCGTAGTTTAACACACTGTCAAAACAAATGAAATGTACACATATATAGATACACACACACACACTAGCACTCTGTCAGTTATGACGATGAGGTTTCTAGTTGATCCGATTAACGTGCAAGTGGCTGAGCACCCCACAGACAAGTGTACCTTTAAAGCAGTTCTCAGGGAGATTCAGCAGGACAAAGAATAGGACAAGGCTGGTCCCTTTGAGTTACCGGTACAATTCATTTTTGCCAGCTGAGTGGATTGGAGCAATGTGAAATAAAGAGCCTTGCTCAAGGCCACAAAGCACAGCTGGGAATTGAACTCGCGACCTTATGGTGGTGAGCCGAATACTCTAACCACTAAGCCGCACAGCTTCATACATATATCACCATCATCGTTTAATGTCTGTTTTCCATGCTGGCATGGGTTGGACGGTTGACTGAGTTCTGGAGAGCCAGCAGCTGCACCAGGCCCCAATCTTATTTGACAATATTTCTACAGCTGGCTGCCCTTCCTAACGCCAACCACTCCGAGAGTGTTGTGGGTGCTTTTTACATGCCACCAGCACAGGAGCCAGTCAGATGGCTCTCCTTGTTTTTTTCTGTGTATCTTTCTGTCGAAGAGCGTAGGCTCGAAATGTAAAAGACTTGTTCTATTTCTATTCCTGAGCGCCATACTAATACATTTGTTTGTTTGTACTCCTCCTGCCTTTATCTTTTTTTTATTTTCGTAAACCTTCCTGTTATATATATATATATATATATATATATATATATATACATTCATAAATGAGGGCAAAGGAAAAAATTTCTAATGCCGAAAAATTGGACATATTGTCCATTAACCATATAATTTTTTCACAATACGCACGCTACTCGAAAAAGGTCGACAGAGATTTCTAAAAAATTCCATTATTACCGTATCGGACCAATTTCAGAGTTAGCTACTAAGAGCCCTCTCTTCGTCAGTGATACATGTGGCAAAAGAAATAAATGAGATACTTACTCATACCCATGGAAGAAGCAAACACTAAGTCATGGGCACAACTAAGTATCCCAAATACATCCAAAATAGAAATACTCCAGCCCATTCGAGGCACGTGCGATTTGAACTGAGGCTCTCACAGAGTGAGATAGTTCGGAAGTGAACGCTTCTGGCCATTGATAAAGTTTTTTTTGAGAAGATATTTTTTTTCGAAAAAAATTTTATCCTCACATTAGATATATATATATATATATATATGTGTGCATGTACACACACATGTGGGGGCTTCTTTCTGTTTTTGTCCCTCAAATATCCACTCGCAAGGCTTTGGTTAGTCCAAAGCAATAAGAGAAAGACAGTTGCTCAAGGTACCATGCAGCAGGAATGAATCCAAAATTATGTTGTTAGGAAGCAAACTCCTTAACTACATACCTATTTCTGCACATCATATGGGGTTAGTCCACATTACACTGAAAGGATCATAGGGCTGGTTTCTCTCGGTTATATATTCTTCCCTGGACAGGACACCGGTCAGTTGCAGGATTACTCTTTATTACCAGCTGAGTGGACTTGAGCAACGTGAAATAAAGTGTTTTGCTCAAGAACACAATGCATTGCCCAGTTCAGGAATTGAACCACTATCTTATGATCACAAGTCCAACACAGTGCCTCCACAACATATATATATATATATATATATATATAGGTTAGTTGAGTTAGGGGGTAAAATAACCGTCTAAGGGATAGAAGTATCCTTTATTCTACGGTATGGGTATATTACCTATGTTTAACCATGGGCATACATATGCAGGCATATAATGCTCATAAGTTATAGGTGAAGACAAGGGTAAACATGGGTTTATCAAGAATCAAAATTTAAAGAAGACAGAAAATGGAGAAATATCGATGAACAACAATTTACTTACATCAATTATTATTATTATAAATAATGATTGATGTAAGTCAACTGTTGTTCATCTGTACTTCTCCATTTTCTATTTCCTTTATATACATACATATATATATATATATATACACATATATATTACATGCACATACATGTTTATAATGAATTACTTGGACACAATACCCATTGTCCTGCTGATCTTGTATTGACTGGGCAGATGGTCATCCGGTGAGTTTTTGTTCAGTTTTCATCAGAGTCCATTGTTATTGTCTGTTCTTGGACCATTGTTTCTCAACATGTAACAGTTGGTATTGTTCTCGCATGCACACGTGTGTTGCAGTGTCTGTTGTACATCGCCATCTAATTTCTAAATGCTGCAACACCAGATGTCTGCAACATTCCCATGTGGAAACCTGTTCTCCGCTCTGGTTGCATTTCATAGAATTTGCAATTTAAAAAGATCAATGTGCTTTTTGGTCTGTAACAACTTATAGCATAGACCCGTATTAAGCACTTTGCCTTTTATAAGCCAACAAGAGGACTTCTACACTACAATAGGAGTAGAGGCCATGGGTGGAGAACACTTCGCCTGTGGACAATATTTTGTATACATTCTAATATGTCTTGAAAAAAATCTTACTTAAAATTCAATTTAGAGCTTAATGTTTTTTTTTCTTTTTCTTTTCTTTTTGTTTTGTTACCTGTGTGTCTGAGGCCTCCTTTAGGATTATGGTACTTCTTGTTTTAAAGTGAGATAAATTAAGACTTTCCATCAAAATTTCATGTTAATCCATGCCTCATGCAATGATTAATTACGACAGTTATTTTATTGAATTCTCCGTTATTTTCAAAATTAATTGAAACAAAGGCGGTATGTTTCATTAGGAATATGGTAACCAGAAGAGTTAAAACCAAAATGGTAATTTACAGGATATTTCTATGAATTTGTAAAACTGGTCGATACATTATTTTTCTCAATACAGAAGTCAACACACTTTCTTCATTGACATTTTTTATGCCAGCTCTTCTTTCTAAACAAAGTGCTTTATCTGTTTTATTCCATTGGTCTTAGCATGTCTCTTTTACTTGTTTCAGTCATTTGACTGCAGCCATGCTGGAGCACCGCCTTTAGTCGAGCAAATCGACCCTGGGACTTATTCTTTGTAAGCCCAGTACTTATTCCATCGGTCTCTTTAGCCGAACCACTAAGTGACGGGGACATAAACACACCAGCATCGGTTGTCAAGCAATGTTAGAGGGACAAACACAGACACACAAACACACACACACACATACATATATATACATATATACGACGGGCTTCTTTCAGTTTCCGTCTACCAAATCCACTCACAAGGCTTTGGTCGGCCTGAGGCTATAGTAGAAGACACCCGCCCAAGGTGCCACGCAGTGGGACTGAACCTGGAACCATGTGGTTGGTTAGCAAGCTACTTACCACACAGCCACTCCTGCGCCTCCTGTCTAACTGCTGAAGCAGCAGCAACCTCTGTGAGTGGGGGGGGGCATAAACAAACATCACTGCCACTCCTAACCGGTGTCACACACACACACGATGGGCTTCCATGCAGTTTCTGTCTGCCAACTTTCACTCACAAGGTAATATTGGTGAACCTGAGGTTGAGATGATGCCCAAAGTGTCACACACTGAGATTGAACCTGAAACTACGTAGTTACTAAGCAGAGGTATCGACCACTTGTACACATCGATGTTCAGTATATTAGCCATGACCATTTGGTGCAAAGCAATTCAGAGTTTAATAATTCTAAATGTTAATTAAAGACTCCAAGACATTCTTGTTTCAAAAGGTCAGAATTTTCTCAAGTGAAAAAATATTTTATATATATTGATAAGAAATGTGAAGGGTCAACAACTTTAAACTAAAGTGAAATAAAGAAGAAAAATACATAAATCTTTAATGTTTCAACAAGTGACTTGGTGGTGCTTTACTGTTAAATGAACCAAAGATAAATCAGTTCCTTGACAGACTGTGAGTGCATCTTAACATTTCTAAAAGATCTAAAATTTATTTCAACAGTTTGGTCTACGGACACATATGAAATTCAATTTCCTGTCTGAATCTATAACAATACTAGCAATGGACTTGAACTCCTGTCATGTATGTTAGCCGTTCGGTATCTTTATCCATTCAGTTGTGTCAGTGGTTCTTAACCAGGGTCCACTTAGGATTTTGCTGGTAAAATTTATCTGCAATAAATAAGTTATACTTCTATGATGCACAAAATATTTTTAACAATATTTTTCTTATACAATTCCTTAGAATTTTTTAATAATAAAAATATGATTTTTAAAACCTTGACTGACTAGAAAGGTCCAGCTGAATAAAATAAAACTCAAAGGATTCCATAGGTAAGAAAAAACGGTTGAGAAACACTGAGCTGTGACAAAAGATATCACTTTTAAATCCAGATAATCTTGTAGACAGATACTGGAGAGTATTTCAGTTTGATCCATCGTTTACCATTGACAGTAATTCTTGTAGAATTTACCTGTATTTACCTGTACCTTCTTCTAGCTCAGAACTAGTTCTAGGATTAGTAAACTTCTAATAATGTGATTTTAAAATGGTTGTTAATTGGCATGAAGAAGAACCAGATGCTATGAAAGCTACACTTTCCTTTGGTTTGTTTTGGTTGCCATGGCCATACTGCAGCACAGCCCTCTGTGTTTATGTAATTAGTTTACATCAACTCTAGTATTTATGGAATTTCATTTCACTGGCTTGTATCTTGACAAGTTGCCATTCCACTGAGATCCACTCTCTTTTACTCCTTTCTTTTCCTGTAGGATCCTCTCTCCTCCACTCCCTTACATTCCTACACACTCCTTACTGTGTGCTACCAAGAATGGCATATAACCTGTTATAAGCTCCTATGTCTTTACAAACCTTACCTGTTGGCTACTTACACACGGTCACCATACTTAAACATTTCGTGTTTTAATTACAAATTAGGCCTGAGTCTCTATGTTCTGGTCAAACTAAGTAATTCCCATTTATTTATTCACTCACTATAGTTAGACCACAACAGTTCTATAAAAGGACTGTGACACGTACATAGCTTGTCTATAACGGGACTGTAGTATGTCTATAGGCTTCTTCTAACAGCTATATAGTAAGACTCTGCCTTTTAGTATAAGAGATGCGTAACCATTCAACAAGCAAGGCTTAGCAGATCTGATAAGAATGAAGTCACTGCATCTAATAAGGATGTTTATCATAATTTAGACATTTGTTGAGCTCTGATGCAAGTGGATACAGGTTCATTTCTAGTTGACAGCTAAGTTATTTTTAGACTTTTATCTTTTACTTGTTTCATTCATTGGACTGTGGTCATGCTGGGGCAACACCTTGAAGAATTTTTAGTTGAATGAATTAACCCCAGGACTTCATTTTTCTTTTTCTTAAGCCTCATGATTGTTCTATCACTTTTGCCAAACTACTAAGTTACTGCAAATGTAAACACACCAACACTGGTTGTGAAGCAGTGGGGACACACACACGTGTATATGAGAGAGAGAGAGAGAGAGCGAAATATATAAATAACCTTACCTCCTGCTTTTTCTATATATATATATATATATATATATATATATATCATCATTATTTAACGTCCGTTTTCCATGCTAGCATAGGTTGGACGGTTCAACCGGAATCTGGTAAGCCATGAAGGCTGCACCACACGACAGACTTCTTTCAGTTTCTGTCTACTAAATCCACTCACAAGTCCTTGGTCTGCCCAAGGCTATAGGGTTCAGTCCCACTGCAAGCCCAAAGTGTCACACAATGGATTGAACCCAGAACAGAGCTACACCCATGCAAAAGAACTAATATAGTCTTTTCTTATATAGGCACAAGGCCCGAAATTTTTGGGGAGGGGGCCAGTCGATTAGATCGGCCCCAGTACACAACTGGTACTTAATTTATCAACCCCAAAAGGATGAAAGGCAAAGTTGACCTTGGCGGAATTTGAACTCAGAATGTAAAGACAGATGAAATACTGCTAAGCATTTCGCCTGGCATGCTAATGATACTGCCAGCTCAGTGCCTTAAAAAGGATCTAATATATTATTAAATATTCTGTTGAATGTTGAATGCTTAATTTATAGTCTTGGCATCCATTAAGTTTGAGACGTTCTTTTAACTTTCATCAATATTTTTTTTGAAATGGTTCTTTGTTGAGGTCATCAGGTGGTGGCAACTATTGTGCTTCCTTTGGCATTGGAGAGACCAAAGTTAACCAAGATATCTGAACCCTAGCAGTCAACAATGCAGTGGAACCCTCTAGAATGGACTGTTCAATAAATATGAAATACTTTCAATAGTACACATCATTGTCAGACACCATCAAAGACTATCTTTGGATTCACTTCTGTTACCTTCTTAACAATAACATCAGTTAATTAACCCACCACCATCACTCGGCCTTCCTTTGCCTTCAGTTAGGTCTTGTTGAATGCAAACAATTCTTGCTAAATACTGGAATAAACATTGAGTAATAAGTGCTTAGAGCACACAGGAAATAAGATTTTCTCAAACACCCAGGAGGATCCATAGAGGTAACAGATAGCTTCTATGACCTCAATGATCTAACTTGCAGTGGAGGAGGATGTTCTGAAATGATAGTTACTAGGGAAACCTTCTGTTTACGACATAAGATTCTCTCTCTGAGTGAAAACAGATTGTGTGATGCTTGTGTATGAACTGCAATGCTGCATGGGCTCTGAATATCGAAGACATGCAAACACTAGAAAGAAATGGAACAAGCATATGTTGAGAGAAAAACTGGGCATAAGAGGTAAAATGTAATGTGCCAAAGAGAATAAAGCATTGGTATGGGCAAATGATGTGTATAGCTGAGGGCAGCTGTATAAAGAAGTGTCAATCACTAATAGTGCAGAATGAAACCTGTGGAAGAGTAAGGCTAAGTAGTGAGGACTGATCTCGGGATGCTGAGCTGCACAAACGAGATGACTAAAGATCAGAAGGGTTATTAATTTACTGTGCTTGAGAAGGCCCACTCTTCAAGATAAAACTGTGGTTCTTGAAGCACACGTTTGCACACAATTAGGCTCCCTGCCCTTGTCAAAATCTTCCTCATCTCCCTATCCTTTGTCCCTCTATATCACTCTTCCAATTACTGCATTGTTCTGCTTAAATGAGAGTGGAACCAGTTATCTTCCTTTCTCTCCTCCTGGAACCACATCTCATTCTTAACATCATCCTCCTTCTCCACCATTTATATTCCTCTGCTGCCAGTCTTCTTCTTCTTTGGACCATTTCCTATTCACTTCCTTTACACCATCTTTTATCTCCCATCAGTCATCCTCCACTTATGTTTTCCACTCGCTGCATCCACCCTTATGAACTGCTGACCATCTCCATCCTTAACCCTATCTATGTCTCACTCTCCCCTATATTCTTGGAACCGTTACCTCACTCTCTCACATCATCTCCTTATCATTTCTCTCTGTTCTACAGTATTTTGATGCTCATCGCTCTGTACTGCCAGTCATCACTTCCTCTCTCCTGAGCTACTTCTATTAACAACCTTCCCTCATTCTTATCACCTTCCCCTGCTCCTCCCCCACTACTTACCAATGACCATTCTTCACCTCTTGTTTACCATCCATTACATTAGTCCTTTCTCTTTAACCATCTCTCTCAACCTGCACCCACCCTTCTTGATCTTATGTCCCCACTTTTCACATTTTTCTACACCCCACCATCTTTACTTCTTTTTCCAGCTCCAACTTGATCACTCCCCCACCCCATTTTATATAATGCAGAATTACTGTGTACCTCCTCCCCCTCCTCTACAACAACAAACCTGTTCCTGTCTCCTTCCCAACTCCAGCATAAAACCTCTTCAGTTTTCACTATCCTCTCACTCAGTTGACGTGGGTCTTTTGTCTTGTTAGTTACCTGGCAACCTCACTAATGCTGGTGCCAAAGGAAAACAAAAACAAGGATCCAGTACAATCTGTAAAATGACTAGTGTGAGGAAGGGTAACCCACTATAGAAACCATGCCAAAATTTTAGTTTGTTGAGCATCCATAGAAAGTGGATATGAAACGATGATGGTGATAATGCTAGAGTGTAAAGATTACATGTAAGAGGGGACAGCTGACCAATAATATATTTGTGGGCACATTACATCAAAATCAAATTACATTTAAATGGAAATTGTAGTTGGGATCCCCATGCTGGTGGCACATAAAAAGCACCACCTGAACATGGCTGATGCCAGTGCCGCCTTGACTAGCTTCCATGCAGGTGACACGTAAAAAGCACCATCCAATCGTGGTTGATGCCAGCCCCCTTCTGGCTCCTGTGCCGGTGACATGTAAAAAAGCACCCACTACACTCTTGGAGTGGTTGACGTTAGGAAGGGCATCCAGCTGTAGAAACACTGTCAGATCAGATTGGAGCCTGGTGCAGCCTCCTGGCTTCCCAGACCCCAGTCAAACCGTCCAACCCATGTCAGCATGGAAAGCAGATGTTGAACGATGATGATGATAATTATGGCCAAATGATTAAGAAGTTTGCCTTTGCAACCACAAGGTCTTGGGTTCAATACCACTGCATGGCATCCTGGGTAAATGTTACTTTTCATAACCTCAGGTTGATCTGTACCCTGTGGGTAAAATCAGGCTGACAGAAAGTATATAGAAGGTCATTGAGTGGATTGTACCTGTGGTTTTATAATGGCACTGCCTTGTCACACGGAGTCTGAGAATTGCATTAAGAGTATGCAGGAGTGGCTGTGTGGTAAGTAGCTTGCTTACCAACCACATGGTTCTGGGTTCATTCCCACTGCGTGGCACTTTGGGCAAGTGTCTTCTACTATAGCCTCAGGCCGACCAAAGCCTTGTGAGTGGATTTGGTAGATGAAAACTGAAATATATATATGTGTGTGTGTGTTTATGTGTATGTTTACGTCCCTGTAACTTAGCGGTTCAGCAAAAGGGACCAATAAAATAAGTACTAGGCTTACAAAGAATAAGTCCTGGGGTCGATTTGCTCGACTAAAGGCAGTGCTCTTGCATGGCCACAGTCAAATGACTGAAACACGTAAAAGAGTAAAAGAGATATCTGTAGAATACTTGGCCACTTACACGTTAGATCAGAAGCATGTAGGTTAGGATATTCAACTCAGTCGTATGGTCAGGGGTTCAATTCTGTGCAGTGTGCTGTAGTCTTGAGCAAGACATTTTATTTCACATTACTCCAGTCGACTCACCTGGCAGAAATGAACTGTACCTGTAATTTAAGAAGGGCCAGCCTTGTCACATTATGTGTCGCGCTGATTTTCCCTGAGAACTGCATTAAGAGCACATGTCTGTGGAGCACTCAGCCACCTGCATGTTAATTTCACGAGCAGACTGTTCCGTTGACCAAAATCAACTGGAACTCTCATTGTCGTAACCGATGGAGTGTTGTTTATTTAATTCCGGTGCGGATAATATGGTTGATCGAACAAGGGAAACCTCATCGTGGAACAACAGTTCCACCAACACCATTTGGATTCTTTTAAATTTACAACAGCATCATCTCCACTGCCACCACACAACCATCGTCCCTACTAACTCTATTGATACTCCATATCATCATCATCATCATCACTGTTATCATCTCTATTAACACTGCACAGTAACTCCTATCTCCTCCACCACCACCTCTGCTACTTATGTTTTCTGTGCTGCACACTGACCTAACCTACTTTAGTTTGGCCTCTGTGAGGTGGTTTCAAAGTGATCATCACCACCACCACCACCATCATCGCCGTCACCACCACCACCACCATCATCGCCGTCACCACCACCACCACCATCATCGCCGTCACCACCACCACCACCATCATCGCCGTCACCACCACCGCCACCATCATCGCCGTCACCACCACCACCACCATCATCGCCGTCACCACCACCACCACCATCATCGCCATCACCACCATCACTGTCATCATTGCCGCCACCGCCCACCACCATCACCACCATCTTTCCTCGCTGACATAATGTACAAGAAGGTTACTAAATAATATCCCCTGTCATCTCACGTGCAAGACCCCCCAGGGTCAACAGGTCTGACTTTTTCTGAACTTCCAGCTTCTCTTTTCCTTTTGTCTTAATCTTAAATATTTCTATTAACATCAAACAATTCTACTCAACATTCTCTCTCTCTCTCTCTCCCTCTCTCTCTCTCCCCCTCTCTCATTCTCCCTATCCCTTTCTCTCTCTCTCTCTCTCTCTGTTTGAAAACCTAAACTTAATCAAATACAATTTGCTACTGGCCTGTTTAGTGTGTGTGTGTGTGTGTGTGTGTTTGGCTTTTAACCTATCATTAAAGAACCCAGATCAATAATTGGTACTTGTTGCACTGAATGAAATGATAACGTTGCTGCTCTCCTATGTTTTGGTTGAAGCAGGTGGAAAGAAGGTAAGCTTAATCCTGTATAATGTCAGAACTGATCTGCCTACCTGTGTAGGCAGTTCTGTATACAGGTGAACATGATCAAAAACATAAGATATTGAACAGTTCGACTGATTTGTGCCAAGAGATTATCACAGTTTACTGACGGATATTGTGGGTTGGATGTTCTTTGAGATCATCATTATTGATGTTTAATATCCACTTTTCTATGCTCGCTTGTGTTCAGAAAACTGCTGTTGACTGCCGTAAAAGGAGAGCTGCTCTATTAGATCTCATGTTCTCACCATTTACAATGACCTTTTGTGGCATCTCTTGAACCTTCTTGGATTGAAAAAAAGCAACATGTTCAGTCCCAGATCAGTTTTGATTGGTCAGATCTAAGTTCAGATGTTCCACCCATAGCCATCACATATATTCTTCAGATGTAGTATATCTTGGACTACATTATCCAGTGTATCCTTTCTAATTTAAGATTAGAATGTAATTTGAAAGAAGTTTTGGCTGCTATTTTTAGCATGTTGAGAGACCACATAAAGCTTCCGCATCAGCTCGCATTGTAATAATAGTTGTTTAACCCCCTGCTCATTCCTGATCTAGCACTCATATAATCAGCCATTCCAACTCTGACCATCACAGCTTCTTAGTAAATCAAGAAATACATTATCCAATTTGTCCTTTTAAATGTTAAGGTATGGTTCAAAAAAATGTGCCTGCTATTTCTAGCACATCAGACAACCTTAGTAGAAACTCCTTCATGTTACACTGATAATTATTAAGAAGTTAAAATGTTCAACTGGAACCAAGACATTTGTCACAGAATCAGTGTGATAACAGTTTACCTTCTCACTATACCATAGTCCCAGTTCCATACCAGTGTGTCTCTACACCAGACACGGGAAATTTTATTCGAGAGGTGGGTCACGTGAGACATGGCTCATCCTCAGGCAGGCTGCATTACTAAAAAGAAACTCATGGTAATTTTTGTTTTTTATGGTGTGCCATCCAAAATGTCCCACTGGCACAGTTTGCTCATGGCTGAATTACACCATACCGCTGTTTCTGTGTTGCAGCACCTACCGGTGCTCCATTCCACCCCAGTCACATGGTTCTGGGTTCAATCCCTCTGTGTGGCATCTTGGACAAGTGTCTTCTATTATGGCCTCAGGCCAACCGAAGCTGTAGGAATAGATTTGATAGATGGAAACTGAAAGAAGTCTGTCGTGTGTGGTGGGGTGGTTGTCCACCCACCACTGCTTGACAACTGGTGTTGGTGTGTTTATGTCCCTTGTAACTTAGTGGTTTGGCAAAGGAGATGGATGGAATAAGTACCACACTTTGAAAAAAATAGATAAATAGGGAGTCGACTCATTCAACTAAGAATTCTTCAAGATGGTGCCCCAGCATGGCCACAGTGTAATGACTAAAACAAGTAAAAGATAAAAAAAGATTCATTTATTCAGAAAATAGAAAGGAATCCCTAATAAGATTTACAGAGGTATGAAGGGAAACTTATGAGTAGGAGAGCCACAACAAAACTTTTTACATGGCCCTGGATGACATAATTAGTGGTAATTACTGTGTGCTTGAAGTTGTTGTTTAACCATAGGTCAGTCTTCATACAGAAGGCAGTGAGCTGGCAGAAATGTTAGCACGCTGGGTGAAATGCTTTGCGGTATTTCATCTGTCTTTAGGAATAGGTATTTCGTCTGTCTTTACGTTCCGAGTTCAAATTCCACCGAGGTCAACTTTGCCTTTCATCCTTTCGGGGTCGATAAATTAAGTACTAGTTACGCACTGGGGTCGTTGTAATCGACTTAATTCCTTTGTCTGTCCTTGTTTGTCCCCTCTATATTTAGCTCCTTGTGGGCAATGAAGAAATAAGAAGGTGCGTAATCAATTAGAACTACATGATCTAGTGTGGTCTTCCTCTTTATTCAAGATGGTATGAATTGATGCCGATTTGGCTGCTGCTTCTTGTTGCTTGAATGACTGCATAAAGGCTCCCCTGTTGACTTGTTTAAGCAGTTGCATTAATCTTTCTACAAAATATGAGGCATGTGTAATGGAGTGGGTGGGGTAGTGTAGGAGGGTGGCTGTAGAGGAAATGGTGAGGTGGGTGTTAGATGTGTGATGGTGTACGGTAGTAGAAGATGAAGAGAGGATGTAACGGCCTGATTGAGGCTGGTATGAGAAGTGTGATGTGGGGCAGATGGAGGTAAACTGCAACAAAGATGGAAGCAATGCAAGAGAAATGAGTCAAATATATTTGATGTTGATGATAAACTTGTAAGAAAGGTCAAGTGCAAGAGAGTTGAGATAATGCGATTAGGAGGGAGAGAAAGAGAGAGAGAGAGAGAGAGAGAGAGACACATGTTGATATGGACATGTCATATGACTTGATATGCTTCTGTCTAATACATACACACACACACACATGGACATGTGTGGGGTGGGTATGGAGATTGTTGTAATTTTCTGATTGCTTAGCTTAAATCTCTCTGAAGTCCCTTACACAATTCTACAATTAAGATGGTCCCATTTCCAAACAATTTGTGTTGGAGAGAAATCTCTGTAGCAGAGAATCCATTACTAATGAACGTTCTTAATTACATACAAAAGCAACAACAGCAAAACATTATCAGAAGGAAGAACTCAATACAGGAAGGGTTAGAATTTATTGAAAACCAAACAATAGAAAAACTGATAGTCTCTTCAAAGCTTCACCGAGTCTGCTTTTCGCAAACTGCAACAATGGATTTAGGAATTTTTGTCTGAATATGTGAGGGGTTTAAGAAGATGGAGCAAAAGAAGCTGAAAGATGAAGTATAATGATGGAGGAAAGAAAAGTAAAATGATTCTTCTTCTTCTTTCTAAATCCCTTACATCTAAGCCCCTTACATTCATTTTGGTAACGAGTCCCAATTCCGTCTTGAACCCTTTTATTACTGACCTATCTCAGGCCAAACCCTGGTCCTACGACACAAATGTCCTGTTTTAAAACGATCCAAATTAAAACCTTCCCGCTAATTTTCCTGTTAATTTCTGGTTGAAACTCTTGCTTAGTTTATGAGAGTCATTTCATCGTTCTGTTTATCTTTTACTTGTTTCAGTCATGAGACTGTCGCCATGCTGGAGCAATGCCCTGAAGAATTTTTAGGTGAATGAATCAACCCCACCAGGACTTATTTTTCGTTTTTTAAGCCTGGTACTTACTCTATTGGTCTTTTTTGCCAAACTGCTAAGTCACAGGGACGTAAACACACCAACACCAGTTGTCAAGTGGTGGTGGAGGACAAACACACACACACACACACATATGCATTTACATTGGGCTTCTTTCAGTTTCCATCCACACAGAAAGCTCTGGTTGGCCTGAAGCTACACAAGAAGGCATTTGCCCAAGGTGCCATGCAGTGGAACTGAACCCAGAACCATGTGGTTGGGAAGTGTGCTTCTTCAAAATTAATTGGAACAAAGTCAGTGTATTTCAGCAGAAATATGGAAGCAAAATGGTTACAGTTTGGTTACCCTTGTGGGGTAATATTTGTGAAACTTTGAACATGCTATGTTAGGGAATGTAGAACTTTCAGGAACATTTGTAATTTTCAAAAGATGGTAAGAATTCGTCATCAATTGATGTTTGTTTTTTTTCCATGTTTGTATTGGCTGGACAGTTTCTATAGAATCTGGTGAGTCAGAGAGTTGCGTCAGGCTCCAGTGTCAACTTTGGCATGGCATCTATGGCTGGATGCCTTTCCTAACACCAATGACCGCAATGTGCGTTGGTGTTATCATTCCACACCGTCACTGGTGAGGTTGCCAAGTAACTTGCAAGAGGGGAAAGGGAAAGAAAGTCCCCTTGACTAAGCTTGACGGTGGGAGGGAGGGGGGAGTATCTGAAAGGGAGAAATGGCTTAATGCCAGGTGTTTGGGGTGGGGGTTAAAGTATGAGAGAAGGACATGCACAAGTGTGTTGCTATAGTGAAGATATATGGCTGCTCTGCATTGTACAAAGGTGGATGGGAGTAGCTGGGAAGAAGATGAGATGGTTGGTGATATGGTGGCAGAATAAGCCCTCAAGTATATGTGATATATGTATGGTCGGGGCCATGCAGTCAGTCGTTATGTGCTTGTTGTCACGTTGACAGTGTACACGTAGATTTTTAAGTATGAAGACCTGCCAATCATTTGGAGTTTCAAGTAATTCTCTTCTGAGTAAACCTGTCATTTCACGTAGCTTTGTTTTGTTTCTTTGTATCCAGAAGCAATGTTTTTATGATTTAAATGCTGTCATTGCATACTTGAAATATTATAAATCTGAGTGGGAGGTGAGTTTGTCTTTCTTAAAGTAAGCTTATTGCAATGACATCTTCATTTCAAATGAAACAAAAATTAGTCGTTCATACAAAAACATGGTAAAACAGCATCGACTCTTTTGTGTAAAATGTCTGGCCAAAAAGTTGTCAGGCAACTTGTGTTGTGTTTGTGTCTGCATGGGTGATACATTTAGAGCAAAAGGTATGTTTAGAGTAAGAGGTATGCCAACTCTAAGGTTGAATTTTGGAAATGAACTAATGAAGGACATCTGCTATTTTCAAGGCTAGATTGTGTAACATTTGCCTTTTTTTTTTCTTTCTTTTTTTCCCTCCAAGTTCTTCATTTAATTCAAATTAACTTAGACAAATGCTTCGAGGAGGAGTGTAAAGAACTTGGGCTGTGCTGGCTCGGCTGGTTTTGTGGGTGAGAGATTTCTCACTTAGGAAATGTGCAAAGGATGTCTTCGATTTTTCCAGTAAAGTCAGACATCTTGTCTTTTGTCTGTTTGATTTATGGAAATAAACATCTTTAGAAACAGGAAGAGCATTAGCAAAAGAAAACGATCTTGGTAGACGCCTAGCTAATTTATATTTGCTTTCTAATCAATTTTGAAATCTCATTAATTCTCAGATTTTTTTCTCTGTTGGTCTGCAGAATGGATTCTTTCGCTTGGTTCTATTATTATTTTCCACTGGAATTATGAACATATTTCAAATATTTTTGCCTTGTTTACATACTTCTAAGAGAAAAATGTTGCTGCAAGTCAAAATGGAGAAAATTTTTCTTTCTGCTAAAAACGTCTGAAGTCAAGTTTCCATGTAATTTGTCAGCCAATTCTCATTTCCGAATCAATAAAACTTGAAGTGAATTTAAAATGCTGAAGAGGAGGAGAGAGGAAAAAGTCTTTGGAAAATATCAGGTTATGAATTTCTGTCTAACTATGTGTTTTATTTAATAAAAGAATATAAGTCGCTACCATTACTGCTATTACTGCTGCTGTTGCCGTTCCATGACCAACAAGCTGGTAGTTATAGAATATGAAGAATTACCGTTGTCTTCATTGCTCTGTTAGCTTAAATTTAGAAAAACCAGAAATAGAGGGAGGATGGAATAATCTCCAGCCAATTGTTGATCTAAATCGTTTGCTGGAAGAAACTACCCATCACTGAATCAGATTATATTTCCACTGATGCTATTGTTTGTCAATAAAGCAGAGATAGGGCAATGTTGTATACAATTACAGTGTGTATATTGTTAATATGTAATTACAGAGTGTGAGTATTGTAAATATATAAATAGATAGTGCATATATTATTGTATGTAATTTGCGTGTATATGTTATAAATATTATGCAATAGCAGTGTGTGTATATATTAACTTAATGTAATTAGTGTGTTATGTAATTACAATATATTATCTAATTATAATGTGTATGTATTATTAATCTTATATAATTTCAGTTTGCATATATTAACTTACATAATTAGAGCGTGTGTATTATATAATTACAATGTATATATTATCTAATTACAGAGTGTATATGCTGTTAATGTTACGTAATGATTCTGTTTTAATATAGAATTGTGCTTTATTTTTCACTAAATATTTTATAAAGATTTCATCAGTGAAGCTTATGACACTGATTGTTTTGTTTTTTGTTTTTTTTTAATTTCTACATTATATAGGAACGTGTGTGTGTGTATGTGTGTGTCTGGAGAAGTACTTAGCTGATCTGTTTATCAAAGCTCTGATTTGAACACCTGTTTGTTTCCCCCCATAAATATAAGCTATCTTCATATACGTTTCAGGTTTGTTTCACCATCTGATAAGAAACGGTTCTGCCGTCTGGGTAGGAGGAGGGCTGGGTGTTGGGAGAGGTCAATAGTCACTGAAGTTATTCACTACCAAATATATATATTATGTAAAACTTTACATTCTTAATTACTCCACTGATTAAATTACTCGTTTCAAAGGGAGGGCTTTTTGGCATGACGTCACAAGATCCTGTCACATGACTGTTACAGTGATATCTTGTTATTGTAGCGTCAGGTTTGTAATAGCATCAGCCGTGGTGTGATGGTTCTTTTCTTCAGTCAGCATCTCTATTTTCATGACTAATCTCTGATATTTACTAAACTACCAAGAAATATTTCTGATATTTAAAACTGCATTCTTCACGGTGAATTCTCTGTGATGTGAAAATATTTCTTGCAGAGCAGCCATCAACCTTAAAAAGAGGCAAGATGTGCAGTTTTAAAAGATCTTCATTGAAACCAAATTGGTAATTAGGAAGACAACTCTGGGTAGATTTCTGGAGATAATAAAACTAATAATAATCCTCTCCAATGTTTGTGTATTTTTATCAGTCACATAAAATGGTTTCTCTTTTATTTGTTTACAGTCATTGGACTGTGGCCATACTGGGGCAGTGCTTTGAAGGGATTTTAGTCAAATTGGTGCTGGTGCCACATGGAAAGCACCCCCATACACTCAGTAAAGTGGCTGGCATTAGGAAGGACATCTAGTCATAGAAACCATGTCAAAACAGACAGTGGAACCTTGAGCGGCTCCTGGCCTTGCCAGCTCCTGTCAAACTGTCCAACCCATGCCAGCATGGAAAATGGGATTTAATTGCTGATGAAATTGTGTCAGTACTTTTTTTTTTTTTTTTGAAGTCTGGTATTTATTCTATCTCTTTTGTGAAGGGGATGTAAACAAACCAACATCAGTTGTGAAGCATTGTGTATGGGAGATAAACACAAAGGCTTAGGCACACACACAATCACACAACAGGCTTCCACACTTTCTGTCTACCAAATTGACACACAAGGCATTGGTCAGTCTGTGTCTGTAGCAGAAAACATTTGTCCAAGATGCCATGGAGTGGGACTGAACCGAAAACCATACCCTTCATTGCAAAAAGAGCTTCTTAACACACAACTATATCTCTCTATATCCTATGTCTATATTCTTTGCCTCAGGTTAACAAACAATTGTGTCTACTCTTCCCCCACTCCCACAACAAGTTTGTTTTATATCCTGGAATTTTCAGGAGGGAAATACTAAGGTTGTTTCCGTGTTATATTCCTTTGGATGTCATTTTACAAGATACCATTTCGTCCAGTCTATTTCACTCTGAATATCTTTCACTGGTGTATATACTTTTCTAATCTAAGCACAAGACCCGAAATTTTGGGGGAGGGGGCCAGTCGATTAGATTGATCCCAGTACGCAACTAGTACTTAATATATCGACCCCGAAAGGATGAAATGCAAAGTCGACCTCAGCAGAATTTGAACTCAGAACATAAAAACAGACGAAATACTGCTAAGCATTTGCCCGACATGCTAGCGTCTCTGCCAGCTTGCCACCTTACTGCTGTATATTAGTGAAGGATGGAAACATTGACAAGGAAAGCAAATGAGTTTCCTTTTGTGAATAAAGGTCCTCATAACATTTGTGTCCTAGGTGCGGGAGTGGCTGTGTGGTAAGTAGCTTGCTTACTAACCACTTGATTCCAGGTTCAGTCCCACTGCATGGCACCTTGGACAAGTGTCTTCTACTATAGCCTCGGACCGACCAAAGCCTTGTGAGTGGATTTGGTAGACGGAAACTGAAAGAAGCCCATCATATATATGTATATATATGTGTTTGTGTGTCTGTGTTTGTCCCCGCCAACATTGCTTGACAACCAAAGCTGGTGTGTTTACGTCCCTGTAACTTAGCGGGTCGGCAAAAGAGACCGATAGAATAAGTACTAGGCGTACAAAGAATAAGTCCTGGGGTCGATTTGCTTGACTAAAGGTGGTGCTCTAGCATGGCCACAGTCAAATGACTAAAACAATTAAAAGAGTAGGGATTTCATGGTTGATGCCAGGACTGCCTGACTGATCCTAGTGCTGGTGGCATGTAAAAAGCACCTATTGCACTCTTGGAGTGGTTGGCATTAGGAAGGGCATCCAGCTGTAGAAACCTTGCCAGATTAGATTGGAGTCTGGTACAGCCTTCAGTACCATCCAACCCATGCCGGCATGGAAAGCGGACATTAAACAATGATGATGGGGATGATGGATTAACCAATTGGAGAATTGTAACCAAAGAGGCCTATTCTTCACAATTGCTATATAAGATAAACTGAATTTATTTCTGTACTCTAGGTGCAGACATAGCTGTGTAGTTAGGAAGCTTGCTTTGCAACCATATGATCTCAGGTTCAGTCCTAACGCTTGGCACCTTGGGCAAATGTCATCTATATTCCCAGCCAAACCAATGCCTTGCAAGTAAATTTGGTTGATGGAAACTGTGTGGAAGCCCATTTTGTGTGTGTGGTATTTGTGTTTGTCTCCCCTCCACTTGTTTTGTTTGTGATTCCAAAGTAGTTTGGCAAACAAAACTGAGAGTGAAAGTACCAAACTTGAAAATAAGTTCTGGGGTTGATATGTTTAACTAAACCCTTCAAGATGGTGCCCCAGCATGACCGTAGCCCAGTGATTGTAACAGGTTAAAAAGAAAAAAAAGGTGAAAGACAAGTTATTACCCTCATAAAACCATAAAACCTCCCTCATGTTCCTTCGTCTTTCTTCTCTAATCTCACCCATTGAAACTATAATTCATCATCATCATCATCATCATTTAACGTCCGCTTTCCATGCTAGCATGGGTTGGACGATTTTGACTGAGGACTGGCAAGCCAGAAGGCTGCACCAGGCTCCAATCTTGATCTGGCAGAGTTTCTACAGCTCGATGCCCTTCCTAACGCCAACCACTCCAAGAGTGTAGTGGGTGCTTTTTACATGCCACCGGCACGGGGGCCAGTCAGGCGGTACTGGCAACGACCTCGCTCAAATCTTTTTACACATGCCACCAGCACAGATGCCAGTAAGGCAACGTTGGTAACGATTCAGTGAAAGATCAATTTTTTATTGATAGCTTATAAGAAATACTGACTTGGTAATGTCTCTCATTTCTTTAAACTTTACACATCTGTTACATTAACTCACTGACAAGATTTAATCCACTTCTGTTCAAGGGTCAAATCACACAATGAAAATGGTTGTGGAATCCCAGATTCCACATTAAATTAATTAACCATTTTAATTGTGGAAATCAGATGTATTCTCTCAAAATTTCATTACCCTTAACTGTGGAGAGCAGTTTTATATACCAAGCTTTTTTTTTCCTCACTAGCTTGACTAATTGGTGTTAAAGTGCTCAGCTGAAATGGTCAGTTTAATACATGTTGGTTCCATATTGAAATATGCCATGATTCACTTCTTGGTGTTACTAAATTCTTTACTATTTTCGAAATTAATTGCAACAAAGGCAATTGCAAAAACCAGAAATATGGTAACAAAAAGGGTTTTTAAAAGTTGATTTATTCTTCTACTTTTTTTAGTCAGGAGGGAAAGCAATGTCTGTGACTCTTTGCGGGGTCTCCAAGATGGTGGAAGCAAGGGAGGGAGGAAGGTAACCTCAACCAGAGATCTGGTTTAAATACTTACAAAAGAGTAGATTCTTAAACGTACCCAAAATCCGGAGGGTGGGTGTTAAACCAGATGATGAATTGAGTCTGTTGTCCAAGTAGGCCATGACAGGATTTGAACTCTGAATGCAAAGGCCTGAAGCAAATACTGCAAAGCAACATGTCCAATGTTTTAATGGTTTTGCCAGCCCACAGCACTTGTCTGGTATTATTTTATCAACTCTGGAAGAATGAAAGGCAAAATTGGGATCTGAACTTCGGTATACAACTGGCACTCTGTCATTTGTGATGATATGGGTTCCAGCTGATCCAATCAGTGGAAGAGCCTGCTTGGGAAGTTAACGTGCAAGTGGCCGAGTGCTCAACAGGTGTAAATGTAATATCCTAAACATAATTCTCAGGGCAAATCAGCGTGACACAGAATGTGACATGGTTGGCCCCTTGAAACACAAGTACAACTCATTTTGCCAGCTGAGTGGAACGGAGCAACATGAAATAGTGTCTTGCTTAAGAACACAATGTACGACCAGGAATGAAACTCACAACTTCACAATCCTGAGCTGAATGCCATAACCGCTAAGCCACACAAAAAGCCATAATAAATACTGTTACACATTTCATGATGTGCTGACAACTCTGCCAGTTCACTTCCTAATTTAGCTACAGCCCTTAATTAAAATGTGATTCATGACTCTGTGTGTGTATGTGGTGAGGGGGCTCTTAGGGGGTTTTTTGTTACCTTTTTTTTGAATTGTTATCTTTGAACAGGCAACAAACTGAAGCGTGTGTCAGTTTCCATCTTGTGATGTCATCCCAGCATGACTGTTTCCCCAGCCACCCAGATGCTGGGACCGCTTAATGTTACTGGCGGCTGCTGATAACCCCTCCAAGATTATGTGGTGCAACTCCTCTATCTAACTGGGACACTGACAAACCTCATAGATAACTGTCGAAAATTGTTCCCAGAATTGTACAGTGCTGATTTAACTATCTCTGCTGCCTACTGCCATTCTTTCTTCAACAGTAAAGGCCCTTGCTCTTCCAACTGTACCAACTTTATCAGTTTAACTGTCTTTATCAGTTGCTTGACCTGCTAGATATAGCAGCCAAATCTTACCGTTTCAAACGAGACGTTCCTACACAAGCTTCAAAAGACAGGATTGTCATGGCTGGAATGTCTTTGATTGTAAGTTTGTTCAGTTGACCTGGAGCTAGAAAACAGCAACTTAATACTTTTCAGTGGGTGTGGTGGTACTGTCTCACTATATCTCACCTATTTGCTATGTGACTATATGACTGTGTGACACACAGACACACAGACCTTGCCCCCCCCCCTCTTCTCTACTTAGTAATGGACAACTTTTTAATAACTTGTTCAAGTTTTACAAAGTTTTTCTTTGTGGAGATCACATTGATAGTTTTAATCAACAGTGAAATGGTGAGACTCGTCATAGTTGATGCTTTGATCCTTGGTGATGAGTCACTCTCTGATCCTCACAATTGACCTACAGACTGTCTGGTCCTCACAGAAAGCTCTTGTTGAAATAAAATGTGTAAGGATATGACCACCATTACTTCTGCCACCATAAAACTGTCATGATGAATAATGACACATTTCAGTTGGCCAACAACATGAAATTGCAGATTATTTTGTTAGATTATCCTTGTTAGGAGATGATGTTAGGTGGGTTGGTATAAAAAGAGCTAAAAAGACTATGAACATTGTTACCAGGATTTTGGAGACCTTCCTGGACCTTGGAACATTCTTGTTAAGGAAAGCTGCCTTGTTAAGGAAGGCAGGGACTACAGAAAAATCTTCCGCATTGATATTATTGTCTAACTCCCAGGTCACCCCTGATCAAGAAGACCTATGAACCAACCATGACCATCCTGTCTGTTCAGAAGTGGAGAGGAATATGATTAACACTATATTATCCAGGTGTCCTTTCTTTTTCTAAAACAGTAGGGGGTGTGATTTGAATGGAGAGGGATTTGGCTGTTGCTACTAGCACATCAGGCTCCCTTGTTTGTTGGTGTTCTGTTATGGTGGAGTTGTTTACTTGAGTCAGTTTTAAGTTTCTGTAATTCAACACTAAATGTATCACCTTTTTGAAATACCCTGGTACACCAGCGAGATTAGTTGGCAGATAAATTCCTCAAGTGAAATCTCAGTTAGATAGTCAGCTGTAATTCTCGAGACCCGACACACGCGCATGCATGCACACACACACACACACACACACACACGTCACAGACTCACACATTCCTAGACAGGCACACACGTACCACAGAGGCAGGAATTCTTCAGTCAAGTGGGAAGGAGAGAACATATTTTTGCTGTATACTGTACACGAGAAGGCAGCCTTATATATGTCTTCTGTTGTTTGATGTTGTGGTTGCAATTATTAGGTCGTTTAACACAGCTTAAACGATTGTAACAACAGCAACTCACAAACAAAATAGAGACGCACATGCTACACATTATTGTTATTAGAATTTTTGTTATCCTGAGTTTTAACACTAACTGTATTGTGTGCGTGTTGAATACTTTTCAATCATATATCACATTTGATACGTGTATGTATGTGCGAGTGTGTGTGTGTGTGTGTGTGTGTATATATATATATATATATATATATATATAAAGATATGGTTGAATATGTATATATAAATATGAGATATGATTAAGTATTTTTGTGCATGCCTTTATATAAATATATGCCAGTCACAATTTTGTGTGGTGCCTTTTTATTTCCGAATGTAAGAAACGGCAGGGTGGGTGTGTATGTGTGTGTGTAATGATATGGTTAAATGAGTTTGTATATAATTATATACAAAGGAGAGGTATGACTTTAAAATGTATGTACTTTTTTTTTATGTATATATCTGCACACACACACACACACACACACAAAAGCCAATTATGTGTGTGTTTGTGTCTGTACCTGTTCACATAGAACAACTCACCACAAGTTCATTCCCCAAGGACAAAGGCAGAAGTGGGTGGCATCCTGTCGAAATCTACTGATTTTGAATCACTGACATGGATTTCGGCAAAACTTGTCAGAACTTTCCTCACAAACTAAAACAACGATGACTTGAAAATTCTAAATATATATGGTGACTTTGAAAATCATGACTAAGGGCTTTGAAGATTTTAAATAGCAGTTTGGAAAAATAGAGCTGGCTGTGTGGTTAAGAAGTTCTCTTTGCAACCACATGGTTTCAGGTTCAGCTCCATTACATGGCTCCTTGGACAAGTATCTTCTACTTTAGTCTCTGACCAACCAAAGCTTTGTGAGTGAATTTGATTGATAGAAACTGTGTGGAAGTCTGTTTGTGTGTGTGTGTGGTCATTGCCAGTGCCACTGGACTGGCTCCCTTGCAGGTGGCACGTAAAAAACACATTTTGAATGTGGTCATTTGCCAGTACTGCCTGACTGGCCCTCTTGGAGTGGTTGGTGTTAGGAAGGGCATCTGTAGAAACTTTGCCAGATCAGATTGAGCCTGGTGCAGCCTTCTGGCTTGCCAGTCCTCAGTCAAGCCATCCAACCCATTCCAGCATGGAAAGCGGACGTTAAACAACAACGATGATGATATATAAATATATATATATATATATACATACACACAGACATACGTGTGTATATTTGTATGTGTTCACCTCAACATCAAATGTTAGTTTGTGTCCCTGTATCTTAATAGTTTGGCAAAAGAGACTGATAGAATAATTACAACACTGAAACAAAATAAATGGTGGGATGGTTCCGCATCGTGGCTGCAGTCCAGTGTCCAATGGCTGAAACAAGTAAAAGATAGGTTAAGAAAATTAAAAATAGTGGCATTGAAAATTATGTACAGAACCTTTGGCAATTGTAAAGAGTGAATTTGCAGAGATCAGTCTTTGAAGCTGACAGTGTCTTTATGAATGTTTGGAGCTGTGTTTTTTTGAAAACGAGCTTTAACCATTCATCATTCACATTGTCAAATGTAATGCTTATTTATTCACATTGTTTTAAATTAATCCTGTGTTATTGTGCTGCTTTGAGAGTTCAGTGATGTAACTGTTTATTTTTAGAATGACATTGTAGGTTGGGTGTGATAGTTTGGATCTGGTCGGTTTGAACATAAAACACGAAGAATGTTTAGAAGTGGATGTGGCCGATTTAGATGCTAAAGCTGGGGCTGGAGGAAAAGGGTAGTACATGTGGCTGAGGCTGGAGGAATGGGGCAGTACATGTGGCTGGGGTTGGAGGAATGGGGCAGTACATGTGGCTGGGGCTGAAGGAATGGGGCAGTACATATAGCTGGGGCTGGAGGAATGGGGCAGTACATGTGGCTGGAGCTAGAGGAAAGGGGCAGTACCTGTGGCTGGGGCTGGAGGAAAGGGGCAGTACATGTGGCTGGGGCTGGAAGAATGGGGCAGTACATGTGGCTGGGGCTGGAGGAAAGGCAGTGCCCAGTCCTTCCTCCCTCAAAGTAAAGGCTTTTCCACCTGGAATCTCCTCCCTGCATAATAATTTGTGGAGGGCCTAGAATGTTAGTCATAACAAGAGTGATGTTGAAAAGAGAAATAAATGGATCAGGATCACTTGGGCGAAGGTTTGTACAAACCCGATTAGATATGAGAAACTGGATCCATTAAAACAAAAGAAAAGACAGAAAGGGCTTCTTGTTAGGATGCAGCCCTTGCTATTTAAATAATGTTTTTGCCAGGTGTGATCCTTGATGATAGTGAGACTCAACACTTTGAGCAACTATGAGGGCTCAAGCTGAGTGCTACTCAAGTTTGGAGTAGGGCTCAGATGTGGTGTGGTGTTTTCTCCATGTGAGCAGTGCAAATACATTCCAAACTAACCAGAAGGTTGTGGTTGTAGTGGTGGTGGTGTAACCCAGTTGAAATCAACTTGTGTACACATGGCACTTGAGGTTTTCGTGAAAGCAGTGTCATCTCTTGGCTAAACAAAAGAATTAAATAGTATTAAATTGGGATAGAGAACCAAAACCAAACATTCCTTTAAATCTATGAACAGCAGAGATTATAGTCTCTGCTGACAGAGAGAGAAATTGGTTGAAGTATTTACTATGCAGTCAGATGACAAGTTAAACCAGTGCTAAATTACTAGGACACTTTCAATGGAGTGGGTGGGGGTGGAGGGGGAATAGGTATGATCCTTCCCGAGTCATATAGACTCTTAGCACTGATTTTCATAGTACATGTACCCCCCCCCTGGACGGGATGCCAGTCCATCGCAGAATTAACTCATTTTTGTCAGCTGAGTGGACTGGAGTAACGTGAAATGAAGTGTTTTGCTCAAGAACACAGTGTTACCCAATCCAGGAATTGAACTCACAATCTTAGGATCATGAGCCCAACACCCCTAACCACCAAGCCACATGCTTTCACATGCAAGAGGGTGGGAGGAGGAAGGAAGAGAGAGATTTGGGAGTTTAAGGACTGAGATTGGTGGGGGGGTTTTTTGTTTGATTCTATTGAAGTATTTTTGAATATGTGCATTGATTGGAACTAATTGCTAATTAGTTTCACTGTGAGGTCTTCTGTGATGTATATGTCAGGCATGGCCGTGTGGTGAAGAGGTTTACTTCCCAAGCACACAGTTTCACGTTCAATCCCACCCGGTAACACCTTGGGCAAATTTCTTCCGTCATAACCCTAGGCTAACCAATGCCTTATGAGTGGATTCAGTCAATAAACTGAAAGAAACCCGTCATCATCATTTATTACCCATTGTCCATGCTGGCATGGGTTGGACAGTTTGACCAGACCTGGCAAGCAAGAGAGCCACACCAGACTCCAATCTGATTTGGCAAGGTTTCTACAGCTGGATGCCCTTCCTGACACCACCCACTTTACAGAGTGCACTGGGTACTTTTGTGGCACCTCACAGTTGCTCTTTGCGCTGGCACCACATGGGTGCTTTTCTGTGGAACTGCACAAGTGCCCTTTGTGTGGCACCGCACAGGTGCTTTACACCAGCAGAAGGATCAGTCTTAATACCTGCTGTAGGCTGGCCAAAGTATATTGTGTGTGTATATTCTGGGAAAGGGCAGGGAGGCAAGTTCATGGGAAAGTGGATGTTAAAACGACAACGATGATGATGATGCCCTTTGCTATAAGGTGACAGTGAGCCGTGATATCCTTATGCTGTGTGCAAACAAGGAAGTGTTAATAAAAACCAACCAGACATTGTAATTAAAGATGACAAGATGTAGTCATTGTAAAAACATGGCTTTCAAGTTTTGACAGAAAGTCAGCAATTACAAGGGGAGGGGAAAGTCAGTCACATCATCTTCGGTGCTCAATGGTTCTCATTTGTGATGAAAGGCAAAGTCAATCTCAACAGAATTTGAACTCAAAATGTGAAGACGGACAAAATGCTGCCAAGTATTTTGTCTAGCATGCTAACAATTCTGCCTGTTTGCCACCTTAAATTATTAAGAAGAAAGAATATACTTGCAAATGGAAGCATCTTTTACACCCTAATAGACATTAGGGGTTAGTACTTAGCCATTAATTTAATGGCGGATAAGAGTCAAAGATCTCCTGGACAGGATGCCAGAGGTCTTGTAAGTAATTTCCTCAAATGATTTGGTGTCAGCTGGGGTAATGCAGAATAAAGTGTTTTGTCCACAAACAACAAAATGCTTGCAGTAGTTTACACAAACACACTATCTCTGACACACATTCTCTTTTATCTCTCCCTCTCTCTCTCTAACACACACAGTCTTTTACATGCTGTCCCACCTTCCCTTTATTTCTACTTCTACTCTCTCTCCCACGTTTCTCTCAGTGAATCACCAGTCACACCTAAACATTACATCACCCAATGACAACCTACTCAACCTAGACAATATTGTGCAGACTATAATATTACATATACCATAGTATATACACACACACACACACACACACACACACATAATTGGTGCAGGTGTGGCTCAGTGGTTAAGAAGCTTGTTTCACAATCATATAGTCTCAGGTTCAGTCCTACTGTGCAAGTGAATTTGGTAGATGGAAACTGAAATAAACCCATTGTACATATGCATATTTTTTTTGTGCAGCCTTCTCCTGACATCATGTGATGGTTTCAAATCAGTATCACCACCATACCAGCAATGTTAACTTGTTTCCAATCTTCCATGGAAACCTGTCTGGCTGTGGGGAAGTATCACTTTGGTGAAGGTTGGTGAAAGGGAGTGCATCCAGCCGTAGAGACTCTCTACCTCAACAAATACCCTTTTACCCATGCAAGCATGGAAAAATGGACTTTGAAATGATGTTATGATACAGTTATTGGGTTAATTTCAGGTATGGTTGTGTGGTAAGAAGTTTGCTTCCCAACCACATGGTTCTGGGTTCAGTCCCACTATGTGGCACCTTGGGAAAGTGTCTTCTATTATAACGCTGGGCCAACCAAAGCATTATGAGTGGCTTTGGTAGACAGGAACAGAAAGAAGCCCATTTGTGCGTGTGCGTCACAACTGCTTGACAACTGGTATAGGTTTGTTTATGTCCTCATAATTTAATGGTTCAGCAAAAGAGATTGATAGAATAAGTGCCAGGCTTTAAAAAAAAGTACTAGGGTTGATTCATCTGACTAAAAATTCTTCAAGGCCCCAGCATGGCCACAGTCTAATGACTGAAACAAGTAAAAGCTTAAAGAATCCAAGGAAATTTCTTCTCACCACAGTTGAACTTAATCATCAATAAAGGCATGCTCACACACACACACACACATACACACACATCTAACACAACCTAAATATGATATTTAAGGGTACGTTATGACGATGATATCTTCTGTGTTCAGGGCTGCTCCATTACGGATGGGAATGGTTTAGAAACTCTACTAGTTCATTACTGGTATTTGTTCTGTCAGACATAAACATACGCCAGCTTTGGTGAATAACAAAATTCCAAACACAACTCCCTGTCCTCTTTGTCGTTTCCTTCCTTGCTCTATCAAGTCAATGACCAACTTCTCATGACTTCCTTAGCAAACACTTTATCCTTGACATTGTATTTTTGTCAGAGACTACAAAGATGGTTTTCTTGTTGCCTTCCCCTTTAAGGACCTTTTTTTTTTTTTTTTACCAGACTTCACCTTATCAGCTAGATGCACTCGACATGTCCACACCTGTCTGAGTTATCAGAAAAGAAAGAGTTGGAACAAATTCCTAAAAGCATTTCGTCCATTTATCTGTCCAATTTCAACACTTTCTGCCAATCCATTTTCTTAGACTAGTGGTACTTTATCGACCCTGGAAGAATTACAAACTCTGACCAAAAAGTATTGGAACTGGTGCCATAAAAAGAAAACTACAGCACATAAAGAATTCAGCATTTAATCTTCCTTTGAAGTTGTCTATTTCTCAAGTCACACACTTTATCCAGCATTGTTTCCAGTGATGGAACCATTCTTAGAACACTTGTTTTTGGGATAGGTAGCAGCTGCCTCATTGTATTCTCTTAGATTTCCTTCATGTCTTGATATCTCCTTCCTTTCAAGTGGAATTTCATTTTTGGAAAGAAGGTAAAAAGGAAAGAAAAAAACACAGGTATCGCCAAGCTTTTGGCTAAATTTGACACAAGTTCTCTGCTTGATTTTCACTGCCATGGTCACTGAAGGAACGTCTGTTGTGTGGTGAGACAACTACACTCTGCACACTTTACTTCCAGGCTCTGCTCTAACCCTTTCGTTACCAACTCGGCTGAAACCGGCTCTAGGTTAATGGTAACTAAGTTATTTTACTATAAATTCTTTATTATATTTAAAGTAATTGAAAGAAACACGGAGCATCTCAAAATAAATACAGTAACGAAAGGGTTAAACAACAGAAATGAGCAAGAACATTACAACTGTGGATGTGCAACAGAGTTCAAAGTCAATCTGTGCCAAGCGACTTCACTCTGTTTACTCGGTTCTCATAGTAACAGTTCCAATACCTTATTGATCAGATCCCATAAAAGCAGAGTATAAAGAACCAGAACAAAATTGCAGCAAGACATTTCAATGCTCTGATTCTACCAATTGGCTGCTGGGTCCTTTTTTTTTTTTCCTGCTTTTCCTTGTTTCTCTATTTCATCCTCCAAAACAGTAAATGATGATTATGATGATGATGATGATGATGGTGGTTAGAGTGAAACAGATTTGAAAGTTTCAAAAGTTTGACTAAAGCATATTTCTGAAGCACGTATGGTATGTCTTCCTCTTCCTCCTCCCCTGCTGTCCCTCCCTCTTCCCCATCTACACCGGATCTCTGCAGGAAGTCTGCTGTTACCAGTTTTACAGTTGTAATGCTTGTTGCCAATATTTGTTCAATGACTCAGTAGTTTCACTGCTTTGAAGATATTATTTAAAAGATTCCAAACTCCCAAACTAAAATTACTAAACAGTTTATAGTAATCAGATCACGTTACGAGCGGCAGAGGGGCAAGGTAGGTGATGGGGGTGCAAGATTTTAAATTGAAGGTTTAAGGTGGCAGATAAGTCAGTTTGAGGTCAGCACTAATCGGAACAGACTTATGATCAGACTTTCCAGCCATGACCATCCTGTCTTTTTCCAAGGAGTACATTGTCCAATTTGTCCTTTTCTAAAACAGGGTGTGATTTTGAGGAAGTTTTGGCTGCTATTTCCAGCAGCTCGAGATACAGTTAAGATCAGTGGTCCTCAATGTGGGTGGTATTTATTTCTTTATTGCCCACAAGGGGACAGACAAAGGGATTAAGTCGATTGCATCAACCCCAGTGCATAACTGGTACTTATTTAATCAACCCTGAAAGGATGAAAGGCAAAGTCAAACTCCCACACAATACCAAGACATGGAAACCTGCACACACATACACGTAGGGCTTCTATCAGTTTCTGTCTACTGAATCTATTCCTAAGAATTTGGTTGGCCTTACCCAAGGTGAATCAAAGAGGGATAGAATTTGAAACCATGATGAGCTTGTGAAGCAGAATTTTTAATCACACAGCCATTCACTTTGACATCAGCAATGTTGTCACTTGTGACTGATATGGTACTTTTTGGTATATTGGTCTGCCTCTATACTCATTTCTTTTCTCTCAGGGTTAGATTCCTCCTCTCAGCAATACTCATCCATTATTATATTCACTTAGCTACACCTGCCTCAAGTTTTGGCCAATGCTTCCTTAACGATCCAGTTTCTGTCATCCTTCACTCTACACACTGTATACTTTCTTCTTCCTCCCTCTTGTCTGATTAAACCATTCTCACCCTTCAACTTCAAAACCTTGACAGGACACCCTGCAATGAGGAGATGACAACTTAGAGCAGTGGTTCTCAACTGGAGTCCATAAAAGATTTTTGAGGGTCCACACAAGTAGAATAGTAAATTGGGGACCCACAACAGGCTATATCAAGGGTCCATGTAAAAGTGTTGCTTTAGATGTAATTTATTGCAGAAAAACACTTAAGATTTCTTTTCTCTGACATTTTACATAGTACTAACCTACACAAGCTAATTTATGAAAAGCAAAACAGGAATTTTGAAAGAAGTATCTTTTAAAACATTGAATGGCTAGGGGGGGGGGGGTCGAGCAGAATAAAATAGTAATCAAAGGGGTCCATAGGTAAAATATGGTCGGAAACCACTGACTTGGAGCCACCCAACAGACCCAAAATGTTTGGTTTGATGAATCTGTAGAATATGTCCTCAGACGTGGTCATTAGTTATGGACAAATGACAAAAACCATCACAACCCTGTCAAACATTTGGCCTGACTCTTTCTGCTGAGTTGTCATAGTAACCATATATCTCATAGATGGATCTTCAGGGACAGAAAAAATACTTCAGTTCTAAACAACTATTGGTGTGATACAAGACACCTTTTCACTTTAGACTAAACACACACACACACACACACACACACCATGGCATTCCACCCCATGCATCCATATTCTGGATCACAGCCAAAAAACAAAAACCTCACCCATCTGTATTCACAACACTACAACCATAACATTGGGGATGGGGTACCCCTTACTGTGTTTTCTTACTCTAACTACAATACTCATGTGAACCTGCTCACAGTATTACGTCTCATCCTGAATCTGTTTCCCCTACCCCTCTCCTGATACCTGGCCCAGTCTCTTGGCCCTTCCTTCCCAGACACTGCCTTGTACTATTTTCCTCCCCAGAGCTGCCTACTCCTACAAATTCTTCCCTGTCTACATTTTTCTCCTCAGTCACTACTATCAACTGTTCAAACAGTGCATCAGCTGAGTGGCCCCCCTCTACACCTATCTTTCAATCTATAGGGACCCTCTAAAGAAGTAGTTCCAACCAGGGCCCATATAACCCTTAGAGATCCTTATACAATTTTGTTCTTAAAGTTTTATGCACAATAAAACTGTTTATATTTCTAAAGTACACAAAATATTTTAACAATTTTTTATACATTTCTTAATATTTATTCTAAAAATATAATTGCATTTTTTTTTTTTAACATTGAGTGGTTATGGAAGTCCAGTAAATAGGAATCAAAAGGATCTATAGGGGGAAAATGGTTGAGAACCACTGTTCTAACAGTGACAAGTGCTATTCTTTCTTACCAGAAGAACAACACTTGTAAATTATACTCTTCCACCCTACGCTCTTCAACAGAAAGAGACACTGAAGAAACAAGGAGAGAAAAAAATGTGTGTAGTGGCTAACGATCTATCATGGCCACTAACATATATATATATATATAATAAATATTAGGGAATAAATCCAAATTTACAGGGAAAAAATCAGATTTAGGATTAAATCCAATTTTATAGTAAAATATTATATAATATTATTAGAGACAAAACCACTATTTTGCAAAACAAACAAGGAAAGACTTAATCAATACATAAAATTTTAATAAAAAGTCAAAAAAACCGCCACTACAATTGTTTCTTGTCCTGATCGACAATCTTCAGGTGGACTTCCAATTTTCAAGTCAGTTTTTTTGACTTTTTATTAAAATTTTATGTATTGATTAAGTCTTTCCTTGTTTGTTTTGCAAAATAGTGGTTTTGTCTCTAATAATATTATATATATATATATATATATATATAAAGCACCCACTACACTCATGGAGTGGTTGGCGTTAGGAAGGGCATCCAGCCGTAGAAACATTGCCAGATCAGACTGGGCCTGGTGCAGTCTTCTGGCTTCCCAGACCCCAGTCGAAGCATCCAACCCATGCCAGCATGGAAAGCGGACGCTAAATGATGATGTGTACATATGCACACACATTCCTAATATGAGCATAAGGCTTGAAGTTTTGAGAGAAGGATTAGCTGATTAGATTAACCCTGGTACTTGGCTGTTACTTTATTTTATCCACCCTGAAAGGATTAAAGACAAAGTTGTAATGTCGTTATATTTGATCCTAGAGTCCAACACTGAAGATAGTCTCTGTCTGTTAGTTTTGAAGGACTGAACCCAATTAATGGTAGAACAATTCTGTAGATTTCTGTAGTAGATATCAGGGCTGGATTTGAATTTAGTGAGATCCTAACCTTTTAGCATTTAAAGTGGCTATATCTGGCCAAAATATTCTGTTTTACGTTTAAACCAGCTAGATCGGGCTTCTCACACTTAGCCTTCAATGTCATTCTAAAAAAATGAACGGTCACATCGTTGAAATGTTGATGCTACGAGATAATGTATGATTAATTCAAAGACAATGTTAATAAATGAGCATTACATTTGAGAGAGTGATGTAAATAGCTTGGAGATCCCTTGTTAAAAAATTTCCCCAGACAGCATTACAGAAATTGAAAGTGTCTGCCTTTTTATTATCTTCCTACCCTGTGAGATTGTAAATCTCAAAACTGTATCTTGTTCAGCTCCTGCTTAACCCTTTCAATACCAACCTGGCTGAAACTGCCTCTGGCTCTCTGTAGTACAAATGTTTTGTTTTTATCAAGTTTTGAATTAAAATCTTCAAATTTTGGTCATAATTTATGTTCCTAACCCTAGCTTAATGATAATTAAGTTATTTTACTAAATTCCTTGTTATATTTAAAATTAATTGAAAGAAACACAGAGCATCTCAAAATAAATATGGTAACAAAAGGGGTTAAATTTGAGACTGTCAGGCATTGCCATTTGTATGAGGTTTTCTAAGACCATTTCAAAATGGAACCGTCTCCCGTTTTATATTTGAATTACTACACCCAGCTGTAAAAACGATAATGCGTACAAATGTCTAGGTTTACAAACACATCCCACCTACACGTGTGTGGAATGTAAGAACACTGAAGATGCAGCTCCCCTTGATAAACAATTGAAACGATATGAAAGGATTGTAGAGAGATATTTGTTGCTGTTAATGACTCGATCATGTCATTGGTTGATATACATGTCAATAGAAGGGACTGGAGAGGGTTTTTTTGCAAAGGTTTATTAATAGAATCTGCCAAGATGTTAAGGTAGAGATACACACTTGCCAAGAGTATGAGGTAGAAACGGAAACCGCTGAAAAGTGTGAGGCACAGGTAGAAGTGGCTAGTGTGGGACACGGATGAAAATGGCTGCAGTGTGAGGCACAGGTAGAAATGGCTAGTGTGGGACACGGATGAAAATGGCTGCAGTGTGAGGCACAGGTAGAAATGGCTAGTGTGGGACACGGATGAAAATGGCTGCAGTGTGAGGCACAGGTAGAAATGGCTAGTGTGGGACATGGATGAAAATGGCTGCAGTGTGAGGCACAGGTAGAAATGGCTAGTGTGGGACACGGATGAAAATGGCTGCAGTGTGAGGCACAGGTAGAAATGGCTAGTGTGGGACATGGATGAAAATGGCTGCAGTGTGAGGCACAGGTAGAAATGGCTAGTGTGGGACATGGATGAAAATGGCTGCAGTGTGAGGCACAGGTAGAAATGGCTAGTGTGGGACATGGATGAAAATGGCTGCAGTGTGAGGCACAGGTAGAAATGGCTAGTGTGGGACACGGATGAAAATGGCTGCAGTGTGAGGCACAAGGGATTACTGCCAGGGTACAAGGCACTGTGTGTGTGTGTGTATATGATTTCCTTTTTTTTTTTTTATCTTGTTTCAGTCATTGGACTACAGCCATCCTGGGGCACTGCTTTGAATTTTAGTCAAACAAATCAATTATTCTTATTTTTTGGTGTTTCTGGGGGGTTTTTTTCAGTCTGGTATTTATTTTATCAGTTTCTTTCCCTGAGCTGCTAATTTACAGGGACACAAACACACCAACTCTGGTTGTGAAACAGTCTTGGAACCCTGTTTTGTAGCTTTGTGATTTTGATGATGCAGTTGTTTACTTTTACAATGACATTGTAGAATAGGTGTGATGGGTCTGATCTGGCCAGATTGAACATAAGAGGTAGAACACTTTGGCTGGATGAAACCAGTTCAAATGCTGAAGGGTTGCTGACCAATATTATTTCTTTAATTTCCAATCGCTCCATGGATTTAATGCTTCAGATTTTATAAGAGAATTACAGAGTTGTGATATTTATGCATTTCCTGAGGTGGAGAGCATTCACTTCCCATCTGTTACATTGGTGTTAGGTTGACGTGGCGGCTGGCCAACCATCATAGACATTGTGGATACCACTCGACATTGATGTGTCATGTGGACAGAAACACATCAATCATAGTGTGAGAGACTGTCTAAATATGTAGACATATACAGACTCAGTGTGTGTGTGAGAGTGAAAGTGACACAATATGTCAGTCTTACATTTGTCTGCATATAATGCAGGACATGATTCCTCGGTTAATAATGACGATAAACTCTCACAAATGGGGGTAGACATTTATTTAATAAGGAATTAATCTCAGTGCTGGGTCAAGGAACCTTTTTATCTTTTATGCACTTCAGTCACTAGACTGTGGCCATGCTGGGGCACCAACATTAATTCTTAAACGAATGAATCATCCTCAGCACTTATTTTTTTGTTTTCTAAGCCTGGTGCTTATTCTATTGGTCTCTTTTGCCAAACCGATAAGTTTTTGGGATGTAAACACACCAACACCAGTTGTCAAGTGATTGTGGTGGTGTTGTGGTAGGACTTCTTTCAGTTTCTATCTACCAAATCCACTCAAGGTTTTGGTCAGCCCTAGGCTATTGTAGAAGATACTTGCCCAAGGTACCACACAGTAGGAATGAACCTGGAACCATGTGGTTGAGAAGCAAACTTCTTGCCATGCTGCCGTACCTATATATGTATATATACATATGTACATACACACACACATACATCTATATATATATATATATATATATATACATATCTTTCATTTCATTTCATCTAGTTTCAGCTCACAAGCTGTGGCCTTATATATATATATATATATTAGAAAAAAAACACCTTTTATCAATTCAAAATGAATAATTCAATTACACCATTTAGAAAATTACAGATAATAGAAATATTAAAATTAAAATAACAATAAAATACCAATGATTAAGTAAATTGCAAAAAAAAATTATAATAAAAACATATATAATTGGTATATAATATTCCCTCATATATATATATAAATATATATATATAAACAGCAAATTGGTCATCTTCACTTATAGCCATTTCAATTAATACTCAATAAACATTAAATTTACATTTATGCAACATGAATTCAATATATATATATATTTTCAAAGGCCACATAAAATTAAATCTGATTTAATAAGGCCACATTAAAGAAAGCTTTAAATCTCCCCTAGATTTGTATTTATTATGAAAATTTAATTGTAAATATTGATTTTTGATGTAATCGCACGGTTAAATTACAAACAGTAAAGAAATATAAATGAAAAAAGATTGTAACTAAATGCCATAAGTCAGTTTATCTGATGCTCTGCCGATTTTGTGACTCTGATTCTTTGTAGTAATCATTATTGTTTAACGGCCATCGTCCATGCTGGCATGGGTGGAACACCTTTCTAATATGAGCATAAGGTTTGAAGTTTTGAGAGAAGGATTAGCTGATTAGATTAACCCTGGTACTTGGCTGTTACTTTATTTTATCAATCCTGAGAGGATTAAAGACAAAGTTGACCTGTGGCAGGAATTGAACTCGGAGCATAATTATTCTTGCTAATTGGATAAATCAACTTAAACTGTGAGCAACAGCATTTCCACCACAAGTGACTGCAAGTCATATTGCAATCAATAAAAAATGTTGATGTAAACATTTCACTTAAAACATCAATGTTGTTTGTAATTTTTTTGTCAATCAATACAGGTTTTATGTTGAGAATTGTGATCGTTTCTCTCTCTCCATTAACCCACATATCAACTGTTCCGATGACATAAGTTCAGTGTTGTCTATAAATATTGAATCCTGCCACACATAACACAAGGCCACATTTGGTGCAAGGCTGTCTGTTCGCAATAAACTTATCGTATTTCTGCTGGAATCCACAAGTCTTGTTCCATTGAAATTTGAAGACATTGAGAACACAGTGAAATAACTTTTGATTTTCTGCTGGTTTTTGAAAGAGAAATTTGATGGAAGGCTTTTAGATCATTTGAAAACAGTAGGTTTGTATCATAGAGCCAGGAGTGGTGGTCTTAGGTGGGTTGGTAGCCAAAGATTCTAATCACCTTCATTGCTTGGCTACTATTGTATCAATCCATCATCAAAGCATGTGGCTTAGTGGTTGGGGTTTTTGGCTCATGATCATAAGATTATGGGTTCAATTCTCAGTAGGGCATTGTCTCCTTGAGCAAGTCACTTTATTTCCTGTTGCTCCAGTCCATTCAGCTGTAATTCAAAAGGGCCAGCCTTGTCACATTCTGTGTCGCACTGAACCACCCTGAGAACTACATTAAGGGTACACGTGTGTCTGTGGAGTGCTCAGCCACTTGCACCTTAATTTCACAAGAAGGCTGTTCCATTGATTGGATCAACTGGAATCCCTGTTATATCCCTGAGTTAACCAATGCAACATGAGAAAATTTGGTGGATGGAAACTGCAGAAAGCCCCATGGTATGCTATATAAGCTTGCCTGATTACTGCACTATCTCTGCATGAAACTTAAAGTAGCTCAAGTATAAATTCCGTTTTTATTAAATATTTATTTCTCGCTGGATTACAAACAAGCAAGCAATGCACTCTCTCTCCCCCTCATGTGTGTGTGTATGTATATGTATTTTTCTTTTACTCGTCATTTGACTGTGGCCATGCTGGAGCACCATCTTCAGTCAAACAAATCAATCCCAGGACTTATTCTTTGCAAGCCTAGTACTTATTCTATCAGTCTCTTTTGCTGAGCCGTTAAGTTATGGGAACGTAAATGCACCAACATTGGTTGTCAAGCGATGGTGGAGGGACAAACACAGACACACATACATACATATATACACACACACATGACAGGCCTCTTTCAGTTTCTATCTACCAAATCCACTCACAAGGCTATGGTTGGCTCGAGGCTATAGTAGAAGACACTTGCCCAAGGTGTCGTGCAGTGAGACTGAACCTGGAATCATGTGGTTGGGAAGCAAGCTTCTTACCACACAGCCACACCTGTGTATATATATATATATTGTGCATGAATGTAGATGTTCTACACTGTCACTACTCGACCACAGTTGGGTTTATGCTGACAAGATTTGTTTATTCTGTGAATAAAGAAAGCCATGGGTTGGTGACAGGAAGAGCATCCAGCTGTAAAATCCTGCCTCAAATAGATCTTCATCCAAACTCATGCTTTCACAAACAAAATTAACCAACAAAAATGCAAAATAAAAATAGAAAATAAGAAAAGAAACCTCTCACAGCATTGATCTGACTTCAATTATGGTTTCATTTCTGATTGCTTCAGGAACTTCCAGGAGACTTCTTGTCTCTAGAACCTCTGATTCTCTCACTCTCTCTCTCTTTCTCTCTCTCCCACTCTTTCTCTCTCTCTCTCACTCTCTCTCTCTCTCTCTCTTTTTTTCTCTCTCTCTCTCATATAAGAACCAGTCTCATAAAGAAGAAAAGAAAAGAATGGATGCAGTCGGTTGAGTTTGAAGAATCTTTTAAATGTCTTTCCTGTCTCTTGTGGTTTAATGGCTTTATTTTCGGTCAATACTATTGACCGAAACATTTATAGACTGTCCGACATAATGTCAACATAATTGACATTCTGTCAGACAATGCTACAACCTCCTAGAATCGATAGAATTGGTACTTTTAACAGAACACACTCTTCAAAGTTTGCACTGTAAAGTGTTATCAACAGATATCTATTCTTTGAAATTAAAGAAATCGTTTTAATGTTAACTTAAAGAATTTGAATCATGAAGATTTCTTTTTTGCTGTCTTCTTTTTTAACATTTTGTTCTTTGATAAAATTAGTATTTTTCCTTTTTTTTTTGTCTTTTTTTTTTTTTTAATTGAAATTGTTTTTTGTGAATCGGTCTTGTGAATTACAGGGCAACATCATTAGTGCTGATCTGACAAAAAGGGGAAAAAAAGCACCCAGTACACTTTAAATTGGTTAGCATTTGGGGAGGCATCCAACTATAGAAACCATGCCAAAGGTGTCGCGGAGTCGGTGGAGTTTCACATAGTCTTGTGACTAGTTGGAGCCTGTCAAACCATCCAACCCCTGCTGGCATGGAAGATAGTGATGATGGTGATGACAGTCTGTAAATATTTATTTTGTCTAGTTGAAAGTTGAGTTCGTGTCAGCAGGATTTGATGTAAGGATTGCAAAGTCTGGAAAAGTGACATTGCAGCTTGGCAAATAGGGTGAGGTGACAGACAGACATCTCGTGTTGTCATTGCTGTCCTTAAGAACCTGTGCTACCAGTTCTGTGAGTGTGTGTTCTATTCAGATGGGTGCAGTGTTTACTAAAATGGTGTAGACAGGCTGCATTGAGGTGCAGTGAAAGAGAGAGAGAGAGAAAGTAGGTGTGGAAGAGTTTGTAATAATATTACCTGTTGATGAAATGGGTCAGACTAGACATGCCGTGGTTGGTGGGTGTGAAGAGTGACTACATTAAATTAGTATAGCATTGGTGACACCTATTAAGTCAATATTGCCACAAAAGGTGGTGATTCTGTATCGAATGATGCCAGAAGCATTCTAAACAATGAGGTGTAGGATTGCAGGAGGTTGTAAATGTAATGTTGAGCAAAATTTGATCTGGTAAAATTATCCAAGCAATTGGTCAGCAAAAACTCTATCAAAGGGTCTTAAAATCTAAAAACAAACTGGGCATATGATTCCAAGAAGCTCAATTGATGAGAATTTTTAGACATTATTACAGACCATGCAAACTGGAAATGATCTGGTTTAGTGAAGTCAGCTGGTGAAAGCAACACATGTTTCAGGTTTATTGGACCTCTTCAGTGAAGTATTTTCTATTCAACTGGCAAAACCAAGTTATCAATATATATCATCATCATCATCATTTAATTGCCACTTTCCCTTGTTTGCATGTGTTCAGACAGGATTCCTTAAAGCAGATTTTCTATAGCCAAATGTCCTTCCTATTGCCAACCCTTACTGTTACCAAGCAAGGTAAAATATTTCCCTATGGCCAGAAATGTTTTTGCAGAAAATTGGAAACATCATTTGCAAGCATCACATGATGTCTAGACAAGGCTACATACAAACGCATATACACAAGCACGCATATACACACACGTATGTTTGTGTTTATCTATTTGATTGTTATATTATATTTGTTTTCTCTTTTCAGCTGCTTGAAAGTGTAAATCTATGATGTCTGCTAGTTTCTTCCACTCCTTATCAATGCACTTGTTGCCAAGATGATGAAAAAAATCAAAAGAAGGCTTTCTTTAACCATCAGGGGGAGGCATCCCATTGATGAAAGTTTATCAGAACTTGCAGAAACTCTTTCTTACGAAGATAATGGAAGCATCAAGGAAAATGGTGATTATACCCTTTAATAGTTCACTTTCTGTCTCATTCTTTCTTTCTACCCAGGGTCAAGTCGGATTAGTCTAACTTGAGCTTGCTGTTGTTTAATCCTAAATCTGCCTTCATTGAGCAGATTGAGGACCAAAGACCTTCCAACCTTGATCATCTCCTCTTTTCTTTATATCTGATTTCAAAACTTGTCCAGGTTAACTTAGACTTCATTATATTATTGATCCCAAGAAAGGATGAAAGGCAAAGGTTGTGGACTGGTAGAATTGTTAGTCAGATGGGGTACTTTGCAGTATTTCTTGTGGGTCTTCTGTTCTGGGTTCAAATCCCACCTCGTCCTATTTGGATTGTGGACTTTCTTTGTCACCCAGTTTAATGCCATGCTCTGACTCAGATGCCTTCAGCAGAAGAGTCCATTCTGTTGCAAGCATTCTGGCCAGGTTACCAATCTGAGAACACCTTCCTCCCATCTCTTTCACTTCTCCGTCTGTGGCCCCTTCAATGTTTGAGGCTTGGCGAAGGGACAGAGACTCTGCTTTTCTTTCTGACTAAATCATTACAAAATAAAAGATCCTGCCACCAAACATCTTTTATCCTTCACCTGTTTCAGTCATTAGACTGCGACCATACTGGGGCACCATTTTGAAGAATTTCAGTCAAACGAATCGGCCCCTTCCCTATCTTCACTCTACTTATTTTTTTTTTGTGAACCCTGGTATTTACTCTATCAGTCTCTTTTGCCAGACTACTTAGTTCCAAATGGTAAACACACCAACGCCAGCTGTCGTGCAGTGGTGGGGGTCAAACTCATGCATAAAGATACTGATCATTTGCTTTTCTGGGGCTTTTCCTTCTCTCTCGACATTTTCCTCTTTCTGCCAAAGAACCATTCTCAAAACATTCCATCTTAAACTTTTCTCTGAGTGTCAACCTAACACACTCACTGTCTCCTCTTGCTTTTTGTTTTTTTTTGCCTTTGTTGTTTTTATTTTTGATTTCATTTATATATATATATATATATATATATATATATATATATAGATATATATATATATATATATATATGATATATATATATATATAGAGATATAGATATATATATATATATATATATAGATATATATATATACATATATAGATATATATATATATATATACATATATAGAGATATATATATATATATACATATATAGAGATATATATATATATACATATATAGAGTATATATATAGATATACATATATAGAGATATATATATAGATATACATATATAGAGATATATATATATATACATATATAGAGATATATATATATATATACATATATAGAGATATATATATAGATATACACACATACATACATAGACATTCGATAGGCTTCTTTCAGTTTCCATCTACCAGACTTTGGTCAGCCTGAGGTCATAGTAGAAGACATTTGCCCCAAGTTTTCCACGCAGTGGGACTGAACCCAGAACTATGTGGTTGGGAGGCAAGCTACTTACTGCACAGCTACCCCAGCACCTGAATGTAAAAAAAAATATCCTCAGGAATTATATTTGGTTGGAAATCTTGAGGTGGAACAGTACCATCTGTTTCTGTTGTTTTGTTGTAAGTCTAGGGTGGGGTTGTAGGGGTGGGGCTCATAGTATGAAAGTACCCAGTCTCTGGGTTTTTATCTTCACTTGAAATAGAGGTGGCTGGATAAAGATAGCTTCCATTTATAACATTGAATTGTTAGAGACCAGAGTGAATGAAGATGGAGTTATTTGAGTAGGGGTGGGTATGTCCAGAGCAAGGATTGGTTTACTATTATTGGGTGTGGGAGATGTTGAGATGTGACAGCAGTGATGGGTTGGTATGGTAGGAGGTAGTAAGGGGTCATATGGGTTTTGATGTGTTAATGTACATTAGCAAGTCTTGACGAGCAGAGGCATTTGTAGTAGTGGCAGAAGAAGCAAAGAGCAGACAGCTGCTTGGTTGTTAGACTGGTCTCAGAAAGTCTTGAAGAGTAAAGGTTTGTATTTTCAATTCTTGCTGTTGTTTTGGCAGTGAATCTAGGTCAGTTGTTCTCAACCTTTTTAATATCGGAGCCAGATTCAAAATTGGTGGGTTGAGGGCACACTAAAAAAAGTTTTAAAAAAAAGTCATTTAAAGAAAAAAATTATTTTAATAGAGGGAAGACTGTCAAGGGCTGAATATATAACCTGGGTAGCTGCAGTTGAGAATTGCTGGTCTAGGGTGTGTGCGTACTGTGAAAGTATGAGTATGTTGGGTGCATATGTACATGGAGTACGATGTATGTGGGTGTTGATGAGGTGCATTGTGTGTATGTGTGAATATCAGGTATGAAGTTGGTGAACCAAATGGGTATGTGTGTGTGTACATATGTATGTGTATTGTTAGCATACCTATAAATGCATAGTATGTAGCTGATGTGTGTGTACAAAATGAGTGGGTGGTGCACCATTGAGTTGAATGCGATATGTGTGTGTATGTAGGTGCATTGTGTGAGTGCATCAGGCAGGTGAATGCACAGCGTTCGGTTTAAAAGGAGGAAAAAAACAAAATATACCTAGCACCTTGTATTCCTGTTTGAATTTCTGTGTTTCTCAATGTGTTTAGGTGTTGTCCATGAAAACCGTCGGATAGGTTCAGATGGCGAGAGTGAAGACATATCAGGGACTTCAGATGAAAAAGATGAAATATCTCCTGTAAAATTACGAGGACAACCTCGATATAATGAGGTAGGTTATCTTGCTCTTCACCTCGTCACCTACTGAGTCTCTGTCCATTTTGTTCCTTTCATTTCAATGCTTGGCTCAAAAACATCACAACACTTGATTAAAAATATCATGGACTTTGATTCACAAACACTGCTACACTTGGCTCAAAAAAAAAAAAACACTGCGGCACTTGGCTCAAAAAACACCTTCATATTCAGATCAAAAGTATTGCAATGCTTGGCTCAAAACATGGTGAGGCTTGGCTTGAAGCACCTCAATGTTTTCCACAAAAACACCACAACACTTGCCTTAAAACACCACTGAGCCTGGCTCAAAAACACTGCAATACTTGACTCAAAAACACTGCAATGCATGGCTCAGAAACACCTCAGCACTTTACTGTAAAACACTGCACCACTTGGTTAATATTATCACCTGAGTCAGTTGGGTATTTAGGTCACATCATATATTTTCAGTGATTCCTTAATTTTGCTAAACTTTCCCTCTTTTCATTGTTAAACAATTATATCTTTTAAGAGAAAATATATCAATTGACCCTTTTTAACTCCAAAGAATAAATATATTCACTTTCTATATATGTTTTATATAACCGTGATACTTCGTTAAAATGTAAGGCTACTTGTAAATAATATTTAAACTCTAAAAACAACTTCATATATCTAAAGTTTCTATATATTGTCAGTTTTGTAGAATTCTCTCTTATAATGGATGAGAGATTGTATTACAGATGATGATGAGAAAGACTAGATATTATCTGTCAATGTTGGATTCTTATTTTGGTTACTAATTCCTCTCGTTACAGGCATTTAACAAGGGCTTCCCTTACTTACCAAGCCGGCAGCTAGACTTAGGTCTTGAATCAATCCGAAGAAAGGTATGTTGAGTTTTATTAATGCTTCTAGATTTAATCAGAAATGGGAGCCCAATTATCTTTGGCCATCTTCAGAGCCTCTCAGACTTGCAGGAAGGAGAAATTGTTAAATTCGAGTATAAGGGACTGCTGATGATGGGCAGTGGATTAAGTCTCCCACACTTGTCTTAAATCTAAAATTATCAGATTAATATATTTTTGATAGCAAAATTTATAATCAAATAGAAAATATGTTTTGGATCTTCATTTATAATGGGTCTTTCTATATTTCTATTTTGGTAAATCCTATTTTAGCTCCTTTTCTTCTCCACTCATCATCATCATCATTTAATGTCCGCTTTCCATGCTGGCATGGGTTGGACAGTTTGACTGAGGTCTGGTGAGCCAGAGGCTGCACCAGGCTCCAATCTGATCTGGCAAAGTTTCTACAGCTGGATGCCCTTCCCAACGCCAACCACTCTGAGAGTGTAGTAGGTGCTTTTACATGACACCGGCATGAGGGCCAGTCAGGTGGTTCTGGCAACAACCACGCTCAAAAGGTGTTTTTTACATGCTACCTGCACGGGAGCCAGTCCAGCGGCACTGGCAACGACCATGATTGAATGTTGTTTTCCACATGCCACATCAGTTGTCAAGTGATGATGGAGGAACAGACACACACACACATGACAGGCTTCTTTCAGTTTCCATCCCACAAATCCACTCACCATAGCCTCAGGCTGACCAAAGTCTTGTGAATGGATTTGCTAGACGGAAACTGAAAGAAGCCTGTCGTGTGTGTCTGTGTTTGTTCCCCCACCATCACTCGACAACTGATATTGGTGTGTTTACATCCCCATAAGCTAGTGGTTTGGCAAAAGAGACCGATAAAATGAGTACTAGGCTTACAAAGAATGTCCTGGGGTCGATAAGCTAAAGGCGGTGCTCCAGCATGGCTGCAGTCAAGTGACTGAAACAAATAAAAGAATGTCTCTATAGCTGTGTGTGTGTGTTGTTGCATGTGAGTGTTAGTGTATTGTTTCCTGAGTGTATAAGCAAACAATGACTGTCAGAACCATCTACGTATAATCGTATTTTTTTAAAGAAAATTAAATAAATCTAATTGTGATTTATAAACTACTGAAACCTGTTGACACCAAAAGCTCTGTCATTGTGTGTGTGTGTATGTGTCTTTTGTCAACTGTGTTTACTTGAAAGCTTTGGCATTGATAATATTGACTCAGTCTTGAGTCCTATATCGAGTGCATGTTTAGCGTAATCAGATACACAAAACTATTTGTCATCGTTGTTGTTGTTTTTTTTTAAATGTCTACTTTGCCCTGTTTTCATGGGTCAGATACAATTCATTGAGGCAGATTTACCTATGGTCTGATGCCCTTCTTATTTGCTAACCCTTACCTGTTTTCAAGGTAATATTTCCCCGTGGCCACAAACAGTTTTTCATAGAAGGCTAAAAATGAACAACATTGCTTGCTCACAACACTCAGGCACTGTCTAAACAAGGGTGTGTACATACAAGTGCACACACACACACACACACACACACACACAACACACACACACACACACACACACACACACACACACACACACACACGTGTGCAGCAGGTTTCAGTTTTTTGTTTACCAAATCTGCTCCCAAGGCTTTGGTTGGCCTGGGACTACAGTAAAAGGATACTTGTCCGAGGTGACATGCAGTGGGGCTGAACCTGAAACCACAGGGTTAAGAACCAGTCTTCTTAACGGCTTCTTAACAGCCACACTTGCCTGCAGCCATCAACTAAATATGTGTGTGTTCCTTTTTTTGGTTCATTTAACATCCTTTTGTACCATAAGTTGGATATAGAAGTATATGTACATCTGTGTGTGTGTACATATATATATTTTGGTGTGTGTCTATATATATATATATATATATTAATGTTGATTGGATGTTCCAGGTGTTAAACCTGTTTTGTTACTTAACACCCCCTTTTATCACTCCAACAGGTGTTAACTCACTCCCCCCCTCTCTCTTTTATCTTCTTTTCTCACCTTCTCATATCTCAACTTGGCTCTAACCTTACACTTTATCACTATTACTTTTCTAAACTAATAAAGGAATCTCTAATCTTCCCTAACACAGCTTCCAGTTAAAAGCAGCAAGAGGAGAGACAGAGCCGTTGTTGAGCTGTCTCTGCCTCTAGAGCTAGAGGTGGGGGTAAGGGATTTAAGAAGGGCATATTATGTACAGGGAGGTAGAATGTAGAAGAATGGGGAGGACAGCAGTGGTGGACATGAGTGGGTTTTGTGGAGGGGGGGGGGTTCATGGACATTGATTTTATTTTAATGAAGATGCCTTCTGAAGCGGGGTCAGTGGAGCTGGCATCGACCACGATTGGATGGTGCTTTGTATGTGCCACCGGCACAAAAGCCAGTCAAAGCGGCACTGGCATCGGCCACGTTTGGACGGTACTTTTTACGTGCTACTGGTACAGGGGTCACAACTACAATTTCCATTTGACTCAATAGGTCTCCTCAAGCACAGCATGTCACCCTACGATCCAAGGTGCTTTTGAGTGGGCTGGTTATGCGACACTGGGGTAGGTTACAGCTGTGGACTCACTTTATTTGCCAGGTCTTCTCAGTCACAGCAAAATAGGTGGAATCAACAAAGAAAGTACTCCATCCAGTGAGAGACAAACAGCAGTTTAATACACTTTACTGAAAGAGCTGCTGACATGGCAATTTAAAGTATCATAAAAGCATGGAACTATTGTAGCTCTTTCAGTATTTGTATTAAATTGATGCACACACACACACACTAGTTTTGCCCATCGTCTGACAGGTACCATTGGAAGTTTGCTTTTGCCACCCTGAATAAGCAGTCCTTATTATATTTTGGCCGGACACGTCTTCCATGGAAAGCTAGAAATGACCAGCATCACTCGCATGACAGCTGTGCATGTTTACCACCCTCGTCTGATGTCTACACAAGGTGCACACACAAACACATACATTGATATACAATGGGTTTCTTTCAGTTTCCATCTACCAAATCCACTTACAAGGCTTTGGTTGACCTGTGACTATAGTAGAAGACACTTGACCAAGGTGCCATGCAGTGGAACTGAACCTAAAGACCAGACGCTTAAGAAGCAGTGATGTTATTGGTTCATTGTTATTTTACATCTGTCTTCAATGCTGCTATTGAACACACTTGAACACACACATGAACTTACTCTCCACACCCTTGGCCCTTGTAGCTTTACTTAAAATTGAATTCCCCAGCCATTCCACTTGTGATTCCAACTCTTGAGCGATGTCCAAGAAGCTGTTACATCAAATGCACAGCCTCCCTGTCTTCTTGTTCTGCAGCATCGTTGTTCAAATAAACAACAAAACTAACAATGTGTATTCACCAGACAATCATGTATGTATAGTGTGTGCACATATGTGTGTGTGTGTGTGTGTGTGTGTGTGTGTGTTCTTTTAAGTCTTTATCTCAAACCTATTGATCTCCTTGTTAATTAGCAGAGTTTTTGTTGTTGTTTTTTCTTTGTTCCACCATGGTTCTCCTATTAATGTCGTTATTGCTGGTAAGGCAGCAAGCTGGCTGAATCGTTAGTGCAAGATGCTTAAAGGCATTTCTTCTGACTTTACATTCCGAGTTCAAATTCCGCCAAGGTTGACTTTGCCTTTCATCCTTTCAGGGTTGATAAAATAAGTACCAGATGTAAACAACTTACCCCCTCCTCCCCCCCAAAAAAATTGCTGGCCTTGTGCCAAATTTTGAATAACTTCAAATTTTGTTGTTGTTGTAGCATTCGTTGTTTTATGATGATGATGATGATGATGATATTGTTTCTGTTTCTCTCAGGAGGCTTTGAAGCGTCTCTCTTTACCTGCTGATATGCGTCTTCCAGAAAACTATCTCGCTCAACAAGGCATCAGTCCTGAAGGCCAGTTGAGTCGGAGATCACGGAGAAAATCTCTGGTAAGTTCCATAATTAATGCTCTTGTTGTTGTTTAGCTCCAGCTTGGTCCTGATCCAGCAGACCTAGAGTCAAAGGTGCTCCAGCCATGACCATCTCATCTTTTATTCAAGCTGTGAATCGACTGAGTTGTGGTATTTGTTTTGGGCCCCTGTGGTCTGTGTTCAAATTCTTCTTGGGTCATCTTCTCCGTTTGTCCATTTTAAGAGTTCATAATGTACCTGTCCAGGATGATGGACTGGTAGAATTGTAAGTGTTGAACAGGATGCCTTGTGGTGCATGGGTCCACAAGGGACCCAACTTTGACTGCAACAACACTATTGCCAAGTTGTATCAGCTGTTGTCCCTCTCTTGGACAACATCAATGAATGGGGCAGTATGTTTATGTTTGCAGGGGTCAGATGCTTTGAATCCCCTTACAAAGAATTGCACCTTGGAGAGATTTCCCTGGTACCAGTCCATTGTCTCACAAGACATGCAAAACTTGAATTTATATATATATATATATATATAACTATATTATCCAAAGTTCTTTTAACATTAGTAATGTTATATGAGGGTGGTTTGTGGGCTATTCCTGCCAAGTTGAGTGGCCATATATAGATGCCATGCAGTGGAACTGAACCTGAGACCATGTGGTTAAGAACCAAGTTTCTTAACTATTGCCTACACATAGCAACCAATTGTGTGTGTGTGATCCTTCTTTTGTTCATTTGCATCCATTTTCCATAAGTTGGATAAAGATGAATATGTATGTATGTATGTGTGTATAGATTTATACATTCTAAAATTGCAGAAGAATTTGTCGCTGGGCAGTTTAGCTTAATGGTAAAGCACTTGATGTGTAATCACAGGGATGTGAGTTCGCGTCTCATGACTAACCGCCGACAGATTTTTCTGCAAAATATGGATAGTTTATCCTGTTCAAGCTATATTATTAGCATTATCCTGAGAAAGAGAAGGGAGACAAGAATATAACATTTTAAAAATGTTTTTTTCTTCTTTTTTTCCTCTAGTCTGAAATTGGATTTGGCAAAATGGAATCATATTTAAAGTTGGACAAATTAGGAGAGGTTTGTAACTCAATTTTTTTTTCTTTTCTCATTTGTTTTTTTTTTTTCCTGTATTTTTTTTTTAAGACAAATTTTTTATAGTTATAGCAGAGGAAGAAAGGTAGGGTCTTTGTCATTTTTCTGGGTTTCTATGGGAAGGAAGTGGTTCTTCTTGTCCTGGAAATCTATCCTGAATTTTATCAAACAGAATGGACTCTACTGAAAGCATTCCATGTCTCATATTGGTGGCATCCAATTGGTGATAGAGTAAACTTCTTACTTCAAGAAGTGGAGCAATCCCTCCAGACTTTTGCGTAATTTTCATTGATTAATTCCATTCTCAAGACTTTGGTTGATCCAATTCTGTAATAAAAGATATTTGTCCAAAGTATTATTCCATGAGATCAACCAACACAACCATTCTTATGTTTCCAGGAATACAACACTTCATCACCTCATTCCTCTCCAGGGATGTGGCACCTCCAGCAATTATTAATGGGACGTTTCTCTGTTGAAATGATTAAAAGTTCTAATAATTTTTCTTTCTTCTGGGAGTAAATAAAATATATTCCAATAATACACTAGCATCCACATCAATTAGCTACTCCCCCACACATTTAAAATGAAGAGTGAGAATGTAGACCATAAGTTAAAAATCGTTCCCTAATTTCAGTAGAAACCAGCACCATTTTCTCAACCATTTCCATATCTCGTCTTCAGGGAACTTATGCGACGGTCTTCAAAGGTAAAAGTAGACTCACCGATAATTTGGTTGCACTGAAAGAAATTCGTCTTGAACACGAAGAAGGGGCTCCGTGTACGGCCATCAGAGAAGGTATGTTATATGTCCCTTTATTATGGGGTCAGTTGAGACTGTGTGTGTGTGTAGTGGTGGTCAGTTAACCCCTTATCATTCAGATTACTGTCAAATGTAATCCTTATTTATTCACATTGTTTTAAATTAACCATGTATCATCTCATAGCTTTGAGATTTCATTGATGTAGTTGTTTATTTTTAGAATGGCATTGTAGGGTAGGTGCGAGAGGCCAGATCTGGCCAATTTGAACATAAAACAGGGGAGAATATGAAGACTTGATATGACCAGTTTGAATGCTAAAGGGTTAAAGTTATGTAGATGTTTGCTTGTTTGTAATGGTTGTTTATTTAAAGCATTGTATGTGTTTGTTTTCCTGTCTACAATTCACCATCATCGTTTAACGTCCGTTTTCCTCAGTGTTTCTACAGCTAGATGTCCTTCCTAACGCCAACCACTCTGAGTGTAGTGGGTGCTTTTTACGTGCCACCAGCACAGGGGCCAGAGGAGGCTGGCATCAGTTAAATCTCTTGTATCCATCAGTGGGTTTCTGTTGACTAACAGACAAATCTGTTGCTTGTTTTGGTGGGTTTCTCAATCTGTAGACATTACTTGATGGCTCTCTGATATGTTTTATTTTCTCTCTCTCTTTCAGTATCGTTATTGAGAGAATTGAAGCATTCAAACATTGTAACATTACATGATATAATTCACACCGACAAATCTCTAACTCTAGTCTTTGAATATTTGGTAAGTAAATCACTCCATGGTAATTTATCTTAACTTTGCTTTACCTCCAGTTTTGTGTTAATTCATTTTTAAATCTCTCTCTCTCTCTTTCATAAGATTTCGATAAGGTCCCACTTCATATATGGTTTGGTCCCTATTACAGTTACAGGGACCTATAGAGATCTTACGCTGAAATTCTCATAAGGTTCCTGTAATTCTTAGACTTTTATAAAGATCCCTGTAGATCTAACTTCCTCACAGTATCTGTAGCTCTAAAACCCCTGTAAAACACCTTGTTTATTCTAAGGGCTATAAGGTTATTTCACAGATAGTTAACATCCTTCTGGAGACCTTAGACAAAGATGCAGAATTTAAAAGAAAAAGGGTAACATAACAATATTAACATAGTGAAAAAAATTAAGGATATTTAATTTTTTTTTTTTTTAATATGTATGGTAGAAATCAACCCAGAGAAAGCTCTACCGAATATCTTTTACTTTCCTTCTCAGAAATAATTCTTTTGTTACCTCCCTTGAAATACCTTACTTACTGGTTCCACCACTTCAATATATCCTTACATGGGTACAATTCTGACTTTGCTAATGTTTATGTTTGTTTCTATTGCAGGAAAAAGATCTCAAACAATATATGGATGACTGTGGTAACATAATGAGTATGACTAATGTAACGGTAAGTAGTACTTCAGTTTATGACTGGTCTCACATTGACATGCTTTTAAGACTGGTCTTATGTCAACACTTTTTTATGACAGACCTCACAATGAAACATGGCCAGGGGAGGGGAAAGTATTGCCTTGCATGGAAATGGGTGAGGGTTGGTAGCCAAAAAAAGGGTCAGGCTTGAGGAAAATCTGTCTCAACAATTTCCATCTAACCCATGAAAGCATGGAAAAGTAGACGTAAAAATGCTAAACTGGAATGGCCAAAACAATGAGTTTCTTTTTGCTCTTAGAAAAAAGATTCTAGGATCTCAATATGAAATAAATTTGAGTTCATTTACAACTGCAATATTTGATGCAGGACTTGGTAATAATGCAAGAAAAAGCTCTTTAGGGATGATAGGTTGTTTGTTCTATATTCTTCCAGAAATTTTATTATCCTTGAATTTTTTTCTGTTGTGCTTTCAGCTTTTCTTATTTCAACTGTTACGTGGTTTAGCCTATTGTCACCGGCGTCGTGTTCTACACAGAGATTTAAAACCCCAAAACTTATTAATTAACGAACGAGGAGAACTCAAACTAGCAGATTTTGGTAAATATTTCCCCCTTTCTCTCTCCGTTTTCTTCATTTTGAATTTCTGACAAAATTCTTTCTGCTTTGTTATCCTTCAGTTTAGATTTTATTTTGAATTTCAATTATTTCTGCGTATTTTGCAGGTCTAGCTCGAGCCAAATCCATACCTACTAAAACTTATTCAAATGAAGTAGTTACATTATGGTAAGTTGAAACCCTTCACGCCCCTCTTTCTGGCTCCCCACCTTCCATTAGAACCATCCCTCGTTACCAAACTGAATGTACACTATTACACTACGACACACACACACACGCTACCAATATAACAGACGATAAAGGCAGGAAACTGGCAGAATCCTCAGCATGCAGGGCAAAATATTTAGCAGCATTTTGTCCGTTTTTGCATTCTGGGTTCAAATTTTGCCATGGTCAGCTTTGCCTTTCATCCTTTTGTGGGGTTGTGTCAGTAAGTACCAGTTATGCACTGGGGTCGATGTAATCGACTTAATCCCCCCACCCCAAATTTGTACTAAAATTTGAAACCATTATAATGTAGATGATGGCTATAGTCCTTTTCATTATAGACATAATCAGTTAATTTCACTTGGCATTAAACAAGTAATTACTAAGATAGATTATACATTGTGTGGGGCCTTACTGAGCAATAACAGCAGATTGAACAAAATTCCTTATTATATTCTTCACTGTCCCCCTTTATGTTTTGAGTTAGAATCTCACCCAGCCCAACTTGGCTTTGGGATTTATTTTATCAGCATTAGGAAAGGTATCAAGCCATAGAAACCATTCCAAAGCAGACAGTGGAGCAGAATGCAGTCCTTGAGCCCAGTGGGTCCTGTTAAACTGTCCAACCCATACCAGTGTAGACCATGGGCATTAAGTGAGGATAATGGTGATGGCCCCTTTGAAAATAAAAACCATCCAAGTACTTGGGTTGATTTAATCATGTGATGTTGGTGTCTCCCAGGTTTCTTTAAGCAGTGACACTATGGCTGAGACTCAAAAATTACTCTTGGCTGTGGTTTAAAGGCCAATGTGGGTGCCAAAGTATTTTTGTGAGGAACAGTAACCTCCAGATCTAGTATTAGATTTGAGAAACATAACTATGGAATGATATCTCCCAAATCCTATAATTAACAACGATGTGTGTCTTATCCACCTTAGCTGGATATGGGTTGTAAGCCGTGGTTGAATGATGTCACCAGTGATGATAAACTCCTTGACATCCACATAGCTCATCACCTGACACCAATACAAATCAACCACAGTCATCCATTTAACGATTTTGGGACACCATGGGCCCAAACCTCACTGACCAATCACACACGTACAATGTTAATGACATGTTGGACAAAATACCTTGTGGTATTTAGTCCTCATTCCCATCAAGATGCAAGAATGATTGTGTGGTTATGAAGCTTGCTTTCCAACCAAGCGATCTTGGGTTCAGTACTGCTCCGTGGTACTTTGGGTAAGGGTCTTGTATTATAGCTCCAGGCTGACCCAAACCTTGTGAATGAATTCAGTAGATGGAAACTGGAAGAAGCCCATCGTGTGTGTGTGTGTGTGTGTGTTCTTGTCTAGACATCATGTAATACTTATCAGCAAGCATCATCATCATCATCATACATGTGATGTTCATTTCCAGTCTTCCACAAAAAACTTGACTGGCCAAGGGGAAGCATTCGCTTGCTTGGAAACACATGAGGGTTGGCATCTAGTTGTAGAAAATCTCCTGAACCAATTCCCATGCAAGCATGGAATAATTGATATTAAAAGATGATGATGATCCTCATTCCTTGACTACAACTTGTGGTTGTGTCAGGTAAGATGGACACGTCACATATTTTGGACTTATCCCAGCCAGGTCTTTCTTACTAATCAATCTTTAATTAAAAACTTGTGTGGCGGCAGATTTTTTTAAAAGGAAATCAATAAATATTGGTGGTTTGTGAGATGGAATCGTTTAATGCTTAAATATAATTCCTCTTATTTTTTTTTCCAGGTATCGACCGCCTGATGTTTTGCTTGGATCAACAGAATACTCAACACCCATTGATATGTGGTCAGTACAAAGACCTGTTGCTTTATTCTCTTAACGGTTTTTAAATAATAATAACAAAAATAATAATAATAATGAAATTATTGAATATAGTGCTCAGGTGCACCACAACTTGTCAAAAGTGCGTATAAAGCATATGCAGTAATGTAGAAATGTCTGGAAAGCGAACAGTGTATGAGTCAGATACATGCTTGCGTGTGTATGGAGGGGAGAAAATCAGGTGTAGTGTTGGCGAATCTCAGGAAGCATGGAAGTTTTGAAGGATGCAGTGCTCCGACAACTAACAACTGATGCCGGCAGTTTGTTCCATGCTTCAGTAACTCTTAGCGTGAAAAAATATTTCCGAAAGTCATGGGAGCTGTGCTGTTTTCTGACTTTGTAAACATGTCCACGGGTGTTAGACAGGTGGAGTTTGAAAAGGTGCTCAGAGTTTTTAACAGCTATTTTAATGGTCTAACATAGTGGTTCTCAACCGGAGTCCACACATGTAAAACAGTAAGTTGGGGATCAAAAGTAGTATTTTAAGGGTCCATGGAAAATGCTTGCCTTAGATGTATTTATTGCAAGAAACAACTTGGGGTTTTTTTTTTTTAAATCTCTCTCTCCTGCTTAACATAGTCCAATTTGTTTCCAGTCAGGTTCTCTCAAGAGAGTTCTGTTGCAAATCTCCAACAATGGCTGAGGAGTTGACCCAGCGACTGACCAGTGTCCAGTTCAGGGCTAACTGTTGTAATCTCACTTGGAGTCATAGGGCGGAGCAAGTTATTATATTCTACTAGGTAACCTTTGTTCCTGTTAAACGTCTGAATTGTCTATTCCTTGGTAGACTGCTGCAAACAGAGTATCTGAGAACTCGACCCATTGACTACAAGTCAAATGAGGATGCATCTATATACTCTTTACTCTTTTACTTGTTTCAGTCATTTGACTGCGGCCATGCTGGAGCACCACCTTTAGTCGAGCAACTCGACCCTGGGACTTATTCTTTGTAAGCCCAGTACTTATTCTATCGGTCTCTTTTGCCGAACCGCTAAGTGACGGGGACATAAACACACCAGCATCGCTTGTCAAGCAATGCTAGGGGGACAAACACAGACACACATACATATATATATATATATATATATACATACGACAGGCTTCTTTCAGTTTCCGTCTACCAAATCCACTCACAAGGCATTGGTCGGCCCGGGGCTATAGCAGAAGACACTTGCCCAAGATGCCACGCAGTGGGATTGAACCCGGAACCATGTGGCTGGTTAGCAAGCTACTTACCACACAGCCACTCCTGCCTGTTAGAAATAGCAGCTAAGACTCCCTCAAGCCACATTTTACTTACTGGAAAAAAAAAAAAAGAATGAAAGAAATGATACATCAATGTAGTCAGATATATTTTGTCCGAGATGGGATGGTCATGGCCCGTGCACTTTTGAACGGGGCTGAAGGTATGCAATACTGCTTGAAGTGAAGATTTACCCAAGTGTCAGCCATCACTTCAATCAGTTGTTACAGTTTAAACACAGTCACAATTAATGACTTGTTAATCACTTTGAGTGATACAGCTTACTAAATGTAGTGGGACGAGGGGGTTGGGGGTCTAATTAATTTTATATTTGTGCAGTGAAAAGAGAGAATTACCTTAATGACTATTATTTAATCTGATCTTGGCAATTATAGATGACAGCTCTGAACATGTTCTGGCCTTATGAGATCTCTTCAGTGAATCATAGCTTTCTCTTTACTTGCCAGCTTAGTGGTAATAGAATTACTGTATTGATGTACAATCATGTACACATCAAAGTGTCGACTAATATCAGTGACTGGGAGGAGGGCTACCCAGAGATGCCATCTGCACAAAAAATAACAATCAAATTATTGACATATTTAATTATTATAATGAGGAGGAACAAATTTTGATTGATTAATTTGTTTGTTGTGTTAGTCTGACATAGAAGCTCAGTCTGGTCATCACTGAACAGTGGCAAGGCTGAGACGTAGAATGACCAGTGGTATGAGTGAGGCAGAATGACCAGTAGTATGGATGAGACAGGATGACCAGTGGCATGGATCGCAAGCGTGATGTTGATCAATGGTATGAATGTAAAACACAAGATTGACCAATGGTATTGGTTCGAGACATCCTTGACCGATGGTATGAATATGAGACAGTAAGACTGTTTAACACTCCACATGTTCTCTCTCTCTCTTTCCCTCTCTCTCTCTCTTCTCTCTCTCTCTCTCTCTCTCTCTCTCTCTCTCTCTGACATCTGACTTTCTGTTATTACAGGGGTGTTGGCTGTATATTCTACGAAATGGCATGTGGACGTCCGCTGTTCCCAGGGTCCGCAGTTGAGGATGAACTTCATCAAATCTTTAAAATCCTAGGCACTCCTACAGAAACCACATTTCCCGGTATAACTGCCCATCAAGACTTTCACTCTTACAATTTTCCATTTTACGAAGCCGAGTCTTTACTAAATATTGCTCCAAGGTAAGAGCTGCTTTCTGCAACCCATTGCTTTTTGTTTCCCTGGGGGCAACACACTCCCGCCATACAAATACTTGCTGGGCCTTTGGCTAACAAGGTAAGGAGAATGTGCTAGAATGTGTTGCCTTTGCTTTACTGGGTTTATAATTGTGGGATGGTACACACAAACACTATAAATATTTATATGTGTTTGTATATGTCTGTATGTGCAGATATGTATATGTGTGCATTTATATATATATATATATATATATCACTGTGACTGACCAGGCTATCAGATGTTGCTACACATCTCTAGTCACAATGCGCTTTGCATTGTTTTAGCTTTCAAATGATGCCACCCTGCTGGCTAAGCGAGCAGGCCAATAGATATATATATATTATATATATATATATATTGGGAACATGCCACATAACAGTATCCCAGTCAGTCCTCATCTCTGTTGTGGCCATGTGGTTGACCAACAAGAGTCGTCAACCCATCCAGATCCTCAGTGAAGAGAACACGGCCATGTTAACAAAGGAAGGACATAAATAAATCACTTTGTTTTACTGGGTTTAGATACTTCAGCTGTGAACACTTGATTGTGGAAGGACTAATTGTGTCCCTGAGTAAGCCTCATCTGGCACCTGTGTCGGTGGCACATAAAAAACACCATTCGAGCGTGACCGTCTGCCAGATCATCTGGCACCTGTGTCGGTGGCACATAAAATCCCCCACTACACTCTCGGAGTGGTTGGCGTTAGGAAGGGCATCCAGCTGTAGAAACACTGCCAGATCTGACTGGCCTGGTGCAGCCTTCGGGCTTGCCAGACCCCAGTTGAACCGTCCAACCCATGCTAGCATGGAAAAACGGACGTTAAACGATGATGATGATGATGTATACATACTGCATAAATGTATAAACTAAACCTTTTAGCCAACAAGTTAAGGCAGCGAGCTGGCAGAGACGTTGGCACGCCAGGTGAAATGCTAAGCAGTATTTCGTCTGCCACTACGTTCAAATTCCACCGATGTCGACTTTGCCTTTCATCCTTTCGGGGTCGATAAATTAAGTACCAGTTACGCACTGGGGTTGATATAATCGACTTAATCCATTTGTCTGTCCTTGTTTGTCCTCTCTGTGTTTAGCCCCTTGTGGGCAGTAAAGAAATAGATATACTAGAACGTATTGCTTTTGTTGTACTTCAGCCGTGAACAGTTATGATGGAAGAAGTGATTCTGTTCTTAGAGTTTCTAGGACAATAGTTTATTGGGGTCATTGTGTCTCTGGAGGACTCCTTAGACACTTGCTGTGTATTTGTGCGTGTTTGACCTTTGGCCAACAATGCAACACTGAATATTAATTGCCTTCCCTTCGTTCTTCCTGCCCCTCGTTTAGATCAGTCTGATAAAGTTGTGTAGCTTTACCTCTTTTCCTCGTTTGAAAAATAAACGACTGGCTAATGAGGAACCTTCTGTATAATCATTTGGCTTGCAAGAAACAACAGCTACATCTCCCTCAAATCACACTCTATCATCTAAAAGGAAAGGAGATATTTGATAATGGGTCTGTCAGATTGGGGCTGATCAGATGCTGTTAACAACAACAATTAATAAACAAATACACCACCACAACATTATCCTTCCAGCACTAATTATTCTCATAATCTTCATGGTACCAATTTCATTACTTGCCTCATTTGAATTAGAAAACGGGTAGATAAATGTCTTGCTCAAGATCCAAGTGTTATGCCTCAGACGATTTGACTTGAAACTGTCCCCTTAGAATTTAGAACCTTAATTTTTTTTCTGTCTTTGTTTCCAGGTTAGATGGAGATGGCTTAGACCTGCTGGAGAAATTTCTAGTGGTAAGTACCCTTGGGTGTCTGTCTCTCTGTCTCTTCTATTCTCACCTCTGTTTACAAACATGCAACTCTATACTTATATAAATATTGGGCGATCCCTATGTTCTTAGCTATATTGTGTGATCCCTTTATTCTTACCTGTATTGTGTGATCCCTATATGCTTACCTGTATTGTGTGATGGACTTGCTCTGTAGCCTGATTTAGTATGTTGGGTGCCTTTAGTTGAGCCTTCTCTTAATGCAAACATTCACACTGTTTGATTGGCAGATCACTTCCAATCTTCTTCACCCGTCTCAGATGCTGCCCTACTTTGCACTGAGTCTTTACAAGAAAAAATATAAAAGGTGACCTTGGTCTCCAAACTCACATGAGGTTGCGACACCAATGGCAGAATATTGTCAAGGGGAGATTTGGCTGTTATGTTGCAGCTGGATATCTGTCACTGAGGTGAAACTATGCGATCTGGCAGTTCCAGTGGCTGTAGCAGACAGTTCTTGTCTGTCAATGATAGAATTTCCAGTGCTTTTAAGGAGTCCTTCTGAGGAATCCTCTCACGGTAAATAATGCAGTATTATGTGCTTTAACATAATCTCCATGTTAAGTTGGGTATAAAGATTATCTTTTGGTGTTAATACTACTTCTGTTGCTATTAATCCCTTTTTTTTTAATAAGTCCACTGGCTATTTGTGACACCAGTGCCTGAAGAGACACTGAGATTCTATATATATAGTTGACGGGAGATTCGGCTGTAATTGCACTGCTGGATATCTATCACTGAGGAACTCATAGCAGGGTGAAATCATGTGATCTGACTATACCGGCGGCCGTAGCAGACGATTCTCGTCTGTCAACAATATAATTTCGAGTGTTGCTAAACACCACGAGTCCTTGTGTGAAATCTTCTCTGTTTAGTTGGAGATCAAGATTACCTTTCGATGTTGATACTGCTTCTGTCACCATTAAGAAAAAATATATTCCTCTAAGTAACACCCTTTCCCAATCAGGTGACCCTGACAGTTTATGGATTTGATAAAGTAGCTGACGAATCCAGTCCAGGCAGGAAATATTTGGTTGTATATTGGACAGATATGATCAGAATGTACAGGAAGATCTGGACTTTTGTAGCTTCTTCTGCCTCTCTTCTGGTTTACCCAGATGTTACGGTATCCTTCTTCCTGATGTGGTTGCATCTTGTAGATCTCTCAGTAACAAGACTGATTCTGAATTGGTGCTAAAGTCAATTTCCACATGTGTGTGTGTGCATGTTTATATTCCATGTTTGTCGCTACATGAGTGAAGTGGAGGTGATAGTGCCATTCATTCCTCGTTGACATTATGACTGGTTCCTCTACACTTTCGAGGACCTATGAAGTAAAGAAATCCCTTCCTTGGTGACACAATGAGCATCCAACCAAACAAATCCTGCTCAAATAACTCCTCATCCAAACCCAAGCAAGAGCGAGAAAAAACATTGAACAAACAGGTCTTTATTTGTTTACTATTAAGTGTACTTATTTACTATTCAGTACATGGCTATATTTATTTACCATTTATTTCATGTTTGTGTATTAATCAGTGGGATTACCTCTCCCCACCCCATTTACTATGTGTCTTTATTTCTCTGTTGTTATACGTCTGCGCCTATCCTTTATTTTTTTCTTTCTTTACCATTCAGTAGACGCATGGCCCAGCGGTTGGGCTGTTGCACTCACAATCACCAGCGGGGTCACTTTTAATCCTGTTGTAGGCAATGTGTTTTTAGTGGGGTCTGCAGGTGGCAAACAGAAGGGCTGCCCCCCGACCAGCACACACTCTACCTAGGCCAGTGATCATGGGTTCAGTTCCCGTGCTGTGCAGTGTGTTGTGTTCTTAAGCAAACATTTTCATTTCTCGTTGCTCCACTCCTCTCCGCTGTAAAGGGGTCACCCTGTGATGGATCAGCCTTCCAATCAAGGGCAATGTTGGCCTGCTTGCCTAGCCAGCAGAGTGGCATCATTCGAAGGCTAAAACAATACAAAGAGCATTGTGATCAGTGATGTGTAACATCATCCAATACCATGATACTGTGATATGTTTCTATTGACCAGACTATTTAGTGCCTTTATCATTTACTATCTGTCTTTGTTTACCATTTACTGTATCTGTATTTACCATTTAGTAACTATTTCCCATTTAGTACATGTCTTTATTTACCATTTACTATGCCTGTAATTACTTACCATTTACTACGTACCTGTACTTACCATTTTCTTCATATATCTCTACCATTCCAGTATGAAGCTAGGAAAAGAATGAGTGCAGCTGAAGCACTGAAGCACCCATTTTTCAGGTGTCTCGGTCCAAGTGTTCACAAGATCCCTGACAGTAAGTTAGTGTTTCTATTTTCCTTTCTATCATGATTTGATGACCATCAGCCCCGTTAGTTTCTACGGGTTTCTAACGATCCCCTTGTTGGTTCACCACATTTCTGGTGGCATCAATGACCAGAGATATTGGTTTAAAAATCTTGGTACAAGGCCAGTAATTTTGAGGGAAGGATTAAGTCATTACATCGACCCCGGTGTACGACTGATACTTTATTTTATCAACTATGAAAGGTAAAGTTGACCTTGGTGGTCAACTAACAAAATGCCACTTACATTTCTGCCAGCAGAGATATTGTCTGTAGGGATCACTTTACAACAAAAATGACAGATTTTGTTAAAAAAAGAAAGAAAAAAATCACTACTTTTTTTTTTGATTTTCTCCCACCACTGATGGTCATTTAGAGGAGAATAACGGACATTCTCATCATTTAACATTCGTTGTTGCATGCTGGCATGGGTTGGACACTCATACAAGTCCATCGTTTTCCATCTTCCATGAAACACATGTCCAGCCATTGGGAAATATTACCATGTTGGGAAAACAGGTGAAAGTTGATAACAGGACAGGTGTCCAACTGTAGAAAATCTGCCTTGACAAATTCCACTTGACCCATGCAAGCATGAAAAAGGGGACATTCAAACAATGGTGATGATGTCCATTTATGTGTTGTACAAGAGTTTTGATCTACAATATTTCTCTGTTGACCAGAAACTTTAATGTGTTTAATCAAAGTGATTTACTTTCAGCCCCTAATTAACGAATCTCTATCTTCTGTTTACTTCCAGCTACCTCAATATTCGCAGTTCCGGGTATAGTTCTACATAGAGACCCTGGTATCCGTTCTTCCTCAGTGGCAACTTCAGGTAAATACTTTAAAAAAAAAAAAGTCATAGTAATATTTCTAATTATGACAGACTTGTGTTCGTTAGTAAATCAAACTCAGTCTTTTACAGGTGCACCTAATTTTGGAATGCTTCCCCTCAAATGTATTATATTCCAGAATTGAATTAGATTCTGGCTTTAATATTTCAAAGATTTTAATCCCAAAATTACAAAAATAGAATTGTTTCTCCTTTCTTCCACATTTAATTTAGATAATTAGGAAGCAATTGTCAAATGCCTCAAATATCATTGTTTTTACCATTCCTTAATTCCATGTTGGCATTGTTTGGACAAATACTGAGGCAGGATTCTATAACCAGATGCCTCTTCCTGACTCTACCTCTTGTTTTTAAGTAAAACTACTTGATTCCACAACTTCACACAAACCACCAAACTGCCATGAGGAATAGGAACCATTACCGTATTCTGTGGCTGGATTTTTCAAACAAATATTTTCAGCCAAAAGACATGGGTTGGCTTCTACACCAAGACAATGTTGCAGAACTAAAAATTCCATGTGAAATGCAGCAGAATTTGTCAAAATAGTAACAATGTTTTAACGTTTACACCACTTACTCCGTAGACTTCTATGCTGCAATATACAATAATTGTGTGATGTCATTGTAAAGACATGTAGACACTCACACACACATGTTGCTTTCATTTTTATGTCTGTTTCCATGCTAACATGGAGTGAGGTAAATGAATTATTGAAACAAGGTTTTACAGCTGGATGCCATTCCTGTCACTAACCCTTACCTTTCTTCAATATTCTTATTCTACACACCTTCAGATGCACAAAGACAACGGATGATTTGTTGCTTGTAGAAATGACATCCGCATCACTGCTTCTCACTCAACCAAGCTGTGAGAACACACACACATATAAACTTAGACGATAGGCTTCTGTATCAGTGTCTGTCTACCAGTTTGCCTCATGAGACATTAGTCAAGACTGTAATCTAAGACCCATCTGCAAGGTGCCATGCATTGAGATTGAACCCACACTCTTTTTTATATATTTTTTTATTAATTTTACACTTAGAAAATTAATATTTTTTTTTAAATCTCACAAATTCAGTGACTAGTTGTCACTTTGAAAACTATATATTTTGAACAGGAATTTGGCAGCGCCACCTCTAGCCGAACAATTATTCTCTGCTGATGAAGGGAAATAACCCAGAAATCACGATGCACAGATATTGTTTTGAGCTGAGTGGGGGTGTCATAAGGACACAGATCGTGTTGTATAGCCCGCTGGAGACGATGTCTCCTGCAGCTAAATTACAGCAACATTCGTCCTAAACCAGGACTGCCATGTTATGTTGGCAAACAATCTTTACTACAATTTTATACTTGTTATGACTAAAATGTTTAACCCTTTAGCGTATCCACCCCCAAATATTGTTTCATGTTCAAGCCAGCCAGATCTGGCCTCTTGTACCAACCCTACATTATCATTCTTAAATATTAACAGTTAACTCATCAAAATCTCAAAGCTACAAGATAATCCATGATTAATTCAAAATAATGTTAATAAATAAACATTGCATTTGACTAAATAATCTGAATGCTAGCTGGCAGAAACGTCAGCGCACCGGGCGAAATGCTTAGCGGTATTTCGTCTGCCGTTACGTTCTGAGTTCAAATTCCACCAAGGTCGACTTTGCCTTTCATCCTTTCGGGATCGATAAATTAAGTACCAGTTATGCACTGGGGTCGATGTAATTGACTTAATCCCTTTGTCTGTCCTTGTTTGTCCCTTCTATGTTTAGCCTCTTGTGGGCAATTAAAAAAAAAAAAATGGGTTAACTTGTCATTACACACACACACACACACACACACACACTCAGATACGTATATTCCCTGCCTTTTGTCTCATGAGATTTTTCGTTTGTATTCCAGGGAACCGAAGACGTCAGAGTATGCTCTTTTGAAAATTTGCTGACAGCGCTGCTAGATACTGTGATTCCTCTTACTTTTATTTTGGTTAGTAACCAAAGATTGACTTAGTCAACTGTACTTTAGTAAGAAAAGTTTTTGTGGCCACGGATAAAACAAACAGCAACTGTTGGGAGCAAAGGCAGAGCATGTCCATTGTACTAACCATGATAACAACTGTGCCAACCACCAACTTTTGGATGTGTCTCTCTTTCTCTCTCTCTCTCTCGCCTGCTCATTCGCTTTCTCCCTCACGCATACACACACACACACACACTCTCTGTCTCTCCCCTCTCTTGCTCTTTGTTTCTCTCTCTCTCTCTCTCTCTTTTCCCCACCTCAGGGATACACTTTACTCTAGACTTGATCTCGGACAACTGCCACACTTTGAAACTTGATGTCGCTGAACATTTTACACAGAAATGGGCTGTTCACTATCTGTGGAGAGAAGTGGGTGATGGTGCGTTCACTATCTGCGGCAAGCAGCAGGGGTGGTGGTCGTGTGTTCATCGGGTGATGCGTTCACTGTCTGTGAAGAGCGACAGAAACGTTGACGTTCACTTAACTGTGGACAGCAGCAGAGGTGGGAGGGGATGAATGTTCATAGAGTGATGTATTGTCCACTCTCTTTGGAGTGTAGGGTGTGTTCACTATCTGTGGAGAGCAGGGTGGGGTGCAATGATGTGTTCACTCTCTGTAGCGGAGGAAGCGGAGTAATGTGTTCACATAGTTCTGAAGAGAGTCAGGGGTGTGGAGTCTTGTGTCCACATATTATGGGAAATGGTGCGGTCAGATGATGTGTTAACGATTTGTGTAGTGTTGCCCAACAGTAGAGAGTGACTAGTTTTATTTATTTATTTATTTTAAAATATTGTCTATTAAATAAAAACTCTCTGCTAAATGCTGCTAACAACAGCAGCTGATGTCCTACTGTCTATAGAAATATGTCCTAGCTCTCTCATCTAGCATCTGTAATCAATCTGCTGGTAGTATTCTTGGCTTAGAAGATCTCCTTTTAATTTCATTTTGTTCCACTTTGATATATCAACTTTTAGCTGATGAAGGAAAAATACAAAACAGAATCCCTTTCAAACTTACATTTAGTTAGGGTCGTTTTTATAAAGAACAGCAATGACAACTGTTGTGAGGTGTTCTTTAAAAGACGAAATGCTTAGCGGTATTTCGCTTGTCTTAACGTTCTGAGTTCAAATTCCACCGAGGTTGACTTTACCTTTCATCCTTTCGGAGTCGATAAATTAAGTACCAGTTACACACTGGGGTCGATGTAATTGACTAACCCCCCCCCCAAAAAAAAAATTGAGGCCTTGTGCTTCCAGCAGAAAGGATTATTATTATTAGGATGATGGTTTAGCAGAATCCTTTACCAGTCAGAAGAAATGGTGTGCAACATTTCTTCCAACTCCTCTGTTCTGGGTTCAGATTCCAACAAGGTTGACTGAGCATTTCATCCTTTTTGGGGTTCAATAATATAGAAATACTGGGTTTTCAATGTAATCCCTTATCCCTTGCCCCCATGAAAGATGTCATTGGGTGCAGACAATAGTTTTAAAGTGTAATGTTATCTCTTTGTTTTTTGTTTTTTTGTTTTCTTTTGTCTTTCCCTAGGGTTCATCATCTGGACGTCATGGAAGTTGGTTTTGCATGGAATTCTCTCTGTCCAAACCATTCTTCCTGAGAACCACCACAACCATAGCACTTAGACTAACCAATATTATTCTCTTTGACTTCCAACATCTCACTAAATTCTGTGTTTGGATCCTTTGTCAAAAATGTTACCACAAATGCTCTGTACCTCCCCCAGTGCCCGGGCGACGACGATGATGAACGTCACACAATCTTCTCTGTTGGACAGGTCCAATGGAATAGCGACATATTCATCCTCACTGACTTAATCATTAACACTCATCATTTTAATAATAATAATAATAACAATAATAATAATAATTTCTTGTGGCTTGAAGATAAAACTATTAATATACAGGTCGACAGTCCGATCAATCCCCAAAAAACATTTGGCACCAAAATAGATGCAGTGAATGATTTATCTTGTTGCTCTACCAACTGGCAATCCCACCATCCTTAATAAAAATAATAATAATAATAATAGTAGTAGTAGTAGTTGTAGTAGAAGTAGTAATATTGATATTGCATTGTTGCCATATATCATAGATTCCCCACCCCTCTCTCTCTCTCTCTCTGATGTAGCTGTTCCATTCAGTATTATGACTGGTAGACATATCCACCCAAGTATTGTAACCGGTTCTTGTATCACACTAAACCATCACTAATGATGGTAGTGTCACAATGCGCTGTGACATGTGCCTGTGTCACAATGCGCTGTGACAGGTGCCTGTGTCACACTCTGCTGCTTTGTCCCAGTTCACTTTTGTCAGGGAATGTTTCTGGAATAAACATCTCGATGGACCGTAAAAGCTCATCGTTTGAACCACAAAACAGCTGCAGTGGTCATTAAGCTTGACCAACAATAATTACAATTGCAGTGGTCACTACCAAAGTCCAATGTTACAGTGGCAGGTCAGACTATTGACCTGGTCTGACAGTCAAGTTATCGAATGACCTTTTTCTGTCACTGTATTTGTTTCAAGTGTTACACTGGACTTGGTGACATTGAAATATCCAGTGACATGTGTCAGCTGGCCTCTGTTTCCCTGTTTTTTCTCTGACTAGCAGCAGTGTCACACCATACTGGCCCAGCTACATGTTACAATATTGTTACTAGTAGCTACTACATCATACTGTGACTGGCAGCTTTGTCACACTCTACTGCGACAGCTACATATCATACTATAGTGCAACAGCTTCATGTGTCACACTACATTGTGACTAGCAGCTGTGTCACATATAATGATTGCTGCCTGTGTCACATTATATTGTGACATTGTTGTGTCACATATATTCGTGAGTTCCAACTTGTCACATTTTTTGGTGACTGCCAGCTGGATGTGATGAATGTCTCTTCATCATCTTTCACTTCATTTACCACAGAATAACAATGTCTGGCAGCCATGTCGCATGCATTTAGTGTGACTGGCTGTTGCGTTTTATATTGTATGGTTTCAGACTTCATGCCATGGTCGTACTCTACTGTAATACAGTTCCACAGCTAGAATATCACAGAATAGAGGTGTCTGCTACCTTAGTGTGACCAGTGGCTGTGTTACACTGTACTCCAGTGACCTCTGCCCTCTGTTACTGTGATGTAATATAGTTCCAGAGTAACAACTATTGCCACCACATATAATATAAATATGATGGTGCATGGCTCAGTTGTTAGGGTATTAGGCACACAATCATAAGATGGTGAGTTCAAATCCCAGCACCATGTATCCTTAAGCAAGACACTCTTTCACCTTGCTCCAGTCCATTCACCTGGCAAAATTGAGTTGTTCCAGTAATTTAAAAAGAACCAGTCTTGTCACATTCTGTGTCACGCTGAATCTCCCTGGGAATTATGTTAGGGACATGCATGTCTGTGGAGTACTCAGCCACTTGCACGTCAATTCCACAGGCAGGCTGTTCCATTGATCGGATCCGCTGGCACCCTCGGCCTTGTAACCGACTGAGCGACAGTCAAATAGAGACTTGGCCACACGCAAAATGCAGCAGTGGTTTCACTTCTGTCAAATATGGCCCAGAAAGAAAGAGAGAGAGAGAGTGGAGAGACTTAACTAAGCTAAAAACTGTACCATTGAAGCCATCTTACAGTTTCAAAAATTTAGAACCAATTAGAAAATCCTTCTCTTTCCTTTAATTAGTTAATTAATACAAAGATTTATAATTGATATGCGTAGCAGATACGATGTGACTGTCGTTATTTTGCTTTCTTCTTTTTTTAAACGTCCAGAAAATATATTTTTTATTTCAAAACTGAAAAATGGTTTTTCTTTCATTAGTTTTGGTCACACACACACACAACATACATACATACACATATGCATTCATAATATTCTGGTTTGTCAGGATTCTTAATATGGGATTATATCTTTCTTCTCCTTTGGGCTTGAAAAAGGACGCATCCGCGCTACCACCACCTCTTCCCCACCCCCCACGTCACTCGCTGCCGGTGACGGTGAAATCTGATGCAAGTGATATCAGAGGTAAATCATTCAGTTGAAATTCTCTTCATTTCTGAAGATCTCTTTCACATTCTTTGGTTGGCTGCCACCTCCCTCTTCCCCACCCACTCTCCTAATAACGAAACTGTTTTTTTGTTTTATATATATATATATATATATATATATATATATATAGTCAAGTAAGCAACAAGAATATCTTCGGTAATTTGGTACGCTCGTTTCACGCTACATCATTTTATTAAACATTGTAAGTATTACATCAGTTTTAAATTGCTCAACATTTTAAAACTGATGTAATACTTACAATGTTTAATAAAATGATGTAGCGTGAAACAATCGTACCAAATTACCAAAGATATTCTTGTTGCTTACTTTGATTATAATCACCCCTTGGATTTATATGAATAACACCGTACAAAATTCTGGT
>NC_043012.1:36522504-36602504 GCF_006345805.1 Octopus sinensis
ATGGCAGAAGCTTCAGGGACACTTGGACAACCACAGTAGTTCCATGTATTTATTATCCTTACAACTAGGTTACATGTGAAAGACAGGAAACCCCTGTTAGGGTGGCTGGAAATAGATGAACCTGTTTATAGATGCTCAACAATACACTTCCTGATAGATATATTAAGACTGAATGGTCATGGCTGGAAGGCCTCATGTCTTGTCTTAATACAAGTGAAACGTTCTTTTCATTTTTTTTTTTAGGGCCATTTCACTCATATTAAACATTTGTGTACCTACTTTTGGCCCACCCCTGTACTGTATATCATTTCAGACCAGATTGACAAATGATACAGAAACTCTGTGTGGCGGGGGGGTTCTAAATACTTATTTCTGACCCTGGGGCTTGATTTTACTAGGCCTGGCCTATCTGCCTCATCGTCTACCCACACTAACGTCTATTTTACTCTGAGCTGTCAACCCAACTCAAACCAGGTTGGCGTAAGTTTAAAGTTACATCTATTTCTTGATATTCATATCTATTTCATAAAACGTTTCCTAGGAAACGGAGGATGGACTGGATAATATAAAGGCTGTGGTCGGTGGGGAAGCAAAAAAGTGCATCACTAACCAAGGGAGACAACTGGAGCAAGCTTTTAACAGATTGATAAAAATGTCGGTTTAGCTGACTTGTTAGATCTAAATCGGAGTAAACACTGGCCGAGGTAGTGTTTTCTTTTTGTTTTGGTTTTTTTTCGACTGTTTTATAAATATTCAACCCTACTCGGTGTTTGATTCCAAAACCATTAACACACGCTGAAACAATTTCACCAAAAATAATCCTAGAGATTAGGGGGTTGTTTTGTTACTTTTTATTTGATGGAAAAATAAATATTGCAATTTCTGAGAAAATATAACAGTGACTTGAAAGAAGGCAATGATAGAAAATAAAACGAAAAAAAAAATGGATAAATAAATAAATATATAACTTATATACACTCCTTTGTGTGATTACAACAATGTTGTTTATGAGAAAATATTTTCAGCTGTCCGTTATATAAATATTACCGATATTACTAAACTATTGTTGAGAGTTCTGGAAGATGATGATGATGATGACGCTTGGTTAATGTTTTTGAAAGAAGAGGCGCTTCCTTTAAAGTTGATATTTAATGAGTGGAGTCGGCTAAAGCCATAAGAAATAACGAGTAAAAATAATTAAGATACAAAGCAGGATGGCTATAATGCTTAAAATATATTATGGATGTGTTCGGTCTCTGCCAGTAATAATGTCTCTTGCCGCATGTCATCTTCTTTAGCAATTTTCACAAACCGTACGCTACACACCAGCGCCAGAGCCTGAAGACCAACGCACACCACAAAGATCATTCTGTTACCATGTTGGAAGACGTCTTCGTGCAGCAAAAGTAAAACAATACAAGAAATTAGATTGAGAGGAATACGGAACCAGTTCATGATATTAGTTCTGTGGGTTTCTGGGATGATGTTATTGCGGAGAAAACCCATAGCAGGGAAGTATAACCCCACCCCTACTTCAAATATGAGGAAGGACGTGAAAGATAAAGCAGTGTTGGGATGGGTGGGGTTGGTGGATATCACACATAAAATGTTGGCAAATAATGCTATAATGACCGAACTAAGAAGTAAGTTAGTGATTGGGACATTCTTTGAGGAGGCAATCTGGTAGAGGCCTGACCCTATCAGGATGCTTATCATAAAGCTGGAGAAGACGATGCCGAGAGAGAATTTCTCTCTGTCCAAAATTGGAGTCCAAAGAAAGATGATAATGTAGATAACACTTTCGTAAGATGATTCAATGGCACCAATGAGGAAAACCTTCTCGTGGGTCAAAGTTTTCTTCAGACCCTCAAAACAAAGTTTCTGGAAATTAACTTTATGGCCACTATAATTTTCATTCCAATGAGTGGACATCATGACTCCAGCAAAAATAAGAAAGGGAATGGCCAATATATAAGGAGCTACTGGTCCAAGGCCAAACCATTCAGAGAAAATATTTGCAGTTAAACCAGCTAAAATAGCTAACACTCCATTCCAAAACGATGCTTTTGTGAAAGTAACAGCAATCCACTCTTTGGGGAAGTCATGGGTTTCCGTGTGTTCGTGGATGTACCATGCCTCAAATGCAGAGAACAAAACTGACGTTGCAACACCACCAACCAAGCGGCCCAGCAGCAACACAGCATAGTTTCGAGATAATTTCAGCAAACACGATATGGAGTAAAGAATTGTAAAGAGAATGCACATTTTTTTGCGACCAAACTGATCAGCAGCAAGGGGAATCCAAGTTCCAAGAAGAACGGTCGATGCAAAACCAAAGACATAGAGCACAGCAATTTGTTCCTCTTGGAATCCATAATAGTTGTAAAGTTTATAGAGATAAGGACCTTGAAGCCAGTCTGCAAACATTGCTGGAAGATATGCAGAGAAGTAACCTCGTTGGAACTTCAAAAATTGTGGATTGTTGCCCAATAAAACGTCCTTCTTGAAACGGTAGACCATTATTTGTAAAAGACTGGCCAAACAGGCCAGAACCAGAAATACAGCATATAATACAACCATGATGATGGCAGCAAGGTAAAATAATCAGGAAGAATTCCACAGTCTTGGAGATACAGCAACTGAAAGAAACAAAGAAATTGATAAGTGATTCTCTCAAAGCATATTCTATGGTGTGTGTGTGCAAGTGGTTTAGGGTCAGTAAATGAGATGGTAACCCCTTTCGGTCTTGTGGTTGAGTGAAGTTAACTGTTAGAACGTCTTCAGCAAATGTCATTGTTGGTTTGCTTAAATATCTGTAACTTAGCAATTTGGCAAAAGAGATCGATAGAATAAGTACCGAACTTCAAAGAAATAAGCACACGGTCGATTTGTTCAACTAAGACTCTTCAAAGTGGGGCCCCAGCTGGCCATGGTCCAATGACTGAAACAAACAAAAGATGGAGTAAAGATAGTTTGCCAACGTAACATGGCATTCCTGGTTTAGGACGAATGTTGCTGTAATTTAGCCTCAGGAGACATCGTCTCCAGCTGGTTATATGACATAATCTTTGTCGTTATATTTTTGAACAAGGGAATTTCCTGGGACTAAATTACAGCAACATTCGTCCTAAACCAGGACGGCCATGTTATGTTGGCAAACAATCTTTACTCCAAAGTACTGTTGCTGAATATCTCTCGTTGTGAGATTTAAGAATAGTAATTTTCCAAACAGGCACAGGAGTGGCTGTGTGGTAAGTAGCTTGCTTCCCAACCACATGATTCCGGGTTCAGTCCCACTGCGTAGCATCTTGGGCAAGTGTCTTCTGCTATAGCCCCGGGCCGACCAATGCCTTGTGAGTGGATTTGGTAGACGGAAACTGAAAGAAGCCTGTCGTATATATGTATATATATATGTTTGTGTGTCTGTGTTTGTCCCCCCTAGCATTGCTTGACAACCAATGGTGGTGTGTTTACGTCCCCATCACTTAACGGTTCGGCAAAAGAGACCGATAGAATAATTACTGGGCTTACAAAGAATAAGTCCCGGGGTCGATTTGCTCGACTAAAGGCAGTGCTCCAGCATGGCCACAGTCAAATGACTGAAACAATTAAAAGAGTAAAAAGAGTAAACAAAAGGTGTATCAACAATCTAACTGCAAACCAGAGATGGAGAAGAGAAAGAAGTTTTTATCAAAAAAAGATAATTCAAATAATGATAAAACTAAAAGATGAATCTGACAAAGTTGGTCATACTTGGTGGTACTCCAGCATGGCCTGGCCTGGGGAGGGAAAAACTAAGCAAACAACCTAGGAGCTGGGGCATTTGGATTATGATGATATGTGGTTCGGTGAAAATATTAGAGGATACATGAAGAATTCAGATGAGTTGTGAATGTCCTCTAGTGATCCTAGTATTGTAACCCTTGTAATACTGATCCTTTGGTCCAATAGAACAAACTTCCTGTTTTAGAGGCATCTAAATTAAGAGCTTCCTCCAAAAGCGCATCTTAAGGTATATTCCAAATACCAGCTTAAGAACAGCAAAGTTATTTTACCAACATCAAAATAAAAGCAGTTTATTTAAGAGAAATATGGTAAGAGAAGGATTAACTGTTTTGATATCAAACTGGCCAAGAGCACACTTAGCTTTATGGTACACACTTCCTGTTTTCAGGTGATTGTAATTAAAACATCCAATTAAAATCTCGTGTTAATTTAGGTTTCAAAATAACTTAATTATGATGAAGTTATATTACTATAATCTTTATTACTTTCAAAATTAATTGATAGAAAAATTGTATTTCAACAGACACACAGTAACAAAAGGGGTCAAACAGCAATCGGATTTTTAGGGGGAAGAATATACTGAAGGGGTTTACTGTTACACTCATCAGACATGTAGCAAGATCTCAACTTAAAAGTGTCAGGTCGTGAAGCCTTAAGCAATTATAAAATGGTAAACTGTCCTTTTGGTTGCAAGGGAACATGAAATAGTGCATTCCACTCAAGAACACAATGCACAGCCCAGTCCAGAAAGCAAAACCACAACCTTGCAATTGTGAGTGCAACATTTTAACCACCAGGCCACACATCTTCATTCCTACATGTGTGTGTGTGCCCCAACATGGCCTCGGCCTCTGGCTAAAATCAGGCTTCTTTCAGTTTCCATGTACCAAATCCACTTAATAGAAGACTCCTCCTGCCCAAGGTGTCATGCAGTGGAACTGAACCCGAAGCCAAATGGTTGGGAAAGAAACACCTGAACCACACAGCCAGGGTACCAAGAAGCCTTTATAAAAGCTGAAGAAACATCACAAAAAAACTTCTACTCAGAGTTTCATGTCCCCATTCATCAGGCAGGTGCGATACAGAATTCTGAATCACACCTGCCCAACAAATGGGAACATGAAACTCTGAGTAGCAGTTTTTTTTGGGGGATATTTTTGCAGCTTTAATAAAAAAAGCATATTACTCTACCTTCAGTATTCGAGTACCATTTTTTCCCCACCTTGTTTTGCATTTATGTGCTTACTCATGTGTGTATATGTATATATATATATATATAGAGAGAGAGAGAGAGTTTACAAAAAAAAAGACGAAGACAGGTGGTGTACAAAACAAACAGATGTATTAGTATAATGCTCAGGAATAGAAAAAGTCTTTTACGTTTCGAGCCTACGCTCTTCTACAGAAAGGGACACACAAAAAACAAGGAGAGAAAAAAATGTGTGTAGTGGCTAACGATCTATTATGGCGTGCATGTGTGTATTTATCCCCCACAACTGCTTGACAACCGGTGTTGGTGTGTTTATGTCCCCATGGCTTAGCAGTTTGGTAAAAGAGACCAACAGAATAAGCACCAGGTTTTAAAAAATAATTACTGGCAATGATTTATTCAACTAAACTTCTTCAAAGTGGTGCCCCAGCATGACCGCAGTCTAATGACTGAAATAAGATTAAAAAAAAAAATCAAAAATGTAGAAGTGTGTTTACATTCTTAAATTCCTCTCACAGTAAGGCTTTGTAATAAAATTATTTCAGTCTTCATGAGTCACACTGTGTTTTGCATAAAATATACATTTTTATATTAATTAATTAATGAGCTTTCAAATGCATAAATATGCAAATTAACCAGTTATCATTGAAACGATCCATATGTAGCCCACATTTTCTACTAGTCTTTGAGCTCAAACTGGCAAGATCCAGCCTCTCACACATACCCTACAATGTCATTCTAAAAATTTACAATCACATCATCAAAATCTCAAAGCTACGAAATAATACAGGATTAATTCAAAACAATTTGAATAAATAAACATTACACTTAACAGAATAATCAAAATAGCAAAGGGCGAAGTTACCCAAAACAGTGATAGCCTAATTTACACCTGCTTTATATAACTCTTATTTAAATGAGTTCTCCCATAGACCCTTTTTAATATGCTTATCCTTGTCACACTGTGTCACGCTGAATCTCCCTAAGAACTACATTAAGGGTACACATGTCTACGGATTGCTCAGCCACTTGCACATTAATTTCATGAGAGCAAGCTGTTCCATTGATCGGATCAGCTGGGACCCTCATCGTCGTAACCGACTGAGTGCCACTGTGTGTGTGTGTGTGCCCGAACAAGCATAATTGTTGGTAATCCCATTGGTTAAAATTATTGCCCCTATACGAATTCTAAACTTTTGTCAAAGAATTCAGATATGAGCAGTTATAAAAACACTGATTTTTTGGAAATTACTCAGTGATCGTTGGATGTTACTAAACTCCATGACACTCATCCTTGAAACATTGGCTATTTTTTATGATGTGGTGGTTTATCTACAAGATCACGTCCAGAGGTCACCACTTTTTATAGCCGGTTTGGTTACTGTTTGTGCAACACTACTTTTATATGTTTCCTATTTGGAAAGAGATAATAAATATATCTTACTTTTGAAGTAGGAATATATATTGATAAACCCGTCACTTATAACTTATTTATAAGTGTTATCATTATACATAAATCCTAACTCCAGCTACATAAACACCATAGTGAGAAATATATTTTATGCATGCATGTATGTTGAAGATAAATACATACATGTTCTTTTAACCGCTATAAAAAATACAGAGTTTTATAATTGCAGAAATAAATATTAACAAGTTGAAGAACATGAAGAAAGAGAAAATAATTACTACATTAGTTTATTTTTGTACATTTAGCAATTGGAAAGCAAAGTCATTTTGTCATAGAGAATTACAACTTAAAATTCACACTAACTAATCCTTCATACTAATTACTAGAGTTCACAACAATTCAAATAAGTCTTGTTGGATTTTTATCATAGACATGGCATAAAAAATAGCCAATATCTCAAGGAGTGAGTGTCGTGGAGTTTAGTACATCTAACGATCACTGAGTAATTTCCCAAAAATCAGGGTTTTTATAACTGCTCATATCCAGATTCTAAGAACCATATTTCATGAAAGATTTTTTTGACAAAAGTTTACAATTCGTATATGGGCAGTAATTTTAACCAATGGGAGTACCAACAATTATGCTTGTTCGGGCAAACGACCATTACGTCATATTGTTGCCTTTTATGACTTGCTACAGTGGTATTTCTTCCAGCTCTTTGCATTCTGAATTCAAACTGCACAATGGTCAAGTTTGCCCTTCACCCTTTCGGGGGGGTCAACAACATAAGTACTAGTCATATACTGGAGTCAATGTAATCAACTAGCCCCCACCCCACCCCTACTGCCCACAAAATTTCAGGCCTTGTGCTGACAGTAGAAAGGACTTGAATAAAGTACCAAACACTGGGGTCAATGTAATCAGCTTCCCTCTCCCCTCAAAGCTGCTGGCCTGGTGCAAAAAATTGCAAAGAATTCATATCTTTTACTTGTTTCAGTCATTTGACTGCGGCCATGCTGGAGCACTGCCTTTAGTTGGACAAATCGATCTCAAAACTTATTCTTTGTAACCCTAGTACTTATTTTATCGGTGTCTTTTGCTGAACCACTAAGTTATGGGGGCATAAACACAGCAGCATTGGTTGTCAAGTGATGTTGGGAAGACAAACATACACACATACATCATATATATATATATACATGATGGGCTTCTTTCAGTTTCCATCTACTAAATCCACTCACAAGGCTTTGGTTGGCCCGAGGCTATAGTAGAAGACACTTGCCCAAGGTGCCATGCAGTAGTATTGAACCTGGAACCATGTGGTTGGGAAGCAAGCTTCTTACCACACAGCCACTCCTGCGCCTGTATCTATTTACTTTTGAAAATTACATTTTTAACGATGCCAGTTTTGGACACACAAGAAGTGTAATGGTATGAGAGGAAGGCTAACAGAGAAAATAGTCTTCGTGTGCGACAAATGTGTGGCTACAATAAGCACTAAAAATATGCAGACGATAGATTTCCTCAAATACTCAGGGGGACCATTAGAAGTAGAGCTTCTGGTATCTAGGCAACCAATTTAGTAGGGGAGGAGGAAGTACAGAAAGTGTAGTTGCTAGAATAAGAACGGGCTGGGCAAAGTTCAGAAAGCTTCAGCCTTTGTAGGTAAGTAGGGGCCTCTCCCTCAGAGTGAAAGGCAGATCGTATGATGCATGTGTACGTACAGCTATGCTACATGGAAGTGAAACATGGGCTGTGACTGCAGAGGACTTGTGAAGGCTTGAAAGAAATGAAGCTAGTGTGCTCTGCTGGATGGGTAATGTCAGTGTGCATGCATGACAGAGTGTAAATGATTGAAGAGGAAAACTGGGTATAAGAGGCATCAGATGTTGTGTGCGAGGGAGAAGACTGCACTGGCTTGGTCAAGTGATGTGTATGGATGAGGACAGATGTAGAAAGAGGTGCTGAGCTCTAATTGCAGAAGGAACCTGTGAAAGGGGTAAACCCTGGAAGACGCGGGGCGAACTGGTGAGAAAGGATCTGTGAATGCTGGGCATCACTGGGAGTTGTGGCGATCTGCTGTACTTGAGAAGACGAGTCGAGCTAAGTAAAATCGCCGTCCTCCATACGTTCCAGGCTTGTCTTTCTCTTACAGGTGCTGGTGCCACGTAATATACACTCGTGCCACTTAAATAGCAACCAGCTCACTCTGTAAAGTGGTTGGTGTTAGGAAGGGCATCCCAGCAGGAGAGACAGACAATGGGAATCTGGACAGCTCCCATCAAAACCATTCAACCCATGCCAGCATGAAAAAACGGACGTTAAACGATGATAATAATGAATAAAACCCAGAATATATAATTTATTTTTTATCTTATATTTGTTTTAGTCATTGGACAGTAGCCATGTTGAGGGCACTGACTCTCCAGTACTTTTAAGACCGATACTCATTCTATTGGTCTCTTTTGCCGAACCACCAAGTTACATAGACATAAACAAACCAACACCGGTTGTCCAGCGGTGGTTATGGGACAAACACACACACACACATACACGGCAATCTTTGGGCATTTGTAGACATAACGTTTCAGGTAAAGAGGACAGGCTGAAAAAGAGAGTGGATGACGTCATCCACTCATACCGAAACATTGCTATATTTATATATATATATATATCGAGCCAGGTTCTGTATACAAAATTCACCTATAAGGCATTGGTCGACCTGAGACTATAGTAGAATACACTTGCCTAAAGTGCCACGCAGTGGGATTGAACTCAAGACTACGTGGTGAAAAGCGAGTTTCTTAACCCACAAAGCCACGCTTATGACTAAATGAATAAAGGTTATCAAGGTCAGAAGGACCAAAAAGGCTTTGGTTGGCCACGAAAATTGTACGAGGGAATTTGAAGATTTATTTCTTGAGTAATGGGGAAATGTGACGTGGCAACAACCATTACTTTCTCGAGGTTGTTGACGAAATATATAAGGCGGCGGTAAACCCGAATGGGAATCAAGGGACGAGTCAAGCGGAAAAAAACTATGACGTGACTGCTTGCTCGACTTGTTAGATATAATAGTCAAACATTCCCGCCAATTGTCACACCTGAAGATAAGTACAGTTTCTCAACAAACAAAAGGACAGGTTGGTCATGGCCGGTAAGACTTGAGCAACGCCGATTGGAGACTAAACAGGAACAACCTCAAGCCATTAGATGGGCAGCAATTGATTAGGTAGAAAGTGTGTGTGCCCACGGGTAATAAGGGCGGAGGTGTGGAATAGTTTGCCCTTCCAAACCTCCGCTGCAACGAGTCCACAAAACAACGGTTGACAGGAGATACGAACTCGCATTCAATACTCTGTGAGGCTCTCCACCTTATCGACCATGTCAATGTCACAACAACAATATAAAGACACCAGCTGTTTTATATATGTGTATATATATATATATAACATCCTTTTGATATATATGAGCTTATATATATAACATCCTTTTGATATGTATATATATAGTTTTATATATATATACACACACATATAGTGAGCTTATATATACATATATATATATATATATATATAGTGAGCTTACATATATACATACATATATATAGTGACCTTATATATATATATATATATATACACACACACACCATCGTTTTGACGTCCACTTCCTCATGCTTGCATGGGTCAGATATATAAAGTAATTATTCGTGCATTGACCCATGTACTTTAAACAATAATGACAAGATTTTACTGTATTCATAAGGTGTACGTTATTAGATGGGGGTCCGAGGTGGGGCTGAAAAGTTCCTGGCTTTAAGGGCATCACAAAAGGCGTGGTTGGAATTCCAACCTTCCGAGTTATTTTACAGGGCTTCGAAAATATGCCGAAAGTGTGTGAATCTGGGAGGAGAATATCTTGAAATAAAACCGTAATTAACTGATCCTCCTGTGTTTTCTTTTACCCAAAGCCAAGAACTTTTCAATACCCGCCTCGTGTGTGATGGGGGAGATAGATAGATAGATAGATGTGTAGGAGAGAGTTTACAAACAAGAGGGAAAGTACTCAATACATAAAACAGAGTATAAATATTGCAGTGCTGAGCAACAACACACAACAACAATGTGTATATAAATATAAGTATATTTGTGAATGTATATGTGTATATTGTAATATGTGTACGTGCATGTAAGCATATTATGTGTGTATATATATATATATAAAACCAGTACTTTCACAGGATTTTGCCATCCCTTAATGAGGTTTGTAACCTTTATATATATATATGTGTGTGTGTGTGTGTATTTCTTCCTGTATGTATGTACATATCTGTTTTCTGTATGTATGTGTATTTATATATATATCTATGTATATGTTACCTTCTTCGTGAGAAATAGTTTCTTCTGCCTTCTCTGGCCGTGGTGGTGTCTGTAAATAACAATAATAAATTCTGTGATCTTCCTGTCACATCTGTGAACTTGGAGATCCGCTTCCCTCCAGTTTCCAATATTTTTGCAACTTAGCAATATACAACAGAATCAGTTCTGTCCGTCTTACCACACATGTTGATGACATTCACAGACCTTTACACACCATCTCCACTATACACGCGTTATATATATATATACACATCATATCATATACACACAGAGTCACACCCTCCACCCAGAAACCTCTCACTTCCCATCTACACGCTCTTCCTCTCTACCTCCCACCACCTCTTTATATCTACAGAACCAGACTTACACCCTCCTTTCTTTCAATCTATATATCTAATTATCGTTTCATTTCTCTCTGACTATCACTCTCTCCCTCCCTCCGTCTCTCTCTTTCTCTCTATCATATTCCTCCCCTTCTTTACATCTCGTTTTCTTAACGTTTCAAACTCTCGTCCAAGCGAGATTAATGATTCTCCCCCCCCCCCCCAAACACACCCGGTTTTTTCTTGTTGTTTGTTTAAAAGACACAAAACATGTCTTTGTGTCTTCCTTGTGTCTTCGTCGGAGTCGATTTCAGTCGATTCTTTTTACATCTAGGTTTTACATTACGATCGATACCTCTATCTATCAATCTGGGTTTTGTAGATTTTTTTACATCAAGTTTTACTTACGATCGATCCCTCTATATAGATATTTGCAATTGGTAATCGAATTTATTGACTCATTTCGTAAATAAATTTAACAATAATAATAACGCATGACCCTGATTTTAAACGTTCTCGATTTGCACGGTTCATTGTTGGATCAGTTGTGTAAAACGAGGGACAAGTCAACGCCCACATCGTCTTCGTCATTTTACATCCACTCTCTAGGCTCACATAAACCGTCTAAGCCATCGTGGGAGTGCAAGTTACTTCATATTTGCAACCACTCACTTTATAGATTAGTCGAAGGACACCATTTTGCCCACAGGTTTAATTTTTCGCATGGTTTCTACAGGTAGCTGCCCTTCCTGATACCAATCGCTTTACAGAATGGAGTGGGTACATTTTTATCGTAGCACCAGCACAAGAGAGGTTTCAAATTCGAAGCAAGACACAGCAAATGGATCCTCTTTAGTCTATACTATTCACAGATAGATTCTCCTTCACCAGCCCCTGGCATTATGGACAGATGTAAATCTGCCCTTCCTGATACCAATCGCTTTACAGAATGGAGTGGGTACATTTTTATCGTAGCACCAGCACAAGAGAGGTTTCAAATCCGAAGCAAGACACAGCAAATGGATCCTCTGTAGTCTACACTATTCACAGATAGATTCTCCTTCACCAGCCCCTGGCATTATGGACAGATGTAAATATATATTATATATCTATCAACATATATATAATGACGATGATCCAGTCCATATTGTACACTTGTTGGCATTTGGAAGGGCATCCAACTGTAAAAGCCATGCCAAAAACTGGCCACACCTGTGCTGATGCCATGTAAGAAGCACTCAGTCCACTTTGCAAGGGGATTGGTGTTAGGAGGGGCATCCAGCCATGAAAACTGCCAAAACAGACACAGAAGTATGATGCAGGCTTCTACTTGGCCAGCTTCTGTCAAACCGTCCAACCCATGCCAGCATGGAAAGTGGACGTTAAACAATGATGATGAAGACATTTGCAACCATGTGACTTTGGGTTCAGTCCCACAGTAGAGCACATTTGGCATGAGTCTATGCTATAGCCTTGGGTCAACCAATACCTTGATTGCGATTTTGTTTGAAGGAAACTCTCTGAAATCTTTTCATAGCCATTATTTCAATGTCCACTGAAGACTCGACTTTGCCTTTCATCCTTTTGGGGGTCAATGAAATGAGTACCAGTTAAGTACTGGGATTAATGTAATTGACTCCCTTCCCCAAAAATTTTAGGCCTTGTACAGAAAGGATTATTTTAACATCCACTTTTCTATGCTTGCATGGGTCAGAAGGAATTGGTTGAGGTGGATCTTTCTATGGCCAGATCCTCTTCCTAACACAAACTCTCACATCATCATCATCTTTTAATATCCATCTTCCATGCTAGCATGTGTTGTTTGGTTTGATAGGATCCAACAGGTCTGATGCAGGGCCATCTTAACAGCCTTACAGGGTATTAAAGGGCAAATCAGTGCACTGGGCTCATGAGTATTTATTTCTTGACATTAATCCACAGCAGACATAATTTAAAATGTGCCCCAGACCTGTGGGGCCCTGAGCAACGGCCCAGTGTGACCCATACCTGAAAACAGCACTGGCCTGAGGACTAGATCATATTTCAGTGTCTGCTTTGGTTTGGTTCCTATTGCTTGATGCCCTCCTTTTTAACACTAACCACTTTACAATGTGTACTGGGTGCTCTTCTTCATGGCAACTGCACTAACAAGGTCACTGAGCAGCTTGCATGGCTGAGATCTCGTTCAACTTAGTTTGTCTCCAATAGACAAAGATGGCTTTATGCTAAGAGGTGTGGTGCTAAATTTATGAAAAACCAAGCCAGAACAGGTTTCTTGCTATAAAGGAGCCCCCATGGTAACTCACAGAGAAGAGAGAATAAGATAGGGCTGGAAACAGATAAATAGTGGTGATGAAGATTCAGAATAGACTCTCAAGGTCCAAGGAGAAGATGAATAGAGGTGAGTAAATATTAGGTTAAAAACCTTTGGATAGAAACAGTTTTAACCTCGTATTTATTTACACAGTATTATTTATAGCTTTATCTGCTTTGAGATTCACCATTCCTAAAAAGAATTATTTCCTATTATCAATATTTCTAAATTTTCATAACATCAACAATAACCTTTCAATATCTGGCAGAAGCCACTCACCTTTACCTTTCCTTCATCACAAATACTTCTTAGTTGGGAGAGCTTTTTCTTTCCTTTCCATCTCATCTTCCTCTTTTATTTATTTATTTATTTATTTTCCCTGTTTTGCAAATTACATGGCAACCTCACTAGTGTTGGTGCCAAGGAAAAGGCATCCAGCTGTAGAAACCATGCCTAAGATGATGTTGGAGTTCAACACAACCTTACAGCTTACTGGTCTCCTGTTACAACTGTCCTACCCATGCCAGCGTGGAAAGCGGATGTTAAACAATCATGATGAATGATAATAATACATGTGTGTGTGTGTGTGTGCATGTATAAAATTTCATGATGATCGTATACACAAACTACACTGCCATAACTAAATACTCCACTTGTCAAAAGAACGTGTTATGGAACTTGAGTTGATGTCTACCATAGATAAATAAATAAATACAAACTGCTACTGCAAAAGCAATAGTCTGACAAACAAAGACTTTTGGCGGTAAAAAATGAAAATATGGTCATTATTTAGCAGAATTTGACTCAGACTTAAATCGTTCCCGCCTGATGAATGTGAAATTATTGTTTTCACACAAAACATTGAGTCATAGCAACCAGCTGTTAGTATAATTGTCATTAAACTAGATTCTACACCGTCATTATATTCATATATGAGGGATTTTTGTTTGTTGACAAAGAACCAGGACCAATCATACACACACGCAAACATACAGACATACACACACACACACACACACGCACAAACACACACACACATACATACATATATATATATATGTAGACATATCATCATCATCATCATCATCATCTTCATTGTTTTAACATCCACTTATGTGTGCTTGGACAGAGTTTGTTGAAACAGATTTTCTACAGCTGGATGCCCTTCTATTCATCAACCCTCACCTGTTTCCAAGTCAGGTAATATTCCCCCTTCGCAAGACATGTTTTTCACAGAAGACTGGCAATGAAAGACATTGCTTCTATGTTGGTGAGGCTCATTTACAACCATCACATGGGTACAACACAAACACATACATAAAATATATATATATAATATATATATAGGCGAAGGAGTGGCTGTGTAGTAAGAAGCTTGCTTCCCAATCACATGGTTCTGGGTTCAGTCCTACTGTGTGGCACCTTGGACAAGCTTCGGGCCGACCAAAGCCTTGTGAGTGGATTTGGTAAATAGAAACTGAAAGAAGCCTGTTGTATATGTATATATATATATGTATGTGTGTGTCTGTGTTTGTCCCCTCACTATCACTTGACAGCCGATGTTGGTGTGTTTATATCCCCATAACTTAGCAGTTCAGCAACAAAGACTGGTGGAATAAGTACTAGGCTAACAATGAATTAGTCCTAGGGTTGATTTGTTTGACTAAAAGGTGGTGCTCCAGCATGGCCACAGTTAAATGACTGAAACAAGTAAAAGAATAAAAAAATAAAAGTATATATATATATATATATCTTTGCAGCTCCTACTGGTTATGTTTCTTTTCCCTTACTGCCCTTCCCCTACTAAATACAAGTAGCCATGCAGATCTCCAATAGGACAGACTCAGACCCCCCACCTGCATTAGGAAGGGCATCCAGCTGTAGAAATCCTGCCGAACCAGACACTGGAGTGCAATGTAGTCCTTGGACTCTTCCATCCTGTCAGACTGTCCAACTCATGTCAGCAAGGAACAGGGACATTAAACGATGATGTATATGTATATCTATCTATATTATAATGGAGAAAGTTCCTTATTAATTAGGTATGTAACAGTTATTAAAAGAAAGCAATTATCAAAAGCTTGACCGTCTGGAAATTTTTTATAAATTCATGTTTCCTGTAATTTTGATTTTTGAAGTTTATTGAATATTTAGCCATGTGTGTGTGTGTGTCTGTATGTACATTTATGTGTATGTTGAATGTATGTGGTTGAGGGTGGCTATGAATGCAATACAAGAGAAATGAGAAGGGATCAAGGCTTTTGGATTTCTGTTAGGCAAATGAGTTAAATATTTGCATTGGTAACTGAAGAAGACCAACCGACCACTTTATCTCCTACCAATAAAACAAACCTACAATCCAAATAGACTTTATACTCACCAGGAAGCAGTATGAACAGATGGTTGTGACTACTAAGTGTTTTGCCAGATAAGAATGCTCTACTCAACATAGACAAGTGGTTAGAGATGTCAGAGGGAAAGAAGTGGATTGGAACTGAAAGGACAGCTTGATAAACACCGGATGAGAGAGAGCTTCTTGGAAACAAAGAAGAGGAAGAAATAGAGACTTGTAGCACAGAAGACAACTGGGAGGTTTTGTAGGCCACAGATGACAAGATCTGCTGTTGAGACAAGGTACAAGGCAGATGATAAACATGGAAGGGAAAAATACTGTAGACAGAGACATAAAAGATAAAAAAACAAAAAAGACCGCCATAGACCGAAAAAGAGGAGAGCAAAGACCCAATATTAAGTAACTAGAACGGAAGGTAGATGTTAGTTTTGATTAGTGCAGAAAGAAGCAGAAAACAAGAGGTTTATTGATGTTCTGTGATGAAAGGAGTAGAGATAAGAAGGGGTTCCGGATTGCAAAACATTAATATTGGGGCGCTTCAGACATACCTGGGGTAAAAGTGTGTTTGGAATGACAGTGGCACACTTACTTTCAGGGAGGATGAACAGAAAGAGGTTTGGAAATGTTATTGAGAGAAGTTATAATAAAAAGAAATAGAACGAGGGACATAGCTTATGGATTATTAGTGTATTTCGTTTTATCCATGACGGTTTTTTTATAGATTACATCTTCTAATTCTATTTCGGGATTAATCGTTCTCTGAAATAGAAAATGGTTGGAATCTTATCCAGTGCAGTCACACTATATATTCAAAGATAAATGAGTGAGATCTAGTAGATATTTTTAGTAGGTCGAGGGACCCTGCTGAAGATATTACACTGGCAGTAAATGCATTTGTGTATTGTACAGCTATAAAGTTGATTCCGAATCATTTTAATAGTAAACAATTTGAATAAAATTAGGTAGTTAGTAAATTATATATCTTACTTTCTCGTTAATCGTTGCTGAAAATTATTATTATTGTTATTGATATTGATATTTATTGTTTACAACAAAAGCAATGCAATTTCAACGAAGGTTAAAAATAAAATTTCGTTTCGTCAAGTCAGTGTTTATTTTTATGTCTAACCGGAAGTTGCATGTTGCCGGTATTTCAACATGGCAGTGTTAGAGAAAAGTCCACAAGAATGTCGATTGCCACAGAAGAAATATTTCCGACAGCGGGCTCATTCCAACCCAATCGCTGACCATACGTTTGACTAGTGAGTCTTGACCATTTTCACTTTGTCTCAACTTGTATTTGTGTTTATGTGTCTGTATGCAATATACATGTGTTTATTTTTTTATGAAAATAAATTCTGTTTGTTACTATTTGCAATAATTCAGTGAAAAAGGAATATATTTTACGAAAGAAATAAGAAAGAAAAATATGAGTGCAACACCAAGTGCGTCAGTTGGTCGTACACCGCAAGGTTCAACGCAACCTACTGAAGCAAGCCAACACACTGGCAAGCATTACCACAGACGATGGCGAGGCTGAGGCGTTGGAACAGCCAAGCACCCTCACGGGCATCACTTGATAACTGGTTAAGGCGAGCCGCCAACGATGACAAGAACTTCGCCGTTAGTGGCCCAGGCCTTTTCAAACGTCCCAAACGCCACGGCCTGGAGGAGATGGTTCACTGACAAGTCCCGATACTTAAGGATTTTATTCTGTTCGGCTATGGAAGCAGTGACCCTTCCATTTACTGCAGCGTCCAGGATGTGGGAGGGAGCAAAGGAATCACAGACTGACATCCCAGATGTGGCACCTACCTCTTACTCAGTCACAAACGGTAGGACCATCTGGTCTCTTCCCATCATTTCTGGATAATCCCGTCGGCTCCAGAACTGAGGGGATATTAACCCGAGCCAGGTCCCGCTTAATGATAAGTTTAGCTCATTGTGACGAGTGAAACGCCCAGCATTTAGTTGGCAAGACAGACCATGGAGACCTGTGGAGTCAACATCTCAGACCCCTACATATGTCGACTCCTACTCTGAGTGCAATGGAGATGTGGAGCTCAACTTGACTGAGTAGGCCACAAGGAGGACATCAATCCAGTCATACAAGAATTTTGCACTTGCACATAAATATGTATGTGTATATATGTGCATGTATATGTAAATGTATATATATATATATATATATGTGTGTATAATTATGTATGTATATAGATATGAGTGTATATATATATATATGCAGTATGTATGTATACATATATACATTCAAGGGCATATCAGACATATACATATAATGAATGTGTCTGATATGACCTTGAATTGCAGCTGATTTGGGAGTTCCAGGGTTTTGAAGAGTGTGAGGCCTGTAGCTAGTATTGTTCCCAGTTCTGCTCTGACTTGTAGCAGTTGTCAGTATCCCAGCTATGGGCTAATTTGCATGTTACAGTAGGAACTCCAAGCACAAACCTGCACAGCTTTGTGAATGTCTTATAAAAGGAAGAGACTAGGGGAGTCAATCTTGACAGGAAATCAAGGAGTGGAGTCTATCAGGTGTCCAGTGTATTCTTTGACACCCTTCCAGCAACTACAAGTGAGGGGAAGGCCACTGAGCCGCTGTGGTCAGACTTCCATTTCTAAAGAGTGAGATTGGATTGCATGAACTAATTCTTTCTTTAAAACTACTAAATTCACAAACAGGAAGAGAAGCCCAGCAGTGATGGAAGAGAGATGAGAATGACAAGGATTAATGTCGGAGACTGTTGTTCAAGGGTTGGTTTATATTAAGTTGAAAGTATGTCACTCTTCCTCATCTTCTTCAGACATGAAAAACTGTTATCATATCAGGTGTGTGTGTATGTATATATATATACACATACACACACATCCGGTACCATTGTCTGTCCTGGCATGGTTTCTATGGCCGAATGCCCTTCCTAATATCAACCACTCCAAGATTGAAATGTAGCACCAGTATCTACTCTGCTGTGGTGAATGGGTTTCTTTTGTACAGCAAGGTGCCAGATATCTCAGTGCTTTGTTCCTTCCTGGGTCTCCTTCTTCCATGAGTTCCATCTATTTTAAGTGTTTGGCACTTCTGTATGTAGCTGTCTATATCCACACGTATCACATAACCAAACCAGTCCTTTCTCTTGCACATTGCATCTAAATCCTCTCCTGCCCAACGCTTCTCTTAATACACTAGTACTTCAAAGGAAGGTGTGTAGTGTGTGATCGTCGCAATGATTATGACAGAGAAAGTTGAGCTGAGAATCTGCATCCAATTTTGTCAAAAGCTTGGCATTACCTGCTCAAAGGCCTACGCAAAGTTTCCATCGTTCTCAACACAATCAAGGAAATCTTGTGCAACTGAAACAGAAATGTCCTTTTGGTCAGCTCAAAGCAGTTTTGGCACAAACTTGGCAGACATGTGTCTCATACTCAGATCTTCAGTGATAATGGACTGAACTGAACCATAACTAATCTGCACATCCTCTCATAACTCACGGATGGTGATTCAAAGATTTCTCCTCGCAGCTGCTTGCACATCAGCAATGTTTTTCTCAGCTGTTGCAGGTCTCCCAGAACATTTCTCAATATCAACATATTTTCGGCTATTTTGGAAACGTCTGAACCACTCGCGCACTAGTGTGGGTCTCATACATTCCTCTCCATACACTTTCTGCAAGTTTGTATAGGTCTCTGTCATGGTCAATGCACAGCAAAGTTGATGGTCAGTCTGTGCCGAGCGGCTTTACTCTGCATGCTTTAGCTTCGTTACTATGGCAACAGTCTGGATACTTATTGATCTGATCATGTATATATGCTTCCCATTTACTCTGCCCTCAATTCCTAGTGGGGTCATGTGGGATAGAGTCCTGAGGCACCTCCTTCATAGGATCCTGTCAGAAGCAACTATCATTACCTTTTTGTGTTGGATTCCCAAGTGTGGCCAACTGAGATTATGGATATTATACAACCCTCTTGTCCTTGGTCTACTCCTAGGTCTCTTGTTGGCTCAGCTTGAAGAATTCATCTTGCAATTCTTTCCTGATGTGGTGTAAGTAACTTCTTAATGCAGAGAGTTAGTAGCTTGACCTGGGAGACCACCTTGTCTGTAAGCTATGCACCCTGTCAAGTAATGTTACACCAGATATCCTTCAGAAGAATCCCATTTCAGCTGCTTTTGTTCGTGCTTGTGTTCTTCCCAACATTCATGACCCTTGAAGAGGATCAGCATGGAGACCAAATTGAAGATGGCAAGTGTGGCCCTTTTGGCTAATTTCTCTTCTGAGGATTGAATGCTGGAGCATTTGTGTTGGTGCCAGCAATTCTAGCATCCAATTCAGCTTCCTGCTACCCATCACTCAAGAATGTGGCCCCAAGATGCTTAAACGTCTCCACTTGTCTCGCTGATGTTTCACTACCATGTACAGGGGTTTGACAAAATATTAGAAACATTTAAATTTCAAACAAATTTATTTTAATATGAGGTAGGACTTCCTTTGGCAGTAATTACAGCTTGAATTCTACAAGGTATGGACTCGTACAAAGTTTGAATTGTTTCCAAACAAATTTTTGTCTAGTCTCCAGTTCATGTAGTGATGATGGTGGAGGATATTGACTCCTTACTTCTTTTTCTAAAATGCACCATAAATGTTCCATAATATTGAGATCTGGGGACTGTGGTGGCCAGATAAGGTGTTCAACTTTGCTAGAATGTTCTTCATGCCATTCAGTAACAACTTTAGCTATGTGAATTGGTGCAGTATCATCCTGAAAGATTGTGTTTCCCTCCAGAAACAGTTCCACAACCATAGGATGAATTTGATCGGATAAAATGCTTAAACAGTCCTGACTATTAATACTGCCATGAAGGGAAACCATTGGGCTGGCGAATTTCCAAGATATCGCCCCCTCCAGATCATCACAGATGCTCCTCCATGTTTAACAGTTGGAAGAAGGCAGTCTGGGTCAAATGCTTCTTTTGGCTGTCTCCACATGTATACTCGGCCTGGTCAGAAATAAGGTAAAGGATGACTCGTCTGAGAAAATAACATTCTTCCACTGCTCTAGGGACCAATTCTGTAGGTTTTTATTCCACTCTAAATACTTTGCAACGTTTGTTTTTGAAAGTAGTGGTTTTCTGATTGAAGCCCTCCTTTGAAATCCAGCTTTGTGCAGCTCCCGGCAAACAGTTTTTGTGGAAACTTGGCTCCTGAGGTGGTCATTAAGCTCTGCAGTAATTTTGGGAGCTATACTTTTGTGATCCTTTCTAACAATTTGCATAAGAGTCTGATGGTCCTTTTCTGAAAGTTTTGGTTTTCTTCCAGAGTTCTGTTTCAACGAGGAGGTGTTTCCCTCTTTCTCAAAGGCTGTCATTACTTTCAAGACAGTGCTTCTTGATACACCAAATATTTTGGCTGTTTTCAATATGTTAGCACCTGCCATACAAGCACCAGCAATTTGTCCTCTTCGAAAGTCCGTTAGATCTGTCATTTTAATGAATTTCAATTACCTTTTTCTGATGGTATCTGAAAAGAAGCAACAATTTTAGCAAAAAATATTAAGCAACACTAATAATAAATCAAAAAACAAAAATAAACAAGCTTTTGGCTGTTTTGTAGATATTTCAAAATTATGATTCTATGATTCTGGGTGTTTGCATTATTTTGTCCAACCTCTGTACTGTTATAGTAGGAAGACTTTCTTGAGAGGATACATGTCTGAGTCTTTGCTGCACTAATTCTCATCCCTGCCTCACAGCATTTGGCTATGAATTATTTCAGTGCATACTGCAGATCACCAGCTGATGAAGCAATTAGCACCATGTTGCTGCCAATATCACCTGGCTGATCCTTACAATCACTTCAACAACAGGTGTGCATATCAAACCAATTCACAAAAATCAGGAAAAGGAGGGGTGCCAATACAAACCCCTGCCGAAGTCTAGTACCCACAATGAAAGGTTCCAACCTTGCACCGTTTACCTGAATACAAGCGTTTGGGCACGCGTGTGTGTGTGTGTCTCTCTCTCTCAGAGCACTAAGCCTTTAGGAGATGACAAAGGATCAATATAACTAGTACCTTGCTGTACTCAAGAGAACCTGGTACCACATAAGAAGTACCCCATGCTGGTGCCACGTGATAAGTGCCCAGCACACTCTGTAGAGTGGTTGGCATTAGGAAGCGCATGTAGCTGTAGAAACCAAGCTCTGGTCAAACCATTTAACCCAGGACTGCATAGAAAATGGACATTAAATAATGATGATTGTGTGTATATATACTTAAATATTTATATCCGTGTATATGTATGTATATATATATGATATTCATGTATATGTGTACACACACACACACACTTGTATATATATATAATTGAAATTTACAGAAAAACAAATGAAGACAGGTGTATAAACAACAAGCAGGTGTATTAGTTTGATGCTCAGGAAGGTGAGAAAGTCTTTTATGTTTCGAGCCTATGCTCTTCAACAGAAAGGAACATGAAGAAATAAACAGAAAGAGAATTAAAAAAGAAAAAGTATATGTATGTGTGTGTGTAGATATATAGAAAGTCAAATGAATCAACCCTGGTACATTTTATATATATATATATATATATACACACACACACACACGTTTATATATGTATATTTTTTAAATATATATACATATACAATGATCCCTCAACTATCATCAGTGTTATGTTCCAAAACCCCTGCGGTTGGTGAAAATCTGCGAAGTAGAATCAGAATGTACTGTATAATTTTTATATCTTTAAAATTATTTTAATAATTTGTATATATTTATTTTATTATAAATGCAAAACAACACCACAAAGGAATTGACATAAACTTAAATACTGAACTGAGACATGATGAGGGATTACTGTGTATATATATATATATATATATATATATATATCATCATCATCGTTTAATGTCCATGGTTGGACGATTCAACTGGGGTCCAGGAAGCCAGAAGGCTGCACCAGGCCCAGCCTGATCTGGCAGTGTTTCTACAGCTGGATGCCCTTCCTAACGCCAACCACTCCGAGAGTATATATTTCTTTATTGTCCACAGAGGGCTAAACATAGAGGGGACAGACAAGGACAAAAAAATTAAGTCAATTACATCGACCGCTATGCGTAACTGGTATGTATTTAATCGACCTCGGCGGAATTTGAACTCAGAACATAACGACAGACGAAATACCACTAAGCATTTCGCCCGGCATGTTAATGATTCTGCCATCCACACACACATTAGCAGAAAACTGCCCTTTGGGCGGCTTTGCGATAGCCACTTTGATAATATTTTCACATTTGATACCTAAATTTAATAATTTTTATATTTTACGTCTAATTATTTCTTTGTATAATAATGCTCACTTGCTTAGTAAGTATTGCTTTCATTATTTTATCACGATGATTTATTTCTCTTAAACAAACATCAAGGTAGTCCAACTACATTTAGTGTACAAAAAAAGTAGCAGTGATTACACAGATATTTTAATACCTATAGTGTATCAAATAGCCATAACAACAAATTCACTTGATAATTCTTAGATAATGACGGAAAGAAATAAGTTGCATGAGCTCGAAGCTTCAGCACGTTTTGATAAGTTGTCTCATATAACATATAATTATTGCTGGTGTGTGTAAGAGAGAGAGAAAGAGAACATTACAAACAATGAATGAAATAAACATGAAATGAAAACATTGTATAAATAAAAGCTCAAGGAAGAAAAATTTGATTATCCCCACATGGTGAGTTGTAATGCAAAGAATATATATATAAAATAAAAGATGGATAATGCATACAATTTACATAGTTTTAATAAATTTTATAAATGAAAGAGTATTGTGTTTGTCAACTGGTTTCACTTTCACTAATCATGACATCAAAATTATTGTAATTTTGTATTCGCTTAAGAAGATTTTAGTCTATGTTGTGTACGGGAGTTTGTGAATGAAATGAATCAGCAAGTAGAAAAATCTAAGGAGTAGTAATTGGTGATCATTATTATTTGGGAGGGGGTGGGTAATTGCTCATATTTTGGGGAGGAGATAAATAAATATACAAAAACTCAAAAGCTAAAGTAGTGAGGTGAAATATGTACAGTGATGGGTATGTGAACATGAATTAAAATATATACTGAGGCCAAAGTTGGTTATGGTTTCATATTTAGGCGTGTTCTGTATTTTTTGATAAATAAATTTTCTTTATTTCAACATTCTTGTACAGAAATTGTTTCATTGCACTGGTAGATGGGGAAGGCTGTGAAGCTTGGTTGGATATTACCTGCACATCTCCCTATGTATTCACTCAAAGGGACCTGTTTTTACTGTGGGAAACAAATCTGTTACTTATGTAGTTTCTCCATCTAAGTGCCATACTTGACAAGTATGGCACACACCTAAATATGAACACATAATCAAATAAACAAAAAGATCATCAAAATCTTAAAGCTACAAGATAATCCATGATTAATTCAAAACAATCTGAATGCCAAAGGTTTAAATTATTTTTATTGAATGTTTTTTTTTTATTTTTTGCTTTTGTTTCTATTTTCAGCCCTCCAAATCCTTCTTGTATGAAATGGTCTGAATATTATCCCGAATTCTTCAGTGGAAATTCATCATTAAGTAGCCCCAAAGTTGAATTTGCGGATATTGGTTGTGGCTATGGAGGTCTTTTAGGTGAGAAAGAGTTAAACGTTTTTAAAAACACCAATTATAGTTTGGTTATGTGAATCATCATCATCATCATTTGATATCCATGTTGGTACTGGTACCATGTAAAAAGCACCTAATATACTCTGTAAAGTGGTTGGTGTTAGGAAGGGCATCCAAACATTGGAAACCTACCCCTAATGAAGTCCTCCCAACCCATGCAAGTGTGGGAAAGGGGACATTAAAACGATGATGATATACATACATGCACACACACACACACACACACACACACACACATACATACATGCATACATACGTATATACTTACATGCAATGCATACATACATATATGCATATATACTTACATACATGCAATGCATACATAAATATTTACATACATGCACGCAATGCATACACACACATATATGCATACATACATACATACATACATGCATACATTTGTGCGTATTAACTTTTTAGCTATAATAGTGATGTATTGATAATGTTATTGTTTTGTCTTCTTCTTTGCAGTGTCCTTGTCACCATTGTTCCCTGATAAACTGATGCTAGGAATTGAGATCCGTGTGAAAGTGTCGGATTTTGTGAAGGAACGAATCAAGGCGTTGCGTACCATGAATCCTGGAAAGTACCAGAATATTGCTTGTATCAGATCCAATGCCATGAAATATCTTCCCAATTTTTTTGAAAAAGGACAGGTTCGTAGTATGTTGTTGAGACTGTTTCCCTCTGTGCTGCCTCGTTGAAAAATACATCCTTTACTCACTGTAAATCATCATCATCATCATCATCAAACATCCATGTAACATTGGCAGGAGTTGGATAGTTTGACAAGATCCTTTGGGTCCAAGGACTGCATCGTACTCCATTGTCTACTCGGGTATGGTTTCTTTGGCTGGATGCCTTTCTTTAAGGCCAACCACTTTATAACCTGTGCTGGGTACTTTTTTTCATGCCACTGGCTCAAATGAGGTCACCATGCAGCTTGGAAGGCTAAGATCCCCTTCAGCTGAGTAGGATCACAATAGAGAGAGACGCAGCCTTTATGCTAGGAGATAAGGGATTAAAGCAATGGTTCTAATCCGGGGTCTGGTGGTGGTGGCGGTGATGAAAAATACCTTAGGGACAAGAGCCCAGAGCCCAGGTTTGGAATTTCCCCAAGGCACCTGGTGAAGGCTGGAGGGTATATCAGCCGAAATGTTGGGTTAACAACAAACAAGATGAGGACAAATATGCGTCAAATGTAAATAATGTAAATAAATTCCTCATAATATTTAAGTATAAAAATAATGTTTTCTTCTTTTACTTGTTTCAGTTATTTTGACTGCGACCATGCTGGAGCACCGCCTTTAGTCGAACAATCGATCCTAGGACTTATTCTTTATAAGCCTACTACTTATTCTATCGGTCTCTTTTGCCAAACTGCTAAGGTATGGGGGACGTAAACACACCAGCATCAGTTGTCAAGCGATGGGGGGCAAACACACACACATATGTATATAAGCCCATCATTTGTGTATATATATGATGGGTTTCTTTCAGTTTCCATCTACCAAATCCACTCACAAGGCTTTGGTCGACCTGAGGCTGTAGTAGAAGACACTTGCCCACGGTGCCATGTAGTGGGACTGAACCCAGAACTATGTAGTTGGTAAGCAAGCTACTTACCACACAGCCACGCTTCTGTGAGTTCCAACACTTGAAAGGAACTCAACCGCTTTGCCTCCATGCAGCCCAGGAGCTTGGCCACTTTGCCCCCATAAGGCCCTTGTGCTCGAAAGGAACTCAGCCACTTTGCCTCCATGGTGGTACTGAAGTACTAAAGAGCAGCAGGGCACCCTAAAACCACATGGCAAAGGACCATGTCAAGGAAAAGAGACAAGAAGGGTGGAGAAGCTAGAATGAGACCAGAACAGTTGCAGAAAACAGAGCTGGTTGGAGGGACCACGTTGTGGCTTTGATTATGCCTCATGGCATGGAGAGACCTAGCTCCTCCACCTCTCATTGCTTAAACGTTCATTCGGAGACATTGTCATGAAACACGTAGCATTAAAATGAAAAATTTAGCCTTTACTCAGCATCACCGTTTCTTTCTATTTCAGCTGACGAAGATGTTTTTCCTGTTCCCAGACCCACATTTCAAAAAGACCAAACATAAATGGCGCATCATCAGTACCACCCTTCTAGCTGAATATGCCTATGTCCTCCAACCGCAAGTGAGTTGATGTCTTTCATTCCACCTCTAGAATTATGGTCGTTGGGATGGGACCGTCTCAGGATGCAACACATCCAGTTAAGAACTGTTTAACAAAACCATTATTCGTTTATTCTTTTACTTGTTTCAGTCATTTGAATGTGGCCTTGCTGGAGCACCACCATTAGTTTACCATTATCTTTTATTTGTTTCAGTCATTGAACTGTGGCCATGCTGGGGCACCACTTTGAAGAATCTTTTGTTGAATGAATTGGCCTCAGTATTTATTTAGTTTTATTTCTTAAGACAGCTCTGGTACTTATTCTGTTGGTTTCTTTTGCTAAACTGCTAAGTTGCGGGGATGTAAACACATCAACACTGGTTGTCAAACAGTGGTGGAAGATAAACACAGACACATACATACACATTTATATATATATATATATATTTCTTTACTACCCACAAGGGGCTAAGCACAGAGGGGACAAACAAGGACAGACAAAGGAGTTAAGTCGATTACATCGAGCCCAGTGCATAACTGGTACTTAATTTATCGACTCCGAAAGGATGAAAGGCAAAGTCGACCTCGGCGGAATTTGAACTCGGAACGTAACGACAGATGAAATACGTCTATGCATTTCGCCCGGCGTGCTAACGATTCTGCCAGCTGGCCGCCCTATATATATATATATATATATATATACACACACACACACCATAAATACACAACAGGCTTCTTTCTGTTTCCAAATCCACTCACAAGCTATTGGTTGGCTCCAAGGCTATAGTAGAAGACACTTGCCCAAAGTGCCACTCAGTGGAACTGAACCTGGGACCATATGGTTGGCAAGCAAACTTCTTACCACACAGCCACGCCTGCACCTGTACTACTTTTAATAAACGCAGATATCTCTCAATTGGGGTATCTCTGGGTAAATAAATTATATTTTATGGAAGTATTTGGGAACACGGAGATATATTATTTAACTGAGCTCTGCCTGAATCAATAAAAAAGATGTTATTTTGCCTCAGTAAATTCAACCAAGAGACAAAATATAGAACAAATTGCACAATTCCTATTCCATACTAACATAGAATTGGTAATCCCTCTCTCTCTTTCGGAGAGGCACTGAGCACCTACACGCACACATACACACACGGCAGTAACTTCTACCTACCGAATTCAATCACAAAGCTCCGGTCGGCTCGAGGCTATAGTGGAAGACACCTACCCAAAGTGCCAGGCAGTGGGACTGAACCCGAAACCATGCAGCTAGGAAGCAAGCTCCCTAACCACACAGCCATGCCCGCGCCTACAAATGATGATTATAATCTAAATTGGCCCCTTTTTGTGTCTTTTTACAGGGGCTGGTCTATACAATCACAGATGTGAAAGAGGTCCATGAATGGATGGTACAACATTTTGAAAATTTCCCCTTATTTGAAAGAATTCCGGATCATGACCTTGTGAGTATCATGTTACTTGATTTTGTTAGATTCAACAGAATTGTTTTTAAAGGGTTCAGGATGTCTGAGTTAGAAACTTATTGATTTTCTTTCTCTTTTGATCTTTCGTTTCAGCAAAGTGATATTGTTGTTGAGAAACTTTATGGAAGTACGGAAGAAGGTCAGAAGGTCACACGAAATAAAGGAGAAAAATTCCTGGCTGTGTTTAGACGAATTAATGACCCTTACGTTAGTAAAAGGTGACATTAAAACTATATTTTTGACTTCTTCTTTTTGAGTTTCTGTGAATCAACACTTGCATGTAAGTTGTGGAAGACTTTATGTTTAGATTTTTTCTCTGACTCAGGATTATGAAAACCTCTTGGAATGGTTGCTCTTTTTCATGTACCATTCCTACAGATGTTAGTTATCAGAGACCTCTGTCCTGTACTTGTCCCTTCGACAACTTAACCACATTATTCGGTCAATCTCTTTTTTGTGGCCAGCTGATTAGGCTACTCTGCCTCTCTCTAACTTGGTCTCATTATAGCCAGCTGGAAAGACCATCCTCTCTCTCTCTCCCCCTCCTCAGCTGATAAGGCTGCCTAATATATTCTCTCCCACTTTCCTTACTCTCGGTCAATCTCTATAGATAAGGCCATCCTCTCTCTTCTCTCTTACTCCTGTTTATAGGGCTGCCCACTCTATTCCCTTTCTCTACTTCTCTATGACCAGTTAGTAAGGCCAAACTGTCTCTTCTTTCTCTCTCTCCCTCTAGCTGACAGGATTGCCCAGGCTCTTCTCTCTCTCTTTCTCTCCATACTCTAAGCCAGTCTCCATAGCCAGCCAGTCAGGCCATGCTGTCTCTCCCCTTCTTTCTCTCTGGCCAGGTTAAGGCCATTGTGTATCTCTCTCTCTCTCTCTCCTGGCTTCGTCCTTTCACTTCTCCGCGTTTCACTTTGCATTCAAGCCTCCTCGTATTCTATTTCGAGTCTTACCTCCTCCTCCTCCTCCTCCCGATCCCCATGGAACATCCAGACAACATTCATTATTTCTGTAGCAGTTTGAAATCTGAAGGTAAGGTTTCTAGCTTTCCATTCCACCCTTCCTCATTTCAAAACACAACTGTGGGACCAATTATGCCAGATACCAACCAAAAATTTCACTGTCAAGGTTGCGGTGGGATCTGTAACCTTGGATAGTGACCTTATCTTTGTTGTTTTGGTTCTCTACATGCAAGGTTCAAATCTTACTGAGGTCAACCTTATTTTTCATTCCTTTGGAGTCATTTTATTACCATGCAAGTACTTAGGGGTCATTCTCCTCTCTCTGCTCCCCCCCACCTCTCTCTCTTTCTCAGAATTGGTTACATTGAAGGGGCCAAGAAAGAAACAGTTATCTTGCAGCCCTACAAACTTTTCCACCACCACCACCACTCTATGCACTCAAAGAAAGTATAAAGAAAAAGAAGTTGAGGCAGTTAATTGTTAGGGGTTTTTCAAGGTAGGATGGAATCCCTAACCCTTCAGCATTCAGATTATTTTGTCAAATGTAATCCCTATTTATCCACATCGTTTCGAATTAATCATGGCTTATCTTGTGGCTTTGGGATTCTGATTAGGTAACTTAATTTTTTAAGTGACTGTGCAGGGTAGGTGGGAGAGGCTGGATCTGGCTGGTTTGAACATAAAACAAGGAGAATATTTGGACTAGATATGACTGGTTTAAGTGCCAAAGGGTCAAAGCATTTGTCCAGCTCTCTTGAGTTGACATCTCACCAAGGTCAGCTTGGCCTTTTGTCTTTCCAAGGCCAATAAATAAGGTACTAGACAGGTGCATTAAATTGACGATATTGTTAGAATGTTGGATGAGGTGCCTTGGGGTATTCATTCCAGCTTTTCCTGATCTGAATTCAAATCCCTCCGCTTACATTTGGCTACTTCATAGACAAAAAACAGAAGGAATCTTTCAGACCTTTCAGTCAGTGATACACCTCTCGTGTTGTCACATAATTTGATGCATTAATTAGTGGGGGTAACATCATCTCAGTCGCCTGAATGTACACAAATGTGGACTTTACACTGACGTGGGGCAAAATATCATCATCATCATCATCATCATAGCATCTACATTTCTATGCTTGCATGTTTTGGATGGGAATTGTCAAGGCAGATTTTCTACAGTTGGATGCCCTTCCTGTTGCCAACCCTCATGTTTCCAAACAAGGTAATATTTCCCCTAGACATGTTCTCACAGACTATTGGAGATGAACGACACTGCTTGTATGACGGTGATACTCATTTACAAACATCACACTTTGTTGAGGCAACAACAACACATAAACATATGCAAACACACACACACACAACAAATTTCCTTCAGTTTTTGTCTGCCAAATCCACTCACAAGGTTTTGGTTGGCCCAAGGCTACAGTGGAACACTCTTGTCCCAGGTGCCATGCAGTGGGACTGAACCCAAAAGACAGAGGGCAAGAAAATTGAAGTATCAAAAGACACCGGTCAGCTTGAAGTCATATTTAGAGGACCCTTGGACACAATGTGAATGAAGCTTAAGCCTCGACTACACCCACACGGCCCTCTTCTTTTTCCAACTGGGGTAGACACGACTCTCCTCTGCTGCAAGATCTGTTTCCCTCCCTCAATACTATTCTTCACTCCGTATATGTTTTGTGTGTGTGTATGTATGTATATATATATATATATATAACCGGAGTAAGCACATAAATGCGAAACAAGGTGGAAAAAGTGTACTCAAATACCAGAGGTAGAGTAATATGCTTTATTTAAAAGCAGCAGAAATATAACAAAAGCTGTTACTCGGAGTTTCACGTTCCTATTCGTCGGACAGTTTTGTTAAAAACTATTTTAACAAAACTGTCCAACGAACGGGAATGTGAAACTCCAAGTAACAGCTTTTGTTATATTTCTGCTGCTTTTAAATAAAGTATATATATATATATATATATAGGTGCCCCATCATGGCTGTTGTCTAATGACTGCAACAAATAAAAGAGTAAAAGTTATATTGATATATATAAGCTCAACATGGCTGTGTAGTTAAACAGCTTGCTTCCCAATCCTGTGGTTACTGGTTCAGTCCCACTGCACTGCACTGTGGGTAAGTGCCTCTTAATACAGCTCCAGATCAAACAATGCTTTGTGAGTGAATTTGAATTTGATTGACAGAAACTGAAAGAAGATTATCATCATCATCATCATCATTGTCCATGCTGGTATTGGTTGGACGCTTTGACCAGTGCTGCTAAGCTGGAAAACTGCACCAGACTCCAGTCTGATTTGGTATGGTTCTACGGCTGGATGCCCTTCGTAACACCAATCTCCGAGAGGGTGATGGGTGTTTTATGTGCCACTGGCATGGGTGCCATTTGCATGATATCGGTATCTTCCATGACTGTGATTTTGCTCGGCTTAATGGGTCTTCTTCTCAAGCATGACATAATGCCAATGGTCTCAGTCATTGCCTCTGTGAGGCCCAACATTCAAAAGGAATTCAGTCACTTTGCTTCCCTGAGGCCCAATGCTTGAAAGGAACTTAGCCACTTTGCCTCCGTAAGACCCAATACTCAAAAGTAACTTGGCCACTTAGCCTCCATGAGGCCCAGCACTCAAAAGGAACTCGACCACTTTGTCTCTGTGAGGCCCAACACTTGAAAGGAACTCGGCCACATTGCCTCTGTGAGGCCCAATACTCAAAAGGAACTTGGCCACATTGCCTCTGTGAGGCCCAATGCTCCAACAGTGCTCTTTACGTGCCAGTTACATGAGACCATCAGCCATGCCTATGATTTCCCTTAGCTTGAAGGGTCTTCTTCTCAATCACAGTATATCGCCAAAGGTCTTGGTCACTAGTCATTGCCTCTGTGAGGCTCAAAGATCATGCTTCACCACTTCATCCCATATCTTCCTGGATCTACCTCTTCCACAGGTTCCCTCCACAGTTAGAGATCAGCACTTCTTTACACAGCTATCCTCATCCATACACATCACATGACTGTACCAGTGCAGTCATCTCTCTTGCACACCACATCTGATGCCTCTTATGCCCAACTTTTCTCTCAAGATGCTTACACTCTGTCATACATGCACACTGACATTGCACATCAAGTGAAGCATACTGGCTTCATTTCTTCCAAGCCTGCACATGTCCTCAGCAGTCGCAGCCCATGTTTCACTGCCATGTAGCATGGCTGTTCGCACACAGACATCATACAATCTGCCTTTCACTCTGAGGGAGAGGCCCTTTGTTGCCAGCAGAGGTAGGAGCTCTCTGAACTTTGCCCATCCTAATCTTATTTTCACTGCTACACTCTCGGAGCTTCCCCCTCTACTACTAACCTAGTTTGAGAAGCACTGATCTAGGTGAATATCTGATGTGGTGTAGCAGCAGTTATTTTTTCTTCCAATGCACCAGGGACCGGTAATATTTCTGAGTGATATTAATTTATACTGCAAACAATATATATAATGAATATAAGAAAAGCTGACAATTTTTTTTTATTTCATATTGATTTTGTAAACATCATCATCATCATCGTTTAACGTCCGTTTTCCATGCTAGCATGGGTTGGAAGGTTCGACTGGGGTCTGGGAAGCCAGGAGGCTGCACCAGGCCCAGTCTGATCTGGCAGTGTTTCTACAGCTGGATGCCTTTCCTAACACCAACCACTCCGTGAGTGTAGTGGGTGCTTTTTACGTGCCACTGGCACTGGTAATCACAACTATAATTTCCATTGATTTTTGAGCGATTTCGATTCCGATTTCACTTGCCTCAACAGGTCTTCGCCAGCAGAGTTTTGTGTCCCAAGAAGGAAAGGTATGCATAAGTGGGCTGGCTACATCCCAGGTAGAGGCCACGGGTTGTGGCCTCACTTGTCCTGCTGGGTCTTCTCACACACAGTATACTTCCAAAGGTCTCAGTCACTAGTCATTGCCTCGGTGAGACCTAATGTTCGAAGGTCGTGCTTCACCACCTCGTCCCAGGTTTTCCTGGGTCTACCTCTTCCACAGGTTCCCTCAACTGCTAGGGTGTGGCACTTTTTCACACAACTATCTTCATCCATTCTCGCCACATGACCATACCAGTACAATCGTCTCTCTTGCACACTACAACTAATGCTTCTTAGGTCCAACTTTTCTCTCAAGGTACTTACACTCTGTTGAGTATGAACACTGACATTACACATCCATTGGAGCATATCAGTGTTCATACTCGACAGAGTGTAACAAATAATAATAACAATATATATATATATATGTATGTGTGTGTGTACGTGCATCTAGGCATCATGTGATGGCTTGTATATGGACATGATTGTCACACCAATGATGTTATTTCCAGTCTTCCATGAAAACCATGTCTGGCCATGACAAAACAACCTTGGCTTGGAAACCGGTGAGGGTTGCTAAGAGGAAGGGCGTCCATCCAAGAAAACCTGCCTTAATAAATCCATCTGACCTGTGAAAGCATGGAAATGTGAGCATAACAAAACGACATTTTGATATAAATACTGCTTCCATCACTTATAATTAATTAATAATTAACTTTTAATAAACCTGTGGAAAGGATGCTGATATTCTATGTTCCATGGCAGCATGATTTGACCGGCATTTGCCACTGATGAAGTCCAGTTGACCAAAATCCTATGACATGGGAATTCTGATGCCCATGACAGACGATTCTCATCTGCTACAATCTATGTGCAAGCTTCACTTGGTGCCTGTAAGTGACTACTAATGCAATATTCGGTGTTCTAAGAAAGCATCCATGTTAAATTGGATATAAAGGGGACCTTTTTATATTAATACTGCTTCCACAACTAGTAATTAATCGATGATATGTATAAAAGTGGTGCCCCAGCATGGCCGCAGTCAAATGACTGAAACAAGTAAAAGAATAAAGAAATATATAAGCATATGGGTGCAGGAATGGTTGAGTGGTAAGTAGCTTGCATACCAACCTCATGGTTCCGGGTTCATTCCCACTGTGTGGCACTTACTATAGCCTCGGGGTCAACCAAAGCCTTGTGAGTGGATTTGGTAGACGGAAACTGAAAGAAGCCTGTCATGTATATATATATATATATATATGTGTGTGTGTTTGTGTTTGTCCCCACCAACATTGCTTGACAATTGATGCTGGTGTGTTTACGTCCCCGTTACTTAGCGGTTCGGCAAAAGAGTCCGATAGAATAAGTAGTAGGCTTCCAAAGAATATGTCCTGGGGTTGATGTGCTTGACTAAAGGCAGTGCTCCAGCATGGACACAGTCAAATGACTGAAACAAGTAAAAGAATAAAAAGAGTACATATTTGTATACAATAGGTGCAAGGAGTATTTGAGGATACTTAATCATCCATATATTCCTCACTTCAGACCAACTAAAAGGTTTTTATTTCTTTCAGATCCCCAATGGCAGATACAATGCTAACGCAAGAAATGAAAAGGCATGCAGTCATTGTTGCCATTTGTGCAGAACACAGCGACTTAGAAATTGCCAACTTTCTAAATGTTGCAAGATCCTTTGTTCACAAAGTTCGGATGGAACTGGAAGCTTCCGGTGGGAATGTTTCAATTGTATCAAAGGGAAAAAAACATTGTAAACGTTCGGACACTATAAGGACACCGCAATTCATCCAACGGGTTCAACACATTGTCAGTGATCACCCCGAAAAGTCATTGAGGGCCGTTGCTAAAGAACTTGAGGTGTCGGAGTGGACTGTCAGAACTGTGGTGCACGAGGGCATTTAATGCCAGTCGTAGGTGTTGTGTGAAGCCAGCTCATGTCTGCAAAGATATTTGATCTGTGTCGAACAGTTACTGAGAAAAGTTTTTAAAAAATCTTCAGGAACATGGCATGTTACGGTTTTCTTCTGCTGAGAAAATCTTTGACCGAGGCCCAACAGGAGAAATGATAGATGGTTATCCCTCTGCAGGACGCCAGTGATGCATATTCGGTTTCCAGCAACTGGAATGGTTTAAGGAGTGGTGAATAACAAAGGCCATGAGAAGCCACCTCACATCTTTCCACATTGTATTAGAATTAATGCTGCTGGATGTGTTGAGGTGCTGAGACGGGTATTAAACCCTGGATGGATGAAAGACACAGTTGAAGGCTGTATGTGTTCCAAACAAACTCAGCACTTTTGCACAAAGCCCACTCACCCCAAGAATGGATATCAGACAATCTTTATGATCCCGTAACATTGAACCTGTGGCCGCCTAACTTGACAGATTTAAATCCCATGGATTACCACGTTTGGAGAGTTGTTGAAAGGGAGAATAATTGACGCAATATCACTGAAGGCCACCGTTATCCAGGTGATGGTGTCCAAAATGAAATACAAACCATTTAATGCATGCATGTCAAAGATTCTGGTTCTCCATCGAAGCTAAACGCTGATTCATTGAATCATCTTATAAGATAGCTTATTGAGAACATATGCACAAATTTTTATTAAAATACATTTTATTTTTTACTAAATTAGACTGGTTTTATTAAATTACCAAATATGTCTTTAAATACCTCTTGCACCCTATATGTATGTATATGTGTGTGTGTGTATGTATGTGTATATATATATATATATATAGTGAGAATTTACAAAAAAAACGAAGACAGGTGAGCAAACAACAAACGTGTGTGTGTGTTGTATATATATGTATTTATATACATATATATATGTATATATATACATATATATATATGTATATACACACGAGGGTGTGCTAAAAAGTTCCTGGCTTTGGATAAAAGAAAAGGATCAGTTAATTATGATTTTATTCAACATATTCTCCTCTCAGATGCACACATTTGTTGCAGCCATTCTTGTTTTTCTAAAAGAACTCAAGACGTTGGCCCTCCAACCAGGCCATTTGTGATAACCTTAAAGCCTGGAACTTTTCAGCACCCATTCATCTGTACACATCATCCTCCTCATTGTTGTTTTGTCCACTTTCCTATGTCTGCATGGGGGGTGGAGTCATCACTCTTGCCTGCTGTGTCCCATTCACTTCTCAACACATTTGCACAATGTCGTACATGCACACTGACTTTGCATGGCCACCACAACATATTAAGCTTTATTTCTTTCTAGTCTCTGCATGTCATCTACATTCAGAGCCCACATCTCACTATCATGTAGCATTGCTGTTCATACAATCTGCCGTTTCTCCATCCTTTTCCTTTTCTAGCAACTACACTTTCAGAACATTCTGCTCCACTATTAACTCGAAGAAACTATCTCCTACCTGTTGTGAACCTTTTGGGCATTTCCCACGTATTCTGTGTTTGTTCCTGCCACATAATCTACTTTCTCCCTGAAACCTACTTGTAATTCCACTGAACATCCTGTGTATCCTTATGGAATTTCAACCAATACATCAAATGGGGTCAATTTCCTGCTTACTAGAACTTTTGATATTTACTAAGTTATTTTTAAGGACCTTAGATTTCAGATTTTGTTTTCATACCTGAAATTTCTCTTTTAATTCTTCTGTAGATTTTACTATAAGAATGGGATCCTCAGCATATTGTAGTTCCAAAGACACCTGGTTTTAAATTCCTGTTATGACCTACTGGACTATGATGAATAGGGAGGGGCCTGAGAATGGACCCCTGGCAAATACCTACCTGTACTCTAAATTTGTTGATAACTCCCCCTTTACTAACAGCACCGCTGTACATAGCTTGTATAGCTGTTACAAACCATTCGTCTACCCTTAGCTTTCTCCAGATCCATGAATACCAAGTACAATGGTTTACTCTTAACTAAATACTTTTGCAGTTGCCTTACCAAGAAGATGGCCTCTGTAGTACCCCTCTCTAGCACAGAAACCAAACTGCACCTCACCTCGTCTCAGTTCTGTTTATAATTAATTGGGACCATAGGACTAACTACAATGCTGCTGCACCGGTTGTTGAGTATGACAGGATTACTTCAACTGTACGGATGACTGGTCGGTCTCTTACTCTGCCAGCTATTTTAAGCATCTCACGGGTGATTCCTTGATGGATTAAGGGCTTCCCCTGCTTTTATATCCTTAATTGCTTTATCTAATATACTGCTATCGACTGAGATGGTTCCTATGTTCCTTTCATAGCAGCACTTCTGGGCCACTAAATGCAAATGTACCATTATCCACCTGCTCACTTTTCTATCCATGTGGCTTTGATTTCAGTCCAATGCATGGCATTTTGGGCAAGTCACTTCTCCTCTGACCCCAAGCTGACCAATGCCTTGTGAGGGAATTTGGTAGATGTAAAGTGAAGACCCTGGGCCTCACTGAGGTGAGATGTGCCAAGCTAAGTAAAATCGCTGTCTTCCACCCGTACAGGCTTGTCCTTTACAGGTGTCGGGGTCACTTAAAAAGCAACCAAGCCAGTGCTGCATTAATGCATCCATGCCGAGGGCACATAAAAGGCACCCAGCACACTTTATTAAATGGTTGGCATTAAGAAGAGCATCCTGCCACAGAAACCATGCCTCAACAGACAGCTCCATGTCAAACTGTCCAATCCATGCCAGCATGGAAAGCAGATGTTAAATGATATATGTGTACAAATTCCTTACTTGAAAAACAGGTATGGTTTGGTAACAAGTCGTGCATTCAGCTGTGAACCCCACCCCCCTCCTCAAATCCATCTGTGTCTATGCCATTCTTGCAATATAAATCGGGCATCAAATGAAATAAAGGATGCAAAATTATTAAGGGTTTAGTCTTTCACATTACTTTAATGGCTTCTTCAGAGCCGTGTAAACAAGCCTCTGGGACTAGGGAGACCTGTTGCAAATGTCTGCAGCCGAACAGTTTACTGCCTTCCAAATATTATTCACAAAGCTTTAGTTGACCAACTTCTTAATAGCACAGCTGCCAACTCACAACACGTTGCTCATCATTGAAAACTTTCAGCCATTCTACTTTTCATTAACCATTTTGATACCAAACCCACCTCGGACTACCTTTGGTTCTATGGTACCTAATTGAGTAGATCTACAACTAAAGGGACTCCAGCCATAACCACCCATCTTAGTTTTTCCTCTCCCAGAAACTGTGCCTGGGTCCACCGTCTCCAGGGCATCCATCTGTGTGTGGAGCAAAAGTGAAGTTATCTGAACTGATTTTTGAGTGACAGTTGAATTGAAGAAATCAGAACCCGTCCTAGCAGAGATTTCAGTAGAATTTCATCGCCATTTAATGTCTTGCTTTAAAGTGATCTAAATGAAAAGCTTCCATCCAAAACTTTTGTTGTGTTCCAAACACCAGATTAATAATGATAAAGTTGTTTTGCTAAATTCTTCGTGATTTTCAAAAATAATTAAAACAAATGCCGTGAATTTCAATAGAAATATGGTAACAAAACGGTTCGAAGGGACACTAGTACTGCTATCCCATTGATGAGAAATATTCAACAGCCACACCCTCACCTTCACGCAAAGCAATCCCCTCCCTCACATCAACAGTAAAGTCAGTGAAAGACAAAAATAAGCAACAAAGTCTAAATTATTGTTTTTATTTATTCTTTTTCTTTCACAAATTCACAAATTATTTTGGTTCTCTTAGAGAGAGAGAGAGAGATAGATAGAATGAGAGAATATTTACAGAATCACCAGCGCACAAGGGAACTGGTTGAAATGATGTGCATCAACGCTCTTTTAAAAAGAGGGTTTCTATTTACATACATGATGTACGAATCATTTTGAAGGTGGCTACTGGGACGTTACTTCACACACCTGCATAATCTTCCAGCTTCATTAAAAAAAAATTTTTTTTAAGGTTTTTTTTTTGTTCAGGCCCTATTTGGAACCAAAGATATATAAATAAAACAAAAACAAAGAATTAGGGAGCAAGTTTAATCTCTTTAAGGTTGCAAGGTAGTAGTGCTAGGTTAAACACGAGATTAAATCTATTGAGCAATGACAACTAGTCCCTAATTGTGACTGGTAGGGTGTGAGATAGTAGTAGTTCACGTGGTGGCAATGAGGACCTTGGTGTATAAAACCTACTTGTTAAGTACAACACATCTACAGTGTGTTAATAATAATAATCATAACATATACTAGTGACCTCTATATTTGCTGAACTGAAAAACATTTTCGTTAAGGTAATGTCATTTTTATTGTGTGAATAACCATTTCTCTTTGAGCTAACAACTGCTTGATTTTTTAAATCTGAGAAGTTGATCTGCCATAAATTCGGGACTGTCCCTAGCTCTACATGTCCATGGATGACTGATCACATAATTATAAGTTATATTATCTTCTGCTGAGGATTGTTAATAAATGATAAATAAAGTGGGTTTAAAGATGGTGCTAAGCTGAAGATATCCATGAAACCATTAGATATCAAATGTTAGAGAGAAATAAGTTATATATAAGAGCCATTAAAAGAAAAAAAAAAAAGAAAATCAACATACCATTTAATAATGATAAAATCTAAAAATGAGTTCATCTTGTTCTAAGTTCTTTCATTCAACTAAAAACTGCTCAGAAAGAAGTCAACAGTTTTAGAAAAGGGATGGGAATAGGGTACGTATTACCTGAAATTGTTATGGATTGTTTAAATTTTGAGGAGAAATATTCCTGGATTAATAGAAGCACCATTGCAATAAATATTCCTTGTTTAGCATCCGACTCAAACTAGCATGTACCGAGAGAGAGTGAGAGAGACAGGTAGAAGGCTATGTATAACATAGAAATATTCTTTTCTATAAGAGAAAAATATACACAGTACATACCAGCCTAGAACCATCTGAAAACAAATCCAAATGGTATGAAAACTTCCCAAAATACTGCACTTACTTGAATATATACAATGGCACTTCCTAAGACTCATTTGTTGATTAAGGAACAGGACAGATCTTGTTGAGACATTTCTTTTGCACTTTATCAAAGAGACACTTGAAGCAGATTAGGCATCGAGTGTTTGTGACAAATTTCTAGTTCAAAATGAGTGACTTGTAAGGTTTTTAGCTATTCCGATTTAGATGATTTCCATTGAGAGACAACAATAAATATGTGAAGGACACTCACAGGTTGTTAAAAAAAGAGAACTAAGTGAAGCAATGTAATACAGACAGCTTAAACGATAATGAATGATAACGACAGAACTGAGTGAGTGGTGGAATGTCTAGAAAATTACCAAACACAAGTCATATTCTGTAGATGATTACTTCTAACTATGAAATAATGCTTTGAAGAATTGAGAAAAAAAGTTCTTTAGGAAAAAAAATTCTTCAAAACATGGAAGCTTTGAGTTTTTTTTTTTTAATAAAAGCATCAACTGAAATGAGTTTTTTTTTTAAGAAAAAAAAAAAATTAATTCAGTTATCTTGAGGAGGGGAAAATGATTAGTTAAGTTAGCTGTTATGAAATCGATATACTATAAAGTAACACAGTAAACATTGATTTGATGAGTAAAAACTTTAAACTTAGTAAAATACACTGAAAGTAAGGTTCTAAGTTAAAAAGAAAGTGAAAGTGGAGAGAAATAACTATTACACAAGGTTTAAATATTTGTATATACATGGCAAAAGTTGAGGCTAACCTTTTAATAAAAGATGCTATGAAATAACAGACAGCATAAAAAAGTGAAATGACAAATGTATGAACGAGGAAGTCAAAACTGGGCAACAAACAAATGGAGCAGGGAAAAAAAAAAGGAAAGAAAATGAAAACTGATTAAATTTATTTTAGATTAAAATGGGAGAGAAAACTGCCTGATTAATTGAAATTTTATTTTAAGCTTGTTAAAGAGTTACTACTCTATTGGGGAGGGAGGGAGGGGGGGTCCTAATTAGTTATCCTGCTACAAATAGGAGAGATGTGTAGTGCAATGTCGAGGTACGATGTAGGAGACCGTTGGTTGAAGATCTGGAGGCGCTAAGTTCTTCCAAAGCTGTTCTACTCTCATGAAGGGCACTTAGATTTTTATGAGGTCCGTTGATGGACATGCTAAAAATAAAATGTAATGGTCCAGTGCACATACACACATCAACACATACAAGCACACACACACACACCATTTCAGAAATGTTACTGTCCCATGTCAGAGTACCCAGGATGAGCAGCTAGATACAGGTAAGATACTATAGAGTCAACTTTATACAAAGGTGTTTAATTACATAACTGGAAGGATGTGTATTCTCATTAGTTGGGCCCTTTGCAACTGGAATGTAGTAGGAGCAGAGCCAGTTATTGTCCCATTCCCTACAACCATAGATGAAAGATTAACGGTGATGGAGAAGATGAGAGAAGTGTGGTAATAATTGTGCTGCTAAAATTCTTTTTTTTTTTTTCCATATTTAGATACTGATTCTTTTGCTTTCAGTTCTAATTCTATTAGATTTCCGTGTTGTGAATTTTGCTTCTCTACACTGCTGACAAACAAAAGTTTCAGGAATATTGGATTTTCGAATTTTCGCACAAGATAGGTGGATCCATGTTGAACATTCTGAACATTCAATCATTGGTCTTCCGGCATAGGGTTTAAGACAATGGCAGGTTATTAAGTCCCAAGATTCGTCATCTGGAAAAAAAAAAAAAAAAAAATTAATGGTCAAATTTTAAAATTAAGCCGACAAAGAAAAGACATTTTATGTAATAAATAAAATTATTAGTTTCAAATTTGGGGTGGGATTAGTTAGATTATACTGAGGAGTCAAAGGATCGAAGGCAAAGTCAACCTGGGTGGAATTTGAACTCAGAATGTGAAGACGCTGCCGAACATTTTCCTGGTATGCTAATAATTCTGCCAGCTTGCCACAGGTGAAAATGAAATGATTGTTAGATAACAACATTAGAAATAAAAGCTTCTATGTTCTCTATTCTACATCTCCATATATATGTGTGGGTGTTATTGTCTAACCTATTTAGTTTCACACCCTGGGATCACCAGTCAATATATCTAATAATAAAGTTAGGACTGGGAAAATTGTAATCTGTCAAGCTGTATTTCCACACTGCAGTCATTGAATGTGAACAATAGTAACCGTGACCTACCAAATAGTGAGGAGAGAAAGAGAGCTTAGATGAGGTGGTGTGCATGTGTGTCAGAAATGACTTGATATAGTTTGGTTAGGACTAAGAAAAACAAAACAGCAATTAAAAGTCATTCTATAAAAATATAAATAATTATGGTGCCAAGAGAATTATTAATGTGCAATTTCAAAGTAAACTTGATTCAATTTCCCTTTGTTGAGAGCAAAATTACACAGGTGTTAGTGTCTTCAATTGACAGTGGTGCCTTTAGAAATATTCACCACTGGCACAAAAGCACACACACACACACACACACACATTTTTATGCAAAATTGTCAATTGTCCAGAAAATGTATCATCTGTTATTAAAATTATGCATTGGTAAACTACGCTATTTCATCAAACCTAAAGGAACCTTGTAGTTGACTTGAGACGACTACACGAGACCTTTAAGGAAGACAAAACACACAACAAAAACCTGTTTTACTAACATAAAAATTACATGCACACACATCAATTTTAAATGGTTTTTTTCTCACTTCCTAAAAGTAAATGAAACAAGTGGTTAGGTTGTTGGACTCGATCCCAAGTTCATGTGTCAAATTCCTAGAGCAGGCACTACATTGTGTCCTTGAGCAAGGCATAGAATTTTACATTGCTCCGTTCTATATAGCTGTAAACAAGTATCGCCCTTGTGTTGGTGTCAGCCGCCCTCCCCCACCTTCAGCTGTCACATTCTTAATGTTAAGCAGGGAGCGAAGGGTGTGGTCTGTATCTGCTGTGACTACAGACACCCGAGGAACAATTGGCAAAAACATGGTACAAGCTGCTAGATCATATTCATTTGTGAAGGATTGCTAAGCACAGTAACAAAGTTGTAGAAGGGTAAAGATTCTTTGGTTGTAAAAACAAAAATCATTAAATTTCAGTTGGTTTTTGAAATAATTGAGCATTTATAAGGCTTCAGTAAAATAACTAACCACTCCATTACTGAAATGGTGTTTAAGGTGGCAAGCTGGCAGAACCATTAGCACACCAGACAAGATGCTCAACAACCTTTCCTCTGGCTCCATGCTCAGAGTTCAAATCCCTTTAAGGTTAACTTTACCTTTCATCTTTTCAGGGTTGATAAAATAATTACCAGTTGAGCACTGGGGGTCAATGTAATCCACTAGCCTCTCCCCCAAAATTTCAGGCCTTGTGCCTATAGTAGAACAGGTTTGGAACATAACTTATTGAAAGATCTTTCTTACAGAAGGCTCAGACCAGTGTTTCTTACGGGGTGGGGTGCACAACACAGGTGGAGTTGGTGGGTCTTTAGAATAGGGGCAGGGACATAAGTAAATAATATTTGCAATAAAGTTTTCAGTAAAACTACTTTTGAATATACAGGGTGGGTCAAAAGTGACAAAGTCTGATAGTATATCCCCATGTGGGGGCATCTTTAAACCTTGTGACTATTGACCCACTCGGTATATACATGCTCTATGCAAACTTTCTTTATGGTGGGGCATGGGATAAAAATGGCTGAGGAACACTGGTTTAAGACTTCAAAAATGTTTTGTATTACAGAAGCAGGGTTGGTCTCCTTTAAGTTGGTATAGATTAAAAGAGTAAAGGAGTTAGCAGGTATGAACAGAGACAGTATTTATATAAAGTAAGCTGCATGCATAGCACCTTGGGCGAGTGTTTCTACTATAACCTTGGGCCAACTAAAGGTTTGTGAATTCATTTGGTAGATGGAAAATGAAATAAGCCCATCATACATGTGTGGTTGAGCACTGTTATCTTGATATTGTGTGTCCATTGTAAACGAGCGTCACCACCATATAAGTGGTATCGTTTGTTTCCAATTTTCCATGAAAAACTGTCTGCTCATGGGGAAACAAGTGAGGGCTGGCAACAGGAAGGGCACTGGGACACAGACAATCTGCCTCATCAAATTCCATCTGACCCAAGCATGGAAAAGCTATGTTAAAACGATGATCATAAGAGAGAGATAGACAGACAAAGAGAAACTAAATCAACTCACCTGATTCTATGGCATCAGGAGAACTTGAATTACTGTGAATACTTTCTCCACAACTTTCAGCTAAACTATCATCATTTTTGTCGTGAGCGTGCAAATCTAACTTGGGAAAATGAGTGTTAGCTTTCTTTTCTTCCACAACAGGTTCGTATATTTCCTTCTCCACTTTCACAGAGGTCACAGAATTCTGTGAGACAACCGAGTTACTCTGCAGTTCATCTATGCTAGGTTTTTCCTCCTGTTTTATGTGTGTTTTAAGGTGATGTTCACAGGGAGTGCATTCCTCTCGCTTCTGCAACTGTACACCCTCTAATTGCTTTACCTTGTCGTCGACCAGTACCTGTTGATGAAGCTTCTGTTTCTGATGAGGAGAGTATTGTTGGTGTGATGATGACGATGGCGATGACGATGATGATGATGACAAAGATGAAAGATCTGCTTCAACGTTTCTATGATAAAATCCATCTAATCTATTTGAGTTTTGTTGAGGGATTGAAGAAAGAGAGGGCAACACCGTTGCTTGGACTAACGTGGCCTGGTTCTGTGGCTTCGTGAGCTGCCTCGGGACTAACTGTTGTTTAGGCTGTACCAGTTGCTTCGTATGCTGTGGCTGCTGCTGCTGCTGTTGTTGTTGTTGTTGCTGCTGCTGTTGTTGTTGCTGTTTTAAAAGCTGGAGTTTTGAATGCTGTTTTATATGTTGTGGCTGCTGCTGCTGTTGCTGTTGTTGCTGCTGCTTTAGAAACATTGGATGTTTCGGAGACTGTTGCTTCAAAAACTGTTGTTTAGGAGTTGTTTGCGGGTGTGTAATTCTCTCAGAGAGTCTGCAATTAACCACAGTAGAAGTAGTAGTGGCGGTGGTGGTGGTGGTGGTGGTAAGAGTAGAGGCAATGTTCTCTTGTACACGATCAATTGGCAAATTTTCCTGAAGTGTTTCTGGAATAGATTCTTGCAGACTTCCAGAGGACAGTGAGGCTGTACTGTCCGAAGAATAACTGTCTGCAGCACTGCCGCCACTGCCAACAGGACTGATATTGTTCTGCTGACGGAGTTCCTGAAAGAAAGAAAACATTTGCTGCTCATTTAAAAGTAGACATCAAACTAAAACCAAAAGTAATTAACTTTGTTTCCATTATTTACATTTGATGGATATTTGTCCTCATCTTGTTTGTTGTTAACACAATGTTTCGGCTGATATACCCTCCAGCCTTCATCAGGTGTCTTGGGGGGGAAATTTTGAACCTGGGTTCTCATTCCTAAGGTATTTTTCGATATCATTATTATTATTGGAATCAAACTCAGAATCTTGGGGTTAGTAGTTCAGAGCGCAGTCTACTAACCCCAAGATTCCGAGTTCGATTCCAGGCAGTGACCTGAATAATAATAATAATAATAATAATAATAATAATAATAATAGTAATGATTATGATAACAACAACGTCGAAAAATACCTTAGGAACGAGAACCCAGGTTTGAAATTTCCCCAAGACACCTGAAGAAGGCAGGAGGGTATATCAGCCGAACCGTGTTAGCAATAAACAAGATGAGGGACAAATATCCATCAAATGTAAATAATGTACATAAATTCCTCATCTCTTAAATATAGAACTGTAATTAACTTGGTTTAGAAATATTTATCTAACTCCATGAAAATCTCCAATTTTTATCTTAAATTCACAGCCTTTAAAAATACTTCAGTTGCAATGACAACCATTTCTAAATTTCCAAACCAGTTTTCCATAATTTTCAGGAGTTGGCTTGGACTCTATCAAGAACTCCACCTTACACACAATAAAAGGTAATTATGAGCCAACAAGGAAGATTTGACCTGCAGGAAATAGCAACCAAACCAGAAAACCAATATAGGCTGTATTCTTGGAAATCTATAAGATGGAATAGGCATTGGTTTTGGTCAATCAGCATAGATCTAACGGTTAGCAACAACTAACGAGAGATCTGGTATGGCATCAGAATGATGTATGAAAAGATTTATAAAAACAATTCTTTCCTCTTACCCAAGCCACTTAATAGGAAATCCCACTTCAAATTAGAATTCCTTAAGAAACAAGAATGAAATTTTATATTAAGAAGGTCATCCAGAGGTAGAAACCCTGCTGAGGCAGAGAGTGGAGCATAGCACACACTTCTGGCTTGCCCAGCTCCTGTCAAACTGTCCAAACCCTGTCAGGAATGGAAATTGGACACGTGATGATGATGATGATGAAATTCTACTGAAATCTCGTCATTCAAAAATCAGTTCAGATAACCTCACTTTTGGTCCACACACAGCATCTTAAAAGATGGACCTAGACACAGTTTCTGGGGGAGGAAAAATTAGGATGGGTGGTCATGGCTGGAGTCGCTTTAATTATAAATCTCTTTGATCAGGTCTGTCCTGGAGCTAAACAACAACCACTAACACCTCATTTCTGGTCTTTGTCACATACGAGTTATCTTAGTACAGCAGACCAATTCTCATTACACACTCTTTATGCTACCCCCTCTCTCCCCTTCACTTTACCCTCCTACAAAGTGCCTTAATGCTTTTAATATCAATCCTTTCCTTACCAACGATGTACAGTAGGGTCACTATGAGAAAGGGAATTGGATATTTTTAAATGATAAATGGATCAACTAGAACAGATATCATGGAATATAGAAAAGAATGTGTTAAGATGTTATAAACTTACCTCTCTCTTGAGAGATTCATACTGAGTATAAGAGAGGACTATGGTGCAAAATGTATAGAAATCATCTTTCGTTCTCCTCTTCTTCGCTACCGATGTGTAAGACTGCAAGAAAATAATACATAAAGATATATAACAGTTTTATTACAGATATAGCAGACAAATCTCTTTATCCACCAGCATTGGTGAAAGAAGTGGTTTATAAAATAGAATAACTATCAAATGAAACACATGAGCAAAACATGAACCCCCTCGACTGGCAACTTGAAATAGGAACTGACTCACACCATGACAACCCCTCCGATTCATGCCAACATGGAGAACGAATATAAAACAATAATGATGAACTGTCCTTGTATTAATTTGATCCACATTTAACCCAATAACATCAGCTAAGTTCAAGGGCTGCGAATTTTGGGGCTTGGGAGAAAATCGGGAATTTTTATATCTACAGAATAAAAGGTGAATAAATGGCGTTTTTGGTTTTGTGAGCGTTTAGTTCCAGACACTGTTGCATTGACCATAATGTGAAGTACTGGCATTAAAACAGATTTAACCCTTTCGCTTTAAAACTAGCCACATCAGACATCTCACACCTACTCTACAATGTCATCTTAAAAACATTCAATTCAATTCAATTTTTATTGGCTCAAAAAGCAAAAGCAAGGCCATGTAGGGGGACAGGGAGGGTGTTCATGCAAAGAGTTCAGGCCATTTCTGGTCAAGAGAGACTTTGAACCGAGCGGTCGTCGGCATCTTCACTATCTTGTCCGGCACCTTATTCCACGGATCCGCAACCTCTCCTTTGATTGAGATGAAATCGTCATAACGCACGATTAATACAAAACAATGAGACTAAATAAGCAATAGATTTGACAGAATCATCTGAATGGTTGATGGTTAATACTTGTAAACAGCAGAGACTTTAGATTTTGTAAAGATGACTGATTGTTCAGACACTTAGGGACCAAAAGGTCATTAAAAAGAAATTATTATTGCTAAGTAGAAATAATGCTTTATTCAAGGAGTTGGTATATCGGGAAATGACATGGTTGCGTGAACTTGAACAGAACAAGTTGTTTCAGATAATTCTTAATTGCTAATTTGAAACATTTCATAAATTGTTGTGTAACAGAGGTCACTAATAGGAATCTTGTAATTAGTCCAAAAGACATCAATCTCGCTGGAAATAGAAGCCAAATCTACTTAGGCATGCATAAACAAAACAGTTACTATAATTTAAATATACATTCACCTGTTAACTCTTTTGAGACCATATCTCTAATACAATAAAATACACTTGCCTCTGTTTCAATTCATTTTGAAGAAAATTACAAAATTACGAGAAATTCAGCTTTTGACTTTCCCCTCCACCTTTTAAAACCAAATATTCTAATAACATACTTTCATTTATAGTTGTATTCTCTTTGCGACATTCTTAAAATCTAAGTTATTATCATTATTATTAAGCTGGCATTTAGAACATAACAAAAATGGTTCTTTACTCAAATCTTAATTTAATGGCTTAGACCCATTCCTGGTTCTATGATACAAACTTTTAAGCGAACTAAATGAAAACCTTCCATGAAAATTCCATGTTAATTCAGGTTCCAAACACCAGCTTAATTAAAACAGTAATTTTACCAAATTCACTAATATTTTCAAAACAAATCAAGAGCAAAGAGTGTATTGCAACAGAAATATGATTAATGAAGGTTAAAACATGAACCACTTTATAAAATGAGGTGCTGGACCTTGGTTGGTGATTGGTGACATGATGTTAAAAGGGTTAGACTGTTTAAATAGGAGTTTATTGTAAAAGGCTCGTTTCTTGTAATTACCAAAGTCCAGTGCATCATTTAGTAACAACAACATGAGTGGTTAAAATTATTGGCAAAACACCAAATACAATAATCTTTCCATTAGTATTTTGTTGTCCTTTCATAATCAAGCCCAGAAATTTAATTCAATAATTTATGTTAGCAAATTATTCAATAGGCCACAATCAATGCAGATTATCTGCCTGGTTGCTGTTAGCCACCAGTCCTGGTGATTATTGTGAAATAGGTAACAACAACAACTAACAGCTCCAGATATAAATCAGTCGTTTTAGATATTTTTCGCAGTGCATTCACAGCCGCTGCCATGTGAGTAGCACAAAAAGGAATGGTTTCAAATTTCACATAATTTCTTTTAAATTAAAACTGCAGGCATTAAAAGGATTTGGGGCCAAACCAGAGCAAGTCTCAGCAACATTGCTGCAAACCCTTACAAATATACACACATTCATAATTGTTATTTCTTTCACCATCAACAACTTTTTTCTCAACACAAAAAAAACTCTATATTGTCTCATAACCTGCTAGAAACAACAGCCAAATTTCTTTCATATCACATTCAATTGTCTTTAAAAAAAAAAAAGGATAATGTAACCTTAAGATTCTTTTCTGTTTATGACAATATTTATTCCTCTCTATCTGGCAGTGGTGCTCAACCATTTTTTTACCTTTGAACACCTTTAATTCCTATTTTACTCAACCGGACCCCCATAGCCATTTGATGCTTAAAAAAAAATCCTATTATATTTTTATAAATAAATATTAAGAATTGTATAAAATGTAAAATATATTGTGTATTGTAGAAGTATATCCAATTTATTGCGCAAATTTTAACAACAAAATCTTCTAAGGACCTCTGGCATCCGAATTCCTCTGCGGAGCAAAAATAAACAAACCATGGACGACCACAAAGTTATTTAGCTTAAAAGCTAAGAAGAGAATCGATGATGGGATATGAACTTGAAGAAAGGAAAACACAGGAATGAGGCCATAACCTTGTTTACATCGTAGAATAACGATGACGACGGGAAAAGACAATTGGAACAAAAAACCACCGAATTTTGGAAGAGAACATCTGAGCAATGAAATAGATAAAGATACCATGAAGAGATTGGACATCAACAGAAGAGGATCATTGGGGGGGGGGGAGACCAGACCCAGAAGTGGCTGGAAGATATATGTGTGTATGTATGTATATAGAATATTGTTAGTAATTATGGAATGGTTAGCAGTGGTAAACATAGAGTTGGTTGTTGGTTTTTATACGAACATGCGAATCTTATCGTTAAGATAATCTGTAACAGGAGAGATTTACACCCCCCCCCACGATAGACGATGAAACTTCACTGAATTTGGAATAACCTGACATTTCACACCTTTCTCCAAGACTTTGAGTGCAATTAGCAGTTCAGAGAGAGAGAGAGAGTTAGGAGGGGGAGGAGTGATAAAATGACGTAAACAAGGAGGGGGAGGGCGAGGAGGATACAAAACAAGAGACGGGGGAAGGTTTCGGACAACGACGATGTCCGTGGTGGTTGGAATATGGTGGAGATCTCCTTCAATTAGTCAGTGATGGTCACCGTCAGTATACTGTCGGAACTGATGGCTCGAGATTAAGGAAACCACTTCACAAGCACGTGGCGACGAGTTCGGTTCCAGTGTGCGACACACTGAGCTAACAACAGCATCCATAAGACAGGTTTTGTGGATGGACAGAAGGGTGGGTCACCTGCGAACCTGGAATAAAGGGTTTTGCGGTAAAGAGAGGCCCAAGGTTTCGAGAAGAACTATCGAGGGAGGATTGCCGGCTCACAATAAATTTATTCTCTATTGCGAACCTTTTTGAAGATATTATTCTTTTCATAATTTACCGACACAAAACATCGCCAGATTCCTCAGAGTCGGCTGTTTTCAATTTGTTGAGTGGAATTTAGCAGGCGGAAACTGTGCGGAAACTCGTCGAGCGCGCGAGTGTGTGTGTACGAATGCGTACATTTTCGTTCTTATTACATCAAAAAGAAAAAAATAAATACATAACCGTATTTATTCTGCCCTTGTTGCACAAACTCTCGACCCTGCGAGCAAGTTAGTGATTGAAATGGCTGTCCCGTTTCAACAAACCTTATTAATCACAAAATACGGTTCGAAAGATCTTTGTGTTTTGTAGGGCGAGACATCACACCAGTGCTTAGATAACATTATTCGGTAGACCACCACCCTCTTATTGCAACTCCCCTCAAAATTGTCTCTGGTCGTCGTCGATGATCGATGGAAGACCAATGAAAGAATTAGGTTTCAACCTCCGCTCTGCTAATGATACAACACCCAACATCTCTAGCGATATAAATAATGGAGATTGTCTAATCTAACATAGAGATGGCCGGGAGGGGGGGGGAGAAGAAGATATCTACAATGTTGACATCCAATTTACAACGATATTAGAAATGCGTGTATATATATATATATATATATATATATATATATATAGGCCTGCTCGCTTAGCCAGCGGGGTGGAGTCATTCGAAGGCTAAAACAATGCGAACGCATTGTGACCAGCGATGTGTAACTACATCTGATGGACTGGTCGGTCACGTGATATATATATATATGTGTGTGTGTGTGTAAAATTTCCTTGCACCCACAGAGAGAGAGAGAGAGAGAGCGAGAGAGCCAAAAACTCGGCTCGAAGACCCCTGCGCAACAACGGGCGAAACTGACGCAGGCAAAATAAAAATATATCATTCATCTCTGCTCTCGTATCGAGAACATTTTCTACCGACAATCAACACAAACCAAACACACACACACATATATATATATATACATACATATCTACACACGATGAAGTATTTATTAATAGATGTGAGAGAGAGAGAAGAGGGCGCGAGCGAAATATATAGCACAGGAAAACAAAACAATTACAGCAGTGTATATATGTGCGCGCGCGCGGGCGAGTGTGTGTGTGTATAAAAGATATATACATAACAAATCACGCTCTACGACACACAGTTCTAAGACATCCAATATACACAGCGACACCCCATTACACAATACACGGTACTGTGAGTGTATATTTTTATTTAATAGACAAGGAGGAGTCTTATCTCTCTCTCTCTCTCTACGCAGCCGTTTGACATGAGAGAAACAACAGCAAAAATCGTCACCGAATCACACCCTAGTCTTAAAACACAGAAGGATACGTTGGATAACGTTGTCTAGTCTAAGTGGGTGGTCACGAATGGAATAGCTTTCATGATAAGTCTGCTTGTTCGGAGCCGACCTTGGAGATACACAACACAGCTCTTTGCACACACACACACACAACTGTAGGCCCAGACATGGCAGTGTCTGAGAAACTCGTTTAGCAATCGCGTAGTTTCAGGTTTGGTGCCATTTCTTCAAATGCCCAGCTCCGACCAAATGCCTTCTCAGTGAATTCGATACAAGGAAAACCGCGTGGAAACCCGTGGCGTCCCACTTGGCAACCGCTGTTGGTTTGTTTATGTCCCCCGTAACTTCGCTATTCGGCGAAAGTGACCGACAGAGTGTACACCAGACTTAAATTAAATTAAATACTGGGGTCGATTAGTTGGAATAAAACCCCCCAGGGCGGTGCTCCACCATGGCCACAGTCAAATGACTGAAACATGGTAAAAGATACAAATTTCCCACCGCCATTACTCAGAGTTTCGACCACGTTTTACTCACACGCAACAAACGATAAAGGTGAAATGTGGTCGCCAGAGCAGCTCGGAATAACAGGTGGACCTTCCTCGAATCACAGAAAACTCTCTTAAAAACCGAAGACACAGAAAGGAAGGAATGGTCTTATGAGGTAACAACAACAGCAGTACATTATACTACGGCCCCGAACGAGCATACGAGACGTTAAATTTATAGACAAGTAACATTTAATGATTTGCATTAATGATGAAATCGTATTTAATAACTTGAAATTTGAACACTTGTCAATAATATACAGTGGAAACCGCTTATTATAATCACTTTGGAACTGGGCCGTTTCGATAACATAAAAGCAGATTATAATAAACATATTCCGAACAAGTGTGGTCGTTGCTGGTTTAGGCACAAGGCCAAGGATTTTAGAAGCTGGGGGTGAGTCGATATCTATCGACCCCAGCGGGATTAGAACTTAGAATAATATAGAGAGCTAACACGAATTACTACCAGCTATTTCCCCCACACACCAGCTCGCCGCTCCGAGGTCGACTAATATATTTATAACAATAAGCACTGCGTAACTTCAATTGCGATTATAATAAGCGGCTCCCACTAATGTGTGTATATATTTCAAGATAAAACCTGTCTTTCAACGAACATAGACTATAAAACCCTTTGTAATTCGAGTGTCCTCGACGTTGTGTGGTGGAGCACGAAATTATGCCCCTCCCGTTCTCGGTGTATACACACCGAAACATATATATATATATAATCGTTTATTGGATCCGCAACACATTCCCATCTACGGTGAAGTATATTACGCAAACAGGACGAAGTGTATATAATCTATATACACACACAGACTGTAAAGGGTGTTAAAAAATACCTAAGCCGTATTCAATATAAACGAGTGTGTATATATTATATTTGTGTATATACAGATTTATATTATACACACGCAACTACCACATTCCAACTAGGAGTTGAGTGTGTGTACGAGAGAATAGAAAAACGAGAGTTGGCGAGAGTGTGAGTGAAGTGTTGGAGTGAGAGAAGTGAGAGGGAGAGATGAAAGTGAGTGTCCCCCACAGACAATAGTGGAGTGGAGAGGAGGACTGGTCAGAGAGAGAATATCATGATAGGAGCGTGAGAGGAGGGAGTGGAAGGCAAAGCAAAGTATATGTGTGTGTGTGTATATATATATATACAGAGAGAGAGAGAGAAGGAATTGAGAGGCGTAGCAGAGAAGCTGTGAGTGAGAGGTGAAGAGATGATCGAGGGGAACGGTCAGAGGTTATATCGGAGGAATAGAGGGAGACTGGAGGCAAAGAGAGGGAGGTATATATACACTTCTAATTTGTCTACATACATACACAAACACTAATATTTATCTACACACACGCGCATGTGTGTGTGTACAATCGGATGTATATATATATACACGCGCGTGTGTGTGTGTGTGTGTGTATATATATAATCTTGAGACAACATAGGTTTGTTGGGAAGATATATTTTATGTAATGGAGTGTATGAGCGTGCAGGAGGTTTCGTTTAGCCCCAGGTATATAGCTCTGATCAAGCGCACCTATAATAATAAAAAGGGCTGCCGACCGCGACCATCTTGTGTCCCCCCCCCTCTTCCAGACACCGCATCCCAGTCTAGGATCGCAATCTCCGATAAAACGTCACGTTTTCGAGAGAAAACCGTGTGATTTAAGAGAGCTTTTGGTACAGGTAGCGAGGTCGAAGCGAAAAACTAAGAAGGAAGGCTGAGGGAACAGAATATGAGAAACGAATGTATATAGACAGATAGATAGAAGGGCTAATACAGAGGCAGTCGGATATATAGACATATAGATGGATACATAGAGAGAGTAATAGATGGCTATAGAGATGGACTGATGGAAAGACCTGTACACGGGCTGATAGTCGGATATAGATATATATATTTAGAGAAAGACCGACGGCTAAGCTCGTTCAAGAAAGTGCCATTGAAAAGGTGGGCGGATAGATAGAATAGATAAATAGACAAGGAACTGATTCGAGACAGGCAGAGAAGGATCACAACTACACAGACAAATGTACGGACAAAATGAACGTAGCCAGACACTATATATATATATATATATATAAATACCATATACATACATTATGAGACAGAAACTGATAAACACTCAGTCTGAAGGAAACACACACACGTATATGTATGTGTGCGTATATATATGGAGAGAGAGAGAGATGTGAAGGTGAGACTTATTGTCGAACAAAGAGAGGTTGGGTTGATTATTTAGCGACGACGGCACTCCATTTGTGGTAGAAGTGACAGCTTACGTATAGTGTGGAAGACAGCTAAAGGGGACAGTGTCGCCTCCCGACACAGCAATGACCACCACTTAAAGTGTCTACCGACAGCGAGAGAGAGAGGAGAAATGGTGCTGCATTTAGAAATGGAAATAAAAGACGACATTAAGAGCTGCTACACGGAACCATGGTGAGAAAAAACCCCTGAGAGGACCAGGAAAGGGTGAAAGGGAGAGAGATAGTGCAAAGATGTGTGTGTATATGGGATTTGTCTGTCGTATCTTTCTTTATATACGGTGTTATCTATCTTCGACGATCTCTCATTCTCTCTCTCGTGTGTGTGTGTAAAAGGGGTGAAACGTGAAGTGAACTAGAATAAAGGGATAGATTAACAGATATATGACTTTGAGACGTGTAGAGATGAGAGACAGACAAATCTACATCGATAACACATACAATATACACAGATATTATAAGAGCGAAGTGTGTGTGTGTGTGTATATATATACATACATAGGTAGATAGATATGAGACACTGCGTTACAGAACAAGCAATGTTCACTACACACATACACATATAGGAATAGAGAGGGGGAGAATAACGATAGATTGATATGTATAGGCTCGGCTATATAGCGATAGGCAAACAGGCTACAAGATATAACAAAAGATATATATATATTTATATATATAACGATAGACGAATGTTGTATAGAGGAGGCTATATATATAACGATAGACAAATATGTATAGACGAGGCTATATAACGACAGCTAGAAAGGATATACACCGATAAACTGTTGGAGATGGTGATAGACTTATAGATATATATACATATAACTATAGTTATTGCTTAGCCCAGAGTCTATCCTGTTCGGAGATATTCTAGCCATGGCCATCCCATCGTTTTTTTTCTTCTAGGCACTGTGTTGTTAGAGCTGCATTATTCAATTGTGCTCTTCGCTTTCTTAAGACAGAGGAAAATTTGGATGTTATTTCTAGCAGATTGAGCGATTAAGTAACGGCTGGTACGTAGAATGGTGGGTATACATGGCAAGTGTTTAAAGGTGTATATAAAGATGAGAGCGGAGGGGGTCCATTATTTCCTGCTAGCTCTACTCACACTCTCTCCTTCCAAGATAGACAAGTGCGTAGCAAGTGTGATGAAGGCACTTAGCATTAGTGATGATGATGATGATGGTGGTGGTGGACACGGAAGGGAACTGCAACCAAAATCCAACATTAGGGCCACGACACATATTACTGGGTTTCGACGAGCCATCGACGGAACCTGTCCACACGGTGGTTTCACTCGCAAGAAATAGCAACCAAATCTCCTTCAAATTACGTACATCACCCCCACTGTCTGAGAAGAAAGCACACGACGGACATTGTGGTCCCGGGTTCCTTGTATATAAGAAAAAAAATGAGATGGCCACAACTGGAATGGCTTCCATCATATGCCTGCTCGGTTAGAGCTAACTTAGGGCTAAATAACACCACTAATGTTAGGACAATTTTATATCAATCAGTCTATCGACACACTACCATCTACAGCCCCGTAAATATACACGCACACGTAACCGATCTGGTGTGTATATACATGATATATACATAATTATACGCAGATATACAAACATAAGGGAGAGAGAAAGAATACAAAGTAGGTTAAAAGGAAAGGAGGGGGGGCTGGTTATGGTTATCAGGCTTGTCCAAAAGCGAGGAGAAATGGCCTAAACTGATTAAGATAAGAGATTTCAAATAGATGTTGTTGTAGATGTTAATGTGGTCGGTTGCGAGAGAGAGAGAGAGAGAATAAAAAGAGCCATGATGACCGAAAGGGATCCAGTACGTGTCTCCCTTGTGTAACATCACCGCCACCACCACGAAGACAGTTCGAGTTCTCCCTGTTGGACAAATATGCCAGGACCCATAGGCGTAGACGGACGGGGTAGACGACATGTGCGAAATACCAATATTGCTACGACATTGCTCGTGGGGAGGACGGATGGCCATTGCAAATCAGACCGACTCCACACACACACACACACACTTGCACGAACGTATTACCATTAACACGCACGCACCATACATACATATATACACACACACACACGAGAGAGAGCGGCAGAGACCGACCAAGGTGTCCGAAGAGGAGGTGGCTAAACAGTGGACCAGACGGTGCAGGTGAAGGGTCAGTGGTGTTGGCCAGTTGTGCTTTGGACAACACGTAACGTAATAAAACACGACGGCCCCCAAGGACGAGACGGAATGCAGGTTGTTTGCAGGGAGACACTCAAACTCGGCAATTTCAACAAATATATTCCAGAATCTTTCATATCTTCTAATATTTCTCTCTTTTCTTTTTCAGATATTTATTTTACGCATATTTTTTCCCCTTTTTTCCTCCGTCAGCTCTGGTGTTTCATTTAATGAAGTGTGGAGTTGGCAGTTTGAGGTGGTAACTCGCTGTCACAATGTATTCAACATATAGAAAACTGGTGGAGAAATATAGAGTGGAATAAACCAAGTCGACCCACCGAGGGACCCCTTAAAATTAAGGTGAACAGCAAATGTGGGGGCCAAAGGACACGGGATTGTATTTTCAACAAAGTAGATGACAATTCGAGAGAATCGAGTGGACGCCATATTGGGGGAAAAGTGTCTGGATGTGGTTTTTGTGTTTTGATCGTGGCGAGGATGTTTTTTTCGAGGAGGGTGGCCACAGACAGAAGGGCTGCAAATATAGACGAACACTGCTTTTATGGATCCACCAGCTTCAAAACAACCATTTCCGACCAATAAATAACCGAGGGAAAAGACTAAGGTTGCGCAAGAGAATTAATCTTAATTTCAAGGAGAGATATTAGAAATAAAGCCAGAAGAGAATATTCCGAAACCATTAGGAAGATTAAAATCAATGGTTTGTTGGGAGATCGTTGAAATATCATCAAGAAGAGATGAAAGCGAGAGGAAAAGGTTTGTTATTTGTGGAAAATAATCAACGATGTCGGCCATGATGTGTGAGAGAAAAAGTAAGAAGCGAGAAACTATTAAGGACAAAACGACGAAGGAAAAACATTCTGAATATACACACATATATATAGAGAAAAGATAGACCTACCTCCGGTTCAGGTTTCGCTGGCGACCGCTTGGTTTTCGGAGCTGAAAAAGACGAAAGAAGACCATCTACGTTAATGTAGGTGGAGTGTGAGGACATTTGTGTAGGAACCAGTGAAGAAACACCGAGTCCCACTCACAGCACTTTCCAACAATGTTTGAAGGGCTCGTGGTTGATTGGGGGTCATCGGTGAGGGAGAGACGAATCGACGGTCTTCCTGCCCCGAAAACGTAGGCAGAACGGTGACTGTATTATTAAATGGAGTTCGTCATAAACAGTGAAAGAAACTGACGGACAAACGTGTCTACCTTTGAAGAGAGCTTCTGTCATCGGTGAAGATGGACAGTCGGTAAGGAAGAGAGAAAGACTAGGGTCTGTGGAGCCATTGATGGTCCAAGTAGAATGGAGGTCGTGACACGGCGAATTTGCATATTGTCCGGAAGCTTCAGAAATAATAAAGATGTCAGGTTGTTGGGTTATGAAAGAGAGAGAGAAACCTGGCGAGTCTTTTCAGTGGAAACGGCCAGAGAAATATTAGAAGGTAGGACTTCTGAAGGGTGGAGGAAGTGAGGCTCACATTGATGGAAAGTGAATGTGGTCGAGAAAAATAAGATGGAGAAGAAGAACTTCAAGACAATAAAATAGATATTATTTGGTTGGTGGTGATGGTCGTATACGGATTGCGGGGAAGGAGAAAGAGAAAGGCTCAGTAAATTAGTAGATGGCAAAGATAACACCTCATGGAGGAACACAGGCGTATCTCTATGAAAAGAAATCTGATGGACGTAATCCGGGGTTTCAATATTTATTAAAGATGTTGGATTGCTGCAAATAAAATCATAAAAGATGGATAGATATAATTCTTGCCAATCTGAATATTAACAACATCCAGGCGGAGAGGCTGGTGCTGTCGAACCGCCTATATATATATAGTGTGTGTGTGTGTATATATATATAATGTGTGTGTATATATATATATATATAGTGTGTGTGTATATATATATATGTGTGTGTGTATATATATATAATATGTGTGTGTGTATATATATATAATATGTGTGTGTGTATATATATATATATAATATGTGTGTGTGTATGTATATATATATATATAGAGAGAGAGAGAGTGTGTGTGTGTGTATATATATATATATATATATAGTGTGTGTGTGTAGATGTTTTGGTGAATATTTAGCCGTAAAGGTGCCTTTTGTGGATATGTGTGATATAATGGATATCTATAAACACGAGATGTTTATATATTGTGTGTGTGTATGTATAACACACATATATATATACTGCACACTCGTGTGACACAATAATCACATATATGTATTTATGTGTATGATTATAACACGAGTGTGTGTGTGTGCGCAGTGGAAAATATGTGTGTGTAGTGAACGATGTATGTGTGTATGTATATGCAGTATACTATCTGCCTATATATATATATATATATATATATGTGTGTGTGTGTGTGCAAATGTGAGGGCGAGTGAGAGTGTGTGAATATATGTATGGTGTATACGTATATATAGTGTATAGAATGTATATACACACACACATATATATACATGTAAGGTTTTTCGGGCTATATATATTCATACATATACATTTATCCAGAAAGAGAGTGTGTGAGTGAGTGTATATATGTGTGTGTATATACATGATCGGCCATATTAGATGGAGTAGCTGGTGGTTTATTGATTTGGAAAAATTGAGTGGAAGTGAGAATCTAAGAGGACAGATGATAGAAAAGACATTGTTTTACCATCAATGTCAACTAAATGTGGAGATTTGTGGAAAAATAAACGACAGAACAGGGAGATTCGCCATTATTAGTGAAGAGGGTGAATGTAGGGGGGGAGAGAGAGAGAGTAGTTGCTGCCACGAGTGGTCTTATGTGTGTGTGTGTATATATATATGTATGTATATATATATCTAAGTGTGTTTATAGATGTTATATAAAATGTGTGGTCTCTAAAAATAATCAGTGTGGAGTCGTTATATAAAATGTGTGTGTATATGTCTATACAATCTGTGTGTATAGTCGTTATGTGTGTGTCTATACAATCTGTGTGTATAGTCGTTATGTGTCGATACAATCTGTGTGTATAGTCGTTATATAAAATGTGTGTATATAGTAATACATGAATTGCAAGTCTACAGTATATCTATCTATCTATAGACACACACGCGATGTGTGTGTAGAGTCAGTCGTATTATATACACTGTTAGAGTATTAAAATCGTCACATAAAATCTGATGTCTACAGTCACTATACACACAGCCTCTGTATATATGGTTATATAAAATCTGTGTATATAATCGTAGTTCACACAATAACGATTATGAAGGATCGTCATATAGGATGTGTGTATGTATTATATACAATCAATCTAAATAGAAATGTGTGTATGTGTGTAAAAGTCATTATTCACAATGTATGTATGTATATATGTATGTTTGTGTGTGTATACAGTCGTTGGCCGACATCTCAATGTGTATAGTCCTTATTCACAATTTCCGTGTGTGTCTATATCGTTGTTCACTGCGCGCGTGTCTATATATATATAAATATATATATAGTCGTTTATTCACGATATGTGTGTATATAGCCGATCATTCACTATGTGTATAATTTTCATATACAATATGTATGAACAGCCCATACATACAATGGGTGTATATATAGTCACCATGTATACAATGTGTGTGTGTGTAATCGTTACATGTACTTTTTGAGTGTATAGTCGTTATATACAATCTGCGTGTGTTTAGACATGGTATACAATGTGTGTAGACGTTATATATATACAATCTGCGTGTGTTTACAGTCGTTATAGGCAATCTGTATATCTACTGTCGCTATACAGAGTCTGTGATGTGTGTATAGTCGTTATACACAATCTGTGATGTATGTATAGTCGTTATGTACAATCTGTGTACTTACAGTCGTTATATATCGTCAGTGATGAGTGTATAGTTGTTATACATTGTGTGTGGTCGTTATACACAATCTGTGATGTATGTATAGTCGTTATGTACAATCTGTGTACTTACAGTCGCTATACATCGTCAGTGATGTGTGTACAGTCGTTATACATTATATATGGTCGTTATACACAATCTGTGATGTATGTATAGTCGTTATGTACAATCTGTGTGTCTATAGCCGCTATATACAGCTCGTGGTGTGTGTCCAGTCGTTATACACAATCTGTGATGCGTGTACAGTCGTTATACACGGTCTGTGATGTATGTATAGTGGTTATATAAAATTTTCGGTGTGTATGTGAGAGAAAGATGGTCTGGGAGCGGCAGATCGATGGTTAAAACATGGTAAATACCTTTAAAAGCGTTTCGAGGCATTGCTGAGAATGAATAGTCGACGGATTGTGAATTTTTCCTTTGTAGTAGCATGAGTTCTTCAAGTGCGGAGCAAATGAATAGTTAAAGTCTGTTGCAGTGTCGTAGCGACAAGTGATGGTGGCTGTCTGTGTGTGTGTGTGTGTGTGTGTAGATGTGTAGCAGTGGAGCAGTGTGTAGCAGTAAGTGTGTAGTAGCAGTGGGTCGCCGTCGCCGTCGTCGTCGTGGTGGTCGTCGATGTCGATGTGTGGAAGCGAGGAAAGACTGGAGAAGGGGAGGAGAATGAGAAAGAACCGGAGGAGACGGAGGCTGAGGGGCGGAAAGAGGCGAGAGAGAGAGAGAGAGAGAGAGAGGAAGACAGGGATAGGATGATGACCGAGTGTGTGAGAAATGGCTAAGGAAGTGAGTGAATGAAAGAGAGAGAGAGAAAGAAAAAAGAATAGGAGGAGACGGAGGCTGAGGGGCAGAAAGAGGCGAGAGAGAGAGAGAGGAAGACAGGGATAGGATGATGAGCGAGTGTGTGAGAAATGGCTAAGGAAGTGAGTGAATGAAAGAGAAAGAGAGAGAGAAAGAAAAAAGAATAGGAGGAGAGTGAGAAAGAATAAGGTAGTGATTGAGAGCGCGAATAGAGAAAGAGAGTAGGAGGAGAGAAATAAAGGGGAAGTAGAAAATGAAAGAAACAGGAAAAGATAACTGGGAAAAAAAAAAGAGAGCGTAAAAGGAGGAATAGAGTAAAAGTATGAGAGAGGGAGAGAGAAAAATAGGAAAGAGTGTGAAATGAAGAGGAAATAAGTGGAAAGTGAAAGAGAGAGAACGAGACGAGTGTGAGAGAGGGAAAATTATATGAAAGAGAGAGAGAGTAATAAAGAGGAGGAAGTAGAGAGTGGGACAGGAGGAGATAACTGGAAAGGAAAGATAAAGAAGGAAGGAGTAGCAGGAAGAGAAAAGAGAGAGTGAGAGTAGGAGTGAAGTGTGTCGTCGAGGGGGGAGTTGTAGTAGTCGTAGTGGTGGTAGGAGCGGCAACGACTGTCTTTGACAGAATGGAATGGTGAGCAGTCGTGAGGCTGCTTTATTTATTGTTGTATTCGAAATCGAGGAGAGACTTGGTGTCTTTTCTACAGTAAGTGGATCTTGGTTAATTCGTCAATGTTCTAAACAACATATTACCGTAGACCCACGTTAATCGTAGATAACCACAGCCTCTTGTTTTTCCCCAAGTCTTTCTTTAGACCTTTCCCAATAAAACAGTTTTCCAATTCCTAAGTAAAAAAAAAAAACCCAAAAAACAGGAAAAACCGACCCAAAAAAATACTTAAACGACCTTATTTACACGATCGGATCCTTCTCAAGTGGTGTATAAAATGAACATCAACCAACTCAAAAAACAACATAAAATCTATTTTATTAATTTGGCATTTATTCATTTAAATTTAACCCTGATACGAACCTAATTAGGGATCCTTCGGGGACACTCATCGTTTCTTTCCACTTTCATTGACCTCTAGTTTTTATTCCCTCACAGAAATTAGATATTTGGGTCTCTCTAACTTGACATAGATTCTATGTATATCCGTGAAGGAGAGAGAAAACGCGGCAGGAAATTACCATTGATTATGAATTTTTTTCAGAATAATTTCTTTTAAAATTGATGAATTTCCCAATTGTTATCTTTGTGTTTTGTGAAGTGTCCATAATTTGTTTGGAGATCGAATCTAAAATTAACTTAAGAGACGATCGTAGTAGTGTTCTTGTTGCTACTACTAATACTGCACCTGACCTAAATGTCTGTGGTTCCATCCAAAGAGAAGAGATTCTCACTGGCTGAACTAAGGTATCAGACCTACTTGGAGTCGGCGGAGGGGGCAGCAGCTCTTAGAGTTGCTGGATTTAAAACAAAAATCGGTTCGGATTCGGTTTCATTCTGTGAGTCTCACCTGCTGTATTCTTCATGTGAGGTTAACAAACACCAGAGCCAGAACAAGTTACCTACATTAATGTCAAGGCCACGGTGTACTTTGATGGCAGCTTTTAATTACAACGCTAACCCAAACCGTTTCACATCCATTTGCTATTGAACACCTGGGCTGTTTCGCTCATATAATCAAATCACCATATTTCAATCGACCTTTTTTAAAGTGCTTCCCAAGATTTCCGGTTGTTCTAAAGAGAAACCCCGATTTATTTTTTTTTAATCACCTTATGTTTGTTTTCTTCAGTTTCATTTAAATCAATTTTTGTTTTGTTTTCTTTAAAGAGAAAAAAAAAACCCTAACAAATATACAAAGATTTCCGCCCCTTCTCCGTCGTGTTCCATAAAATATTAACATTTATTTCACTCTGGCAAATAACCTGCTTCACTCACACTCGAGTCTTTCCTCAGCTCTACCTTCTTCTGTCTCCTCCTCCTCCTCCTCCTCCACTTCGTACATGGCAACACTGTTCAATAATATATTTTCTGTCGTTCTTCCCAACACAATCGAAGAATTTCTCCGTTTCAAACACATTCGCAAATGTCTGAATTAGTATGAAAGGTGTTCTGTGAGACCCCTGTCTGCTTTCTTCTCTCCACCACTTGCCGTCTGCCTCGACAGACATAATCAGTCTTCCCCGATCTTGCTTTATTGCTATCACGTGTATCACCACCAGACACTCGACATAGAAAGAGGCCGATCTCTCAGATTCCGTTGGTTGAGCGATTTACACGAAGAGGTAAGCTCTGTCGCCACTCGGTTTCGATTCTCGGTTGATGTAAGTTGCTAATCCATTCTGAGGATATGCCGTTTCCTCTGTTCTATATAGGGCCCTCAACGTTTTCCCTTCTCCTTCCCTATAAATACTGAACCCTAAACGTTTTCTTTGTACCACACCCCCACCCCCATAAATTCTGGTCCTTAAACGTTTTCTCTTTGTCCCCAAACGCCGACGATCATTCGATTTAGGGACTATTATTGTGGTTTCGGTTTCAAATCCTCACTTGTGTCCCCAAACCGAGAGATCTAACGGTGCCTTGCTAGCCACAAAACAAACCAACATATCTAATAATGTTATGGACTTTACTAACCATATCTCGACTATCGTCTCCCATAGATAAAACTGTCACCAAATCCCACGAGTGTTAACCCGATGCCATGTGCCAAGTATTTCATCGGTCGGTGGTCATCTTAAAACCAGTTATACTTGTGTAGTATTTCTTTAAATTAACGAAACATCGGCCTTTATCGATTGTTAAAAGACTGAGAAATGTCCTAAAAATACACCAAGGTCTGCTTGGACACTCCCACATAGCTACGAGTCAGTAACACCGTATTTGACTGTTGAATGTTTTAATTCGTCATCGACAGGATGTTTGGTTCGTATCGAACAGACAAATAAAGAATAATGATTAAGTCTCCGTGACCAGCTGCCCACACCCACCTGTCTAATCATTTTACCTTAGGAAAAGGCATCAGCACCACACATTCACATATCCCGTTCTCTCTTGGTGGTGGTGAGAAACAAAGAATAAAACAAACAAATGCTTTGATCGCGGTCTTCTTCGCCTCGACTGGCAGTGTTTAAGGTATGGTGGTCACTATGAGTTGTATGTGGAGCGTCACTTTGGTAAATATCGAACCTACGACCTTTTCGCACAGGGTGTCCACCACGTTCAATGTCCAGAGTACAGAAACTATAGGAAATTTACAAATAAGGCAAGGCATTTCACATTTAAATTACACATCAATTAAATTGACAGAATGTGTGTGTGTGTGTGTGTGAAGGTGTCTTGTCCTTATCCCAGGTCGGATCTCATCGATCGAGCAGATATTTGTTCAAAAGCATTCCACCCGTGATTATCTCGTCTTCTTTTAGTAACACTATACAACGAACTACATTAATCAAAATATCATTTTTCTTTTTACGCCGTAGAAGTATATTTTGGAGGTGGCTGCTATTTCTAGCGGATCTAGCGATCACATAGAGTCAATGTGTGGTCACATAGCCAAAATGTGTAAACATCATGTAATATAACATATTTCATGTAGGAGGTATATAACATTATGTATTACTAATACGTAGCCAGTAAATGGTTGTATATAACAGTATGATATTATATGTATCCATGTAGATGTGTATATAATTGTCTTGTTCTAATATATATATATATATATATATAGTAGTATAAGCGATTACATAGTGTGATGTAACACCAGGTAAATATATATAGCATGATGTAATATAAACTACTACCCGGGGATATATTTCAGTAGATTACTTACTATATTAGATGTGTGTATATATATCTTCTATCTTTTACTTTTTCAGTCAGTAGACTGCGACCACGCTGGGGCACCGCCTTATAGGATTTTTTAAGTTGAAAGGATCGACTACAGTACTTATGTTTTTGTTGTTTTTTTTTAAACCTAGTACTTATTCTAACAATCTCTTTAGCTGAACCGCTAAGTTACGGGGGAGGTAAATACGCCAACACTGGTTGTCAAGTGGTGGCGGTAGGACAAACAGGCTCACACACACACAAATATATCATATATATATATATATATATACACGACATGCTTCTTTCAGTTTCCATCTACCAAATCCACTAACAAGGCTTTGGTCGGCCCGAGGCTGTAGTAGAAGACACCTGTCCAAGGTGCCACGCAGTGGAACTGAACCCGGAACCCTGCAGTTGTGAAGCAAGCTTCTTACCACTGCCACGCCCGCGCCTATGTATGTATCTATGTATTAGCAATGTGTTTATATATATAATATTATAAGTGTGTGTCAACGTCCAACACCGTTGGACTATTATAGTCTTAGTTGTGTTGCTAACAAAATTAATATTTCTGTTCAACAAAATTTATTTACTTTTCAAGCCCTCAATGGCACTGAAATAAATACCAGCAATATACGTGTGTTAATTCAAATTACTTTTACTTCTACCGTCACAAACTAACCTATGACGTCACTCATCCTGCTAAAAATAGCAGCCAACCTGTTATAATCACACCTTACTGTCTTTAAGAAAAAAAAAAAGAAGACATTTAGATAATGTAATGCTAAATATACTGTGTTTGGATATTAAAACCAAAACGAAATATAGGTGGCCACAGCTGCAGTACCTTTCCTCGCAGAGTTGTTGACCTAACAATAAACAACTGACCTTGTGTCTGAAGATGTAATATCAGATGTAGTCAGAAGTTTACTACAACTGACATATTTATGTCTAATCAATGGATTTCTGGAGCATTCTGACTAACAGACATGTAATATAAACTGACCTGGAAGGTTGTAAGTCTGGTGGCTTTGTGAGTTTTTCTGTGGAACAGTGTAACCTGTAATGAGCTGTCCTTAAATAATAACTGCACTAAAGAAAACATTGGTAAACAGTTAAACTTAGAATCAGGAAACAAAGCTGGCCATTTTAAATAAAGGGGCAAAATGGGAATATACAAAGGAATTTGCACTAATGAGGAAAATATCTGAGGTTCAAAGCAACATTTTAACCCTTTTTTTTTTTTTTACCATATTTCTCTTGAAATACACTGTTGTGGTTTCAATTAATTTAGGAGAAGAATTTAGTAAAAAAAAAACTTTGTCATTACTAAGTCAGTGTTTAGAACATAAATGAACAAGGAAGTTTGGTGGAAGATTTTAATTTAACCCACTTTAAAACAGAATGTTTGTATCAGGGAAGCACGAGTGGTCTCAGGTGGGTTGGTATGAAAATGGTTAAAGGAAGTGGAGGTAGAAGGAAGAATGGATTGCGTTGGATGACCTCAGCATATTACCGGTACTATCAGTTATCCATAAACTCATGAAATCTAAAACCAACTGCAACATAACTTTTATTCTAAAGCAGACAAGCAATTATAAACCATCTGGTTACAGCTTTCTAATCATTTCTGCTGCCTTCACTGCCCCCTCCTCTTATACACACGTGTCCTTAGCTGAGCCCAAGCTAATGTAACTTTTATTTTTCTCAAAAGTTATTGACAATTTTTCTTCTGGGTTGGTTTCCTAGTATTGACACAAAGTGACATATGGTTGAGTTTCAAACTAAACTGGCTTTAGCCTTACACAACAGACAGCTCGGCATTTTCTCCACTGTAGCAGAATGGCATTCACATTGATTTAATAATAATATTAATAATAATAATTGTGTACAGTGCTCAGGTGCACTACAACTCATCTAAAGTGTATATATAATCAGGTGTAGTTTCAGCGGATTTTGGAAAGCATGAGGGCCTTAAAGGATGCAGTGTCATGGTAGTCAACAACTAACGCAGGCAGTTTATTCCATGCTTCAGCAACTCTGAGCGTGAAAAAATGTTTCCGAAAGTCATGGGAGCTGTGTTGTTTTCTGACTTTGTAGGCATGTCCACGTGTGTTAGACACATGGAGATCAAAAAGGTGAGCATCCTTTGCCATCTACCTATTATTATCTTAACTTAATCCTCAATCCTATATACACTGTGTAGTTAGTATACCATTTAAATGATGAAGCTTAGTCAAGGCTCCAAAACAGGACACGCAAAACAAATCTTAGCACCATTTTCTTAAGTATTTAGTATTTAGTTCCATTGTTCACTGAGGACAGTGACCCTCAAGCAATGCACCATGCCACAATAGTTGTGACATAGAATTAAAAAGAAAAAAAAACAAACAGAATTGACAGTTTTAGAAAATTCAAGTTAATGCTTCAGTGACTTGAGAAAAATGTGTTATTTGTAAATTTGTTATACACTAGTATGACCAGTATAATAAGGTAAGCAATAAGTTTTCTACATTACTTTCTAATTTTTAACCTTTTTGCTACCAACCCACCTGAGACCACCCCTACTGGTTCTATGATACAAAGTGATCTAAATTAAAATCTTGCATCAAAATTTCATGTTTTACTTCCAAACACCAGCTTAATAACAACAAAGTTATTTTATTAAATGTTTCGTTAGCTTTAAAAGAAATTAACCGAAACAAAAGCCGTGTGTTTCACCAGAGATTATCATCGTTTTCTGATGTTCACTTTTTTGTATACTTGCATGGGTCAGGTAGAATTTGTTGAGGCAGATTTCCAATGACCAGCTGCCCTTCCTGTTGCCAACCCGCATGTGGTGCCAAGCAAGGTAACATTTCCCCTTTACAAGATTGTTTGTATGATGGCCAAACTTATTTACGACCATCACACGATATCTAAACAAAAGTACCACACAAACCCACACATGATGGGCTTCTTTCAGTTTCCATCTATCAAATTCACTTACAAGGCTTTGGTTGGCCCAGAGCTATAGTAGAAGACTTGCCCAAGGTGCTGTACCATGGGCCTGAACCCTAGACTACATGGTTGGGAAGGAAACTTTGAGAACCACTGACAGAATGTGTCGGACACAATATAGTAAAAAATATTTTTGCACACAATAATAAATAAATACAAGATCTTTCTCTAAGAATATAACTTCACAAGGAATCAGTTATTACAATATTCTTTTCTACTCAGGCACAAAGCCCAAAATTTTTTGGGGAGTGGGCCCAGTCAATTAGATCATCCCCCAGTATGCAACTAGTACTTAATTTATCGACCCTAAAAAGATGAAAGGCAAAGTTGACCTCAGCAGAATTTGAACTCAGAATGTGAAGACAGATGAAATATCACTAAGCATTTTTCCTGGTGTGCTAATGTTTCTGCCAGCTCGCCACCTTAAAATATTCTTTTCTACTCTAGGCACAAAGCCTGAAATTTTTGGGGAGGCGGCCAGTCGATTAGATAAATCCCAGTACACAACTGGTACTTAATTTATCGACCCCAAAAAGATGAAAGGCAAAGTCGATCTCCACGGAATTTGAACTTAGAATGTAAAGACAGGCGAAATACTGCTAAGCATTTTGCCCCGTGTGCTAACGCTTCTGCCAGCTTGCTACCTTCAGTTATTACGATATTAAGGGTTAAGGCCAACTTATGATTGTAGGGTCCAGAGTTTGATTCCTGGTGGTGTTTGGTGTGCTTTTGAGCAAAATACTTTATTTAATGTTGCTCCAGTCTACTTGGCTGGCAAAAATGAGTAGTATTTATATCTCAAAGGGGCAGCCTTGTCACATTTTGTGTCACACTGTATGTCCCTAAGTACACGTGTCTGTGGAGTACTCAGCCACTTGCACATTAATTTCACGAGCAAGCTGTTCCAATTGATTACATCAACTGGAACACTTGCCATAACCCACAGAGTGTCGCTTACAGGGGTGGACGCAAGGAGGGGCCTGAGGGGTACATGCCCCGCTCAAGAAAAACATGTGCCCTTCTAAATAATGTTATTACAGCCTTTTCTCCTGGAATTGTATTCACTTTTGACCTTGTGCCTTCCCTTCGAAAAATTCCTGGGACCGCGCCTGACTTATATATACTACAAGATTCTTTTAGTCTCTGTCCACCATACCAGTGGCACATAAAAGGCACCATTCGAGTGTAGTTGTTACCAGTGTTGTCTTACTGGCACTCTAGCCCTGTGCTAGTAGGGTGTTAAGAGCACCATCTGAGCATGATCGTTGCCAGAGTGGCTATCTGGCCTCCGAGCCAGTGACACATAAAAGGCACCATTCGAGCGTGATCATTACCAGCATCGCCTTACTGGCATCTGTGCTGGTGGCATGTGTAAAAAGATTCGAGCGAGGTCATTGCCAGTACCGCCTGGCCCCGTGCCGGTGGCACGTAAAAAGCACCCACTACACTCTCGGAGTGGTTGGCGTTAGGAAAGTCATCCAGCAGTAGAAACTCTGCCAGATCAAGATTGAAGCCTGGTGCAGCCATCTGGTTCGCCAGCCCTCAGTCAAAATCGTCCAACCCATGCTAGCATGGAAAGCGGACGTTAAACGATGATGATGATGATGATGAAATCCACAAACACAGCTTTGGTTTGCCATAGTAGAAGGCACCAACCCAAGTTGCCCCAAGGTATGTGTATGCACTGTATTTGCTTAATATCAAAATACTAGACATTTACTGAACTACATATTAATCCCATGCATTAAATTAAAATATTTTTATAATGAATTGAGACTCATTTACTCTATATATTTAATAATGAGGGTTGGTGCTCTGCATAAGGCAAACCAGGCTGTCACCTGGGGTACAGCACAAATTCTGAACAACTTCAAAAATTTCTTCATCTAATTAAAAACAAGAAAGCTTAATTATGAAGACAACGGGTGAGGTTGTCCCGGGACAGATGGGTAGGGAGGGATGAGATAAGAAGCCTATGGGGTATTATAAACTGTCACATGATTTGTTTTGAAACATTTCAAATTCTACCAGATATCAGGTTAACTTGATTATGTGCAGGATCATAAAATTATACACAATGTAAAGAGGGTGGTGGCTGGAGGAATACGTAGGAAAAAAACTGGAGAAGGAAGCACATTTTACAGGGATGAATGAGTAGGATGCACATTATAGGGATGAAAGAAAGGGGTGTGTACTTTAGGGTAGGAGAGGAGTATGCACTTTATGGAGTTGGGAGAAAGGAGAACACAATGAAGGACTAGGAAAAAAGGGCATATATTCAAGAGCTTGGGGACTAGCAAGGGGTGCATATTGTCAGGCTGGGAGAGGGGTGTATACATTGTAGGGCTGGGAGAAGAGGGTGCATATAGAGCGAGGAGAATGGAGAACACATTGCAGGGCTGAGAGAGAAAATGCACATTATAGGGCATAGGGCTTGGAGAAGGAAGATGTGGACTATCAAGACAGGAACCCTGCTAATGTCTCTATATATATAAATGGCAAAATGTCTGTCTGTGTGTGTGTCCTTTATACAAATCCACAATTTTTCAGTTAGAGGGCACGCACTTTCTATGGTCATTCAAAACCGTCCAAGGGTGGTCGTGCACATCTTTACATTTCCCCAGTCAACCCGCAAAGCCATTAAAAAATCAATAGAAGTGACTTTTTTTGTCAATTTTCTATCCAAAACCCAATCAAAATGCCTGAAACGTGATATGCCAATTGAATGCCAGCTAGGTGTATGTGATTGGTCGGGGGGTTTGGGCAGTACTCGTATGTTAGAGTGCACACACACAGCTGTATATGCATGCACTAGTACTATGACCCAGCAGCGCTGGGTCATAGTGCTAGTAATTAATATTTTACATTTAGACTCTGAAGGGACCAGCTTTATTGTTTTGAAAACAGATTTCCATCTGTCAAATCTGCTTAATTCTTAAATGACTGACCACTTTGAAAAGCCAGTAAGATAGATATGTAGAATATCACAAAATGCTTTGTGGTGTTTAGTTACATCCCTGTATAACAAGAGCAAATGAGAGCTCTGTCATTACTTGACTTGCTAGAAATAACAGCCAGCTCTCTCGTATACGACATTCTACTATCTTAAAGATAGAAGGGCAAAATGGACAACCTCATCTTTGGTTTGTGAAAAAGATGAGATGAATGTTCGTCACGGGGCTGCTTGATCAGGGCTGACTTAGGGCTAAATACGCCAGCAAACTTAGTTTAACCCTAGTTGCCATCAATGATTCTATCTTCCATTTCTCTAGAGTAAATAAGTACCAGTTATATATTGGTGTTCATTCAAACATCTTTACCTCCTCCCCTCAATTTATGTCCTTGTGCCTGTGCAAAAAAAAAAAATTAAGAATATTTGACAGCCTCTGCTTCTTAGAACTGGCTGGTCTTGTACTTCTTCCACCCAAACACCTGTAACCTGTTGGCCTCTCCACCTCTCATCACCCTTGTTGCACCCTATTCCCCCACCCCTTCCCTGCACTAGCCACTATTTCCAATCCTTCTTCCCCAAGACACCTTCCTTTGGAGTCTTCTTGCTGCTCAGGTGTTGACCAGCAACACTTTGAACAGAACATCAATGACATCAAACTCACTGGTCTTGGAAAAGGGCCTGCAACAGTCAAAGCCACTGCCCCTTCCTCCACAAACAGTGAAAAAAACAGAAACCAAAAAAAAAAAAGAAGAAAACAGGCAAATTAAAGAAAATCCAAGTTTTATCTTTTACTTGTTTCAGTTATTAGAGTGTGGCCATGCTGGGGCACCGTCTTGAAAACTTTTAGTTGAATGAATTGGCCCCTGGACTTATTTTTATTTTCAGCCGGATACTTATTCTATCAGTCTCTTCTACTGAACCACTAAGTTATAGAGACATAAACACATCAACACTGCTTGTCAAATAGTAGTGGGGAGTGGGGGGGCAAACAGACACAACCACACACATATATCTGTATCTATCTATCTGTATATATATATATATATATATATATATATATATATATATATATATATACACACACACACACACACCCAAGAGGCTTCTTTCAGTTACATCTATCAAATCCACTCAAAGGGCTTCAGTCAACTATAGCGGAAGGCATAAGGCGGTGAGCTGGCAGAAACGTTAGCACACCAGGTGAAATGCTTAGCCATATTTTGTATGCAATTACATTCTGAGTTCAAATTCCGCCGAGGTCAACTTTGCCTTTCATCCTTTCGGAGTCGATAAATTAAGTACCAGTTACGCACTGGGGTCGATATAATCGACTTAATCTGTTTGTCCCCTTGTGGGCAGTAAAGAAATATATAGCGGAAGACATTTTTACCAAGATGCTACACCATGGGATTGAACCTGGAACCATGTGGTTCCGAAGCAAACTTTTTACCACACTGCCACACCTGCACCAACAGTTTGGTCATTTATTTCTCAATTTGGTTCTGCATTCTTCACAATCAGAGTCGACTTGGTTTTTCCTCATCTTTCTGCAGTTTGATTAATTAACTACAAGTTGCTGTTTAGCCCCAGGTTATCTCTCAGCAGACTAATGATGACCAAAGGATTGTTTCCTTATCTTCTTAGGATAATAGAGTTTGATTTGAGAAAATTTGGCTGTTGTTTCTAGCAGGTAAAAATACTCTGTAGCAGCTCCCTGGTTGACTTGTGTATCATTCAACATCATCTTTGTCATCTTTATTTTATATCTTTCACATTCTAGCATGAATGAAAATGGTAATCTCTTTATGTCTGCTTTTCCATGCTGTCATGAGTTGGATGAGTCCTCATAGTCTAAGTCAATTCTTGCTCTGAGTTACAGCCCTCCTATGTTACATTTATGGTATGGTTTCTATGGCTGGATGCCTTTCCTGACAGCAATCTCCTCAGAGTGTGCAGGGTCTTGCAGGCAAATTGAGACCAAATTTTAGCAGGTGGCTTAATGGGTTTGACATCCCATTTTTGACAAACCTTGCTTGCTTGAAAATCTATTCCTCCTCTTTACTTTTCAGATAAATTGCAAACTGATTTGAAAACAGAATGTCATCGAATAACAAAATTGTTCTGCAATCATTGTTTTGGCATGCATCGTGCATGCTGCCAATAAAATTGTCAAGTTGACGAAACTTCCAAAAGCAACAGTTTATTGTGTGTATTGTTGTTGGCATCCTTTTTATCTTGGGAGACAATGGAGTTGCGCATAAAATAGTCTAGTCCGGCTTTTACATTTCATGTCCTGATACATTTCCTGCTGTGGCTGTGTAGTCCTATCCTGGACAAACACTCCTACAGGGTTACGGAAAGGAGACAACCTTCAAAGAAATCCCGAGTGGAGCCCCGAAGGTGGTTTAGTGTTCGACTCGACACTCTTCCGGCAGCTCCTGCAACCAAGCTGGTGCCAAACGTAATGCTCTGCACTCCTTTGGACTACATCAGCAAGGTCGAGAGAGGAAACCTGACGATTGGGCTACCCAGGACTTTCTTATCTCTAGCTCAGGCCTGCGCAAAACTGGAGAGGACACTTCAGTGCTGCTGTAAAAAGCTGCAGAAACAACACGGGAGGTAACAGTGTGTATAAACAATTTTAAAAAATGGGAAATATTGATAGAAAAGAACATAAGACTTGAAGTAATTCCAAGCACAATCCAAAGTTTTCCAATGGCCTCAAATGCTCAACTGAAGCCAACCCATCCACGACCACTCTTGCAAAGAAATGCAATGTGTCCTTTCCTTGGTGTCCACAGCTGTGAATGTTAGTTAGTTAGTTAATTTGGCTCAAGAGCAAATAGCAAGGCCATGTAGGGGGACATGGAGTTAAGTACAGGGTGGTGTTCATGTAAAGAGTTCAGGCCACTTGAGGTCCTTGGTGTGACCAGCTGTGTTCAATGATACTGCCACTTCCTAACAGCCAAGGCCAAAGCAATCAGAGCCATGAGATACCCAAAGCATCAAGCTTTCTTGTTTGTGAATGAGTAGAAGTTCACTGTGAATGCCGAGGTGAACCACAGAAATTCTCCAGTGATTGCAAACAACCTTTCTGACGCCCCCCTGTGTTTGAGACTATTTACACTTACCCTAAAAATAACCAGTTACATCTTTGAAATCTTGAAGCCATGAAATAATGCATGATCAATTGAAAACAATGTGAATAAATAAGCATTACATTTGAAAAAGTGATCCGAATGCTAAAGGGTTAAAGAAACATAGGGGCTCCCATCGAAATTTCATGGCTAATTTCATGGGGTTCCAAACCCCAACTAAAAGGAATTGAAACAAACGTCACGCATTTCAAAAGAAATAATCTAACTAAAAAAGGTTAATTTTAAAACCTAGTTTTGTTTAGCTTTCCCTGCAAAGTGCACAATTCCTTATTCAATCTCCAGTGCTTCTGTAATCTTTTAAACTCTTTTGATACCAACTTACTTGAGACCACCCCTGATTCTATGCGATAAGATTCTCATTTTATAGTGATCTCAGTTAAAACTTCTTAGAAAATTTCTTGTTAATTTATTCTGGTCATCAGCTTAATAACAACAAAGTTATTCCACTAAATTCTTCGTTATTTTCAAAATTAATTCAAACAAATGCAGTGTGTGACAACAAAAAATATGGAAATAAAAGTTAAGGGTCTAAACATGGCTTGACAAACTTTTGTTTTTCATGTTTCTAGCTGAAGGAGTGCCACTGTTATTTAGCTTCTAGTGAAGAGGATGCTTGAATTACACCAAAGTAATTTAGTAAAGTATAATATGATGAATAATTAACAATCATCATCGTTTTATATCTGCTTTTCATGCTAGGCTGAATGGGTCATTATGGCCCAAATCAGTTCTTATTTGGAGACAGACTGGAGAACCATGTCTCATTCATATGTTCCATTATGGCATAGTTTTACCAGCTGGATACCATTCTTAACACTAAACAGGTTACAGTGTACTGGACGAATTTTATTGTGGCACCAGCACTAGTGAGGTTATCATGTCTTTAGACATATTAAAGGATCCTTTCAATTCTACATTGTCCCCACTCATTTGTTAACCACTCAACACAGTTTGCTGAATGCATTTTATTGTGGCACCAGCACTAGTGAGGTTGTTTTCTACCCTGTTACCCTGAAGAGTTTTCACTATTCTATGGTGTCACTGTTCATTGAACATAACATGATTAGAACAGTGAACAGAAGTGAACATTAACAGAACTAGGAGGAGTAGGTGGTAGTTGAGGGAGTAACGGAAGAGAGAAAGAGAGAGTAAAAGCCACATATCTGTTGATGAAAAAGCGTGAATAAGGGATATCAATAATTAAAGTCTGGGAAAGAGGGAGTGATGGCTGGCAGCACAGAAAGAGAGATGGTAGGAAGTTTCACAAATGAACAACTCTGATCCCTCATACATAGGCATCTTGCTAGAAGAGAGAGGTGAGGATAGTGTTAGGGGTTGTACTGAATATGGTGACGTCCAATACAATCCTTCATCAGGATGACACACTTCAGTGAACAGGAGAGATCCATTGGTGTCCTTAGTTATATGAGCAGCGGCAACCATAAGGATGTTACCAGGAAATAATTTAACAATATTCTCTTGCAAAACAAATACATAAACATAAGGACAGTTATGATTCTTTCTTTTTTCTTCAACATAGATTTATCAGGGACTAGTAGGACCCATGAATATTTCACGGAATAAAGGGTAAACTTATTGGGTTATTTCTGAAAACTTTACCCAAAGAAAAAAAAAAACTGAAAGTGTAGCCTGTGTTGTGTCTGTATCAAAAGATAGTCTCTCATCTGTTAATCATTGAAAAGCGAAAGAAAATGAAATATGATGATTAATTAATGCACTCTGTATATACATATACACTATAATTTATGCACAATTTTAAAAACTTAATACACAGCACTCTCCCTTTCGCCTTCTTCCTTTTTTCTCTCTTCTTTTTCTTTCTCACTCTTTGCCTTTCCCTTCAACTAATCCTGTGAAAGCGTTGCAGACGGGTTAAGTAACAGAGGAAAAAAATTTATTTAAAAAAGGAGAAAAACTACACATTTCTCTCACCCCCACCTTTCCCTCCTCTCCCTTCAACTAATCCCATGAAAGCGTTAACGGACGGGCTAAGTAACGGAGAAATAAGCAGGATTATTATAAGGATAGTTATAGCTTATCAATTCAGTGCTCCTCGAATGTCGGGTGCTTATGTTATCAGCCTCACAATGATGTAAACTCTGGCAAGGTTTGCGTGAAGCCATTACAGGAACGAATGTGTAAAAGACGAAGACAATCACCAACAGATTCCAACATTTAAAGGCCTTCAAATATACTCCTCCTCGTTGTTCGACCATCTTCTACATTCACAACAACAAGTCTCTTTTTTATTTTTACCTTCTACATGTTTCAGTCATTAGAGTGCGGCCATGCTGGGGGACAGCCTTGAAGGATTTTAGTCGAACAAATCGACCCCCAGTATTTATTATGTTTCTGGAAAACCTAGTACTTATTCTATCAGTCATTTTTGTCGAACCACTAGGTTACAGGGACGTAAACACACCAACACCAGTTGTCAAGCATTGGTGGTGGACAAACACACACACATACACGCGTATGCCCGCATGGAAAACGGACATTAAAAGATGATGGTAATGATGATTATATATATATATATATATATATATATATATACACACGACGGGCTTCTTTCAGTTTCCGTCTACCAAATCCACTCGCAAAGCTTTGGTCAGCCCGAAGACACTTGCCCAAAGTGTCACATAGTAGAACTGAACCCGAAACCATCCATATGGTTAGCAAGATTCTTACCACACAGCCATGCCCGCGCCTCTGCTTTTCACAACCACCTCTGTCCCACTAAATGTCACCCTCCTTTTTTATCACCCATTCCGCGTCACTCATCTTAGACCCCAACCGTCTTTTTTTATCCAGTCCTTCTTCTCCTAGGGCATTAAGCCCTTGTAATTCTCTGCCTATCCACAATATTTCTCCCCAAGTTAAACGCCAACTTCATCAGTCTGACCAGCCGTTGAAGATCCGAGTTAGTCATCGGCAGACTTTGCTCATGATCTCAACAAAAAAAAAAAGGAAAAGAGGAGATACCGTAATATATGAATGTCTACAATTGCTTCTGTCTTCCTTTTCACCAACCTTAGGGACTATCGAATTAATAGAGAGGTTGAGAAAAGACGGTGGATGGTAGAATAGGGTGCGCACAGCTAAATAGTGTACAAGTTATTTTAGTTAACAATCAGAGTTTAATTCCAATAGTCAACTGCTTTTTCACTAATTTGTGGGTCGTTGATGAAACAACTTACCAGTCGAATAGTTGAGTTGGTATAAAATGTAGCTTTGAGTCTCGACAATTTCTAACATAAGGCAAAGGCCCATTTGTTTTTGAGAAGTTAGTGAATAAATCGACTCCGGTAATTTGACTTATTTTATTTTATTTTATTGACACGGGGGTGATAAAATGCAAAATCGACCCCCGAAAGAATTGAAAACAACAGGACGAGGACTAAAGTAACAACCACAGGCCCACTGTGTTCAACGACATTGAACCAATCGACTACTTTGATGCTCCACTGATTCTACAAACCTACGACTTTGATAACAATAATTATTTTAGCAAGGAAGTTCTTCGTGTTCTATTTTTTTTTTTTAGCGCTACTCAATTGGACAGTTTTTCTAAAGTAAATGTCTCCCTCCACACAACTTCAACAAACAAAGCAACTTTGGTAAGTGTAAATGTTCTCACAGGATCCAGATATAGCTCTGTTTGTGCGCCAACACCAACATTGCAGTCAGGTGTCAACACAGTCTGAATGTATTAAGGTACCAATCACGGCCAGAGTGAAATAAAATACTAATACAGTCATAATGTAATTGTCAACACTTTTTAATGTGGTAAGGTGTTAATGCAGCTTTATAGTGTAAATAAAATAGCACGAAAGGCATGGGGTAACATAGTAAGGTACCAACACAAGTCAGATAGTTTTAATGTTGTAAGGGAATAAACAGGTATAGTGTAATAAACAATCCAACACAGGTATAGTGTAATCAGGTGCCAATAGGAGTGGCTGTGTGGTAAGTAGCTTGCTTACGAACCACATGGTTCCGGGTTCAGTCCCACTACGTGGCACCTTGTGCGAGTGTCTTCTACTATAGCCTCGGGCAGACCAAAGCCTTGTGAGTGGATTTGGTAGACGGAAACTGAAAGAATCCCGCCGTATATGCATATATATGTGTCTGTTTGTCCCCCAACATCGCTTGAAAACCGATGCTGGTGTGTTTACGTCCCCGTAACTTAGCAGTTCAACAAAAGAGACCGATAGGATAAGTACTAGGCTTACAAAGAATAAGTCCTGGGGTCGATTTGTTCGACTAAAGGCGGTGCTACAGCATGGCCACAGCCAAATGACTGAAGCAAGTGCAATAAAAATATCAACGCAGTTTTAATGTGAAAAGGTACCAACACAACCATGAAAGCTTTCCAACGGATTGTAGTGGCACATGGCGGTTCCCGATGTATTTCTATTTAATATGTGAAACGTTACAGCGAGACGTGTTTTCCTTCGACCATATTACAATTATAGGTGGATGCCAACAACAGCTTTAATATTATGATTGTAAGTAGTAGATTTAATCCGTCATCGGCTTTAAATCCACCACCCGGCCATCTGGGTATCTTTAGTCTAATATATTTTATTAGAGGTGATCGTACCAGGTCTTCTGTTTGAGGACATCACGTTCCTTTCCTTCCCTGAAAAGGACCGGGGGTCGCGGCCCCTTATCGTCTGAACGAGAAGCCACGAGTAAATAAAATAAAAGGTGAAAGTTAACCAATATTGTTCTGGTGTGTTACGAAGGTCGATGAGACTTGATGGGGTTAAGAAGTCCAGCCGGGAGGGAGGGGTCATGTGTCAAAGGTCAATTGACAGAGGATGGGAAGCTTCCGTGGACCCACCACGGATCGTTTGGAATGGAGTTAAGATCCAGAGAGGAAGGAAAAAGACAAAATAGCTCGGTTACATAACGGATGTCGACAGGAAAGAAAGAAACCCAGTGTTGTTATTATTAGTAGTAATAGCAGTAGCAGTGGTAGCGGTCAGTGATTTTTGTTGTTTTAGAGTAGAGCTACGGTTAAAGGTATTCCACCCATGACTATCACATCTTTTTTTTAAAGCTATCTTGGACGTTTCTATTATTTAATGTATCCTGTCGTTATATAAGACGGCCGGGTGAGATTTTAAAGTTTAACTGCTATTTCTAGTAGAACGGACGACTGCGCTCCCCTCCCGAGATCGACAACGATGGTAGCAGTAAGTGGTGGTAGTAGTCACAGTAGTAGCAGTGGAGTAACAGGAATAGTTATAGTGGATGTAGTAGTAGGAGTAACAAAATAGTAGTGGTAGGAGTAGTAACGTAATGCTGGAGCAAGTAGCAGCAGCAGCAGAGACGTGGTGGTGGTAGAAGTAGGTATAACTGACGTGGTAGCGGAAGATTCAGTATCCAGAAGTAGACATTGTATAAAAGAGGAAGAGAGAGAGTAGAAGGGAAGGATTAAGTGGGAGTATGAGCGA
>NC_043012.1:36607504-36740004 GCF_006345805.1 Octopus sinensis
AGCTACACCAGGTTCTAGTCTGATTTAGCTTCTATGGCCAGATGTCCACCACTTTGCAGAGGTGTCCTGGGTGCTTTGAATGTGGCATGGAAACATGTGTGGCCATTGTGGCTGTTTGTATTCAAAGATCAGGAACGGAATTATTTCCTTATTTGGAAACAGGTGAAAGGTGGTGACAAGAAAATCTTTGGGCCCTAGAAAAGATCTGTGTTGATGAAATTTGTTTAACCCATGCAAATATTTAAAAGTAGTCCATAAGACCATAATGGTGATGCTGATGACATCTTTAATCTGTATACCACATCTAATGTAACTTTAAGGTAGAGCTGAACTGAAGAAGCCAAGTGTCTCACATTTACATATATGTAAGAACCACTGAGTGGAAATACAAACATAGCAAATCAAACTATTTCTCCGGAGAATGAGAAACGTGATGAACGACCTTATGAGGTGTCCACATCATTTGTCAAGTCCCAGAGAAACAAGCTGCCAGTCTGCTTGTATACAGGAGTTACACAGAACTGGATCTGCTAACATTTAACTCTTTATTTATTATCAGCAGACGGTCAACCGGGATCTCAGTCCACACAGTATCAAGGGATGATATAGTATATTGGTCACATGAGGTGGCGAGCTGGCAGAAACGTTAGCACACCAGGCAAAATACTTTGCAGTATTTCATCTGTCTTTACGTTCTGAGTTCAACTTTGCCTTTCATCCTTTCGGGGTCAATAAATTAAATACCAGTTGTATACTGGGGTCAATCTAATCGACTGGCCCCCTTCCCAAAAATTCTGGGCCTTGTGTCCAGAGTAGAAAAGAATATATATAAACTTGTGTAGCAGACTTACAAACGTGGTTTTGAACCTTGTTGTATTCTCATCAGAGATCTCCACATCATTTGACCAATTCCAGAGAAACAAGCAGCCAAATCTGTTTATATACTCATCAAGTCCAGTTGCTTAAGAGAAATGGGGCTTCTAATTTGCATATCATTAAGTATTTAACACTTTATTCAATATCAATGGCCCATGGTGTTACCAACAAAATGATATTTACTCTAATACTAATAACCCTATTGTTACAGAGGAAGCATTTCAAAGAATTAAAGGGTTAGCAGGGATTCTTTAGTCCTGCCAGATAATCTCTCGTCCCAGTGAAATGATACAATATATCCATCTTAATAAATTTTATCAGTTAGTGATAGGGAAGTCAACCAGACACAAAAACTGTTCCGGAAAGGAAAAGGAAGCAGAACAAGAGGTGATTTGGATCCTACAATCTATGCAGGTGAGAAATATCTCTTTACAAAGTGTGATGCAAGGTAGAAGGAACTTGTTAATTGTGGTGGCCCAAAAAATCTCTGATGAAGGTGGTATGATAAAATGCACCCAGCTCTAAATTGGTTGATGATAAGAAGATGGTGCCCAGCCATGAAAAACCCTACCATAAAATATGGCACACATAATAGCAAAGATTGATGGATTTCCTCTGTTGTTACGTATGTGTTACTGAAGGACAGCAACATGCAGAGAGATGCTGAGTTAAAACTGACTCATCCAGTCTCTACAAACATGGAAAACGGACGTAAAACAATTATGATGATTTGTCCCAAAACCAGGATAATCAATAATACGTTTTTCTGGCAGACCAAAAATATACACTGACCACATCTGCCACGCTGACCGTCTTCTTTTACTAATCAACCCTATTACATCACACTGCAAGTCCTCACCACCCCAATACACAACCTGGCTTCACGACTAAATCTATCACTGCAGGTTTTTCACAATTACTCTCCACCCACACACTTCTGATTTCCTAATATAGACCATGTCTTCCCGACCATCCAACACCACCCCACAACATGTACTCAATACTACGTGTACATCACCACACCTGCTCTCACACCCACACCACACCATCAGACATGTCCTTACTACCATAACACACCACGAAATGTATTCACCACCACCACCACCACATCACATACTGTACACTTTTAGACCAAACTGAAACCCAACATATTCCATAACAGAAGTTATGGGTTTGTTCTAATTATTCCGTTAATCATACAGCTGTTACTAATGAGCTGACAAAATTTTCATCAAATTCTATCATATACTTCAGTGTAAACGAACAGTTATGAAATCTTAACATAAACAGTCCAGGCAGCAAGCTGGGCAGAAGCATTAGCAGCACATTGGGGGGAAAAGCTTGGCTGCATTTTATCGGTCTTTACATTCTGAGTTCAAATTCCACCAACTTCAAATTTACCTTTTGGGGTTGATAACATCAGGACCAGTTGAGCACTGGGGTCAATGTAATCGACTTAGCCCCTCCTCTGAAATTATTGACCTTGGGCCAAAATTCGAGACCAATATAAACAGTCTTGGCTGCCACTGTATAAAAGTTCTACTTGTGATACCGGTCAGAAATTGTCTGTAAATTGTGCTAAAATTATTTTCCAGTATCTTATATTTTCTAGCCTCACAAACAACCATCACAGATTTCCCAAAAATCCTTTTTGCTGTTTGGAGGATATGAGAAATACCAGAAAAATTTGGTAAAATAGACACAAAATAGTAAACATTTATGACATCTTAATGTAAACGAGTTTATGTAATTGCAGCACAATGAAGAAGCAAAGAAAACATTACATTATTTTGTAATAAATAGGTATGTTTCTAAATTAACAGAACTAAATTTGTGTGCTAACATATATACAAGCCTATATTTATCAATCTGCCTCTCTCTATGATCCGGTACTTGAAAAGTTGATAGGGTTTATGTTGTAATCCAACGCCAGACTGTTGTAACGTCCACTCCAGTATAGCAGTATAGTTAGACAAGTAAAGACAAAACTATGACCGACTTCTCGACAACTTGACTTCCTACATTACAGTATTTGTAATGACTAGCACATACCACTCGTCGCATGGGAGGGGCGTCCCATTGTTATTATTATCCCCATAACAGTTTACCAAGAGGAAGTGTATCTGACTGAAATAATGTCTTGATATTACATATGTTTAAGGCAATGAGATGGCAGAATCATTAGCACATTAGGATAAAAACTTAGCAACATTTCATCTGTCCTCATATTCTGAGTTCAAATTCCGCCGAGGTCAACTTTACCTTTCATCCATCTGAGGTCAATAAGATAAGAACCAGTTAAGCATTGGGGTTGATGTAATCGGCTTATCCCTTCCCCCATATTTGCTGGCCTTGTGCTAAAATATGGAACTAATATTACATTTGTCTAACCCATGCTAGCATAAAAAACAAATGTAAAGGCAAATCAATATCTCTGTTTGAGTGCCTTTATGTATGTGTGTGTGTGTGTATATATATATATATATATCATCATCATCATCGTTTAATGTCCATTTTCCTCGCTAGCACGGGTTGGACGGTTCAACCGGGGTCTGGGAAGCCAGGGGCTGCACCAGGCTGATCTGGCAGAGTTTCTACAGCTGGATGCCCTTCCTAACGCCAACCACTCTGTGAGTGTAGTGGGTGCTTTTTACGTGCCACCTGCACGTATATATATATATATATAAAATTGCTCAGTCTCACGGTGATAAGAGGTTTGATTCTCACAACCACATAGTTCTTGGTTCAATCACACCTTCAGCAAGAGCAAGTGTCTTCTACAATAGCCCCAAGCCAACTAAAAATCTTGTGAGTGGATATGGTAGATGGAAACATGAAGAATCCCGTCATATATATATATATACTGGAGCCTAGTGCAGCCTCCTGGCTTCCCAGACCCCAGTTGACACGTCCAACCCATGCCAGCATGGAAAATGGACATTAAAAGATGATGATGACGATGTGTGTGTGTTTGTCTCCTTGACACGATAGTTGTGAGTGTAGCTGTTGTACAAACAGGATCTTTCATTTACAATATTTTGTGCAGACATGTCTGGCTACAGAGAAATGTTACCTTGCTTAAAAATAGGTGAGGGTTGGTGACGGGTGGGGCAACAAGCCATAGAAAATATGCCTCAATAAACCATATCCAACCCATGCAAGCAGGGAAAAGTGAACAGTAAAATGAGGATTCACACACATAGTTTTATCTGATTTGCTTGATGTACAATAATAAGGATAATAGTAATATTTATATCTGTTTGTTTTGATAATCATCATCATCGTTTAACGTCTGCTTTCCATGCTTAGCATGGGTTGGACGATTTTGACTGAGGGCGGGCAAATCAGATGGCTGCACCAGGCTCCAATCTTGATCTGGCAGAGTTTCTACAGCTGGATGCCCTTCCTAACACCAACCACTCCGAGAGTGTAGTGGGTGCTTTTTACGAGCCACCAACATGGGGGCCAGTCAGGCGGTACTGGCAATGACCTCGCTTGAATCTTTTTACACATGCCACCGGCACAGGTGCCAGTAAGGTGATGTTGGTAACGATCACGCTCAAATGGTGTCATTTTACGTGCCACTGGCACGGAAGTCAGTTGGCTGCTCTGGCAACAATCATGCTCAGATGGTGCTTTTGGCACCCTACTAGCACGGGCACAAGTGCCAGTAAGGCAACGCTGGTAATGATCATGCTTGAATGGTGCCCTTTAAGTCCCACTGGCGCGGAAGCCGGGCAATAATAAGATTGGAAAAAAATCAACCTTGCTTCAAAAAGATTTTTGACCTCAGATAGCACATAAACAAATTTCATTCCTGCATTAATGTGCATGTGCACACACACACAAGCTGAGAGTAAGAGAACCATTACACTTTTATATAAGTCTATACTTCCATGTGTTACATCAGTTTGTTCCACAATATTTGTAAACACATCAATCTTTCTTTTCTCAGTCTCCTGTTGTCACCAAAATGTTTCCAGCCCTTCTAATTGTCACATTGTGTCTATCCAAGCCTACCTTATACATTCACCTTTTCTCCTCTCATCTCTGAAACTCCTTTCTTATCTATGTTTTCTCTACAGATAACCCACCAGCAAGAGTACCTGTAGAGGGGAGGGATGGCTTGCAAAGTTAAAGGTCATTGCCTCCTTTAGTTGCAGATAAAAATATGGGTATTATTCATATAAAAATATGCATAAGTGAGCACGCAAGTGTGTATGTATCTATGTATATACATACATACACTTATCATATATTGAGTGAGACTGTGCAATTTTATCTCTATATATAAATATATATATAAAATGTGAGCATACTCACACACACAAGGTGGTGAGTCAGTACAGTTGTGACAATGTTCTTTCTCTTTAATATCATCATAATCATCATTTAATGTAATCCATGTTCCATGGATGGTTTGAGAGAATCTGATGGGTCCCAAAACTGCATTCTGCTCGCATGCACTTTGGCATGGCTCCTATGACTTTATGCCCTTCTTATGAAAAGCCAGTCACGTTACAGATTGTTGTGGGTGCTTTTATTTTCATGCTGCTAGCACTAGTGAAGATGCTATGCAGCTTGCAAGACTATGACCACTCCTCAGGATTGGAGGAGAGACAGAGAGAACTTTGGGTTTACGGATTGAGGATTATGAGAAAAGGGCCAGAGCAAAACAGTCTTTGTACTGCAGGGGGACCAAATGATTACTTATATTTCAGAAGAGAGTACGGAAGTGATTGGCTGGAGTTGATGCGATCTCAGGGAGGACCTTCAAGGCACAAGGCAAGCAGGAATGAGTGGGAGAGTAGGGGATGTCTGGCAGTTTGGAGCTGCAGAATAATATTGATGTTACAGTAAACAGGACGAATGAAAGATGACATGCTGTTGTGTAGGTTGTAAGGCTAGAGTAGAAGTCACTTGCCCAAGGTGTCACACAGTGGGATTGAAACCCCAAACCATGTTATTAAGAAGCAAACTTCTTACGCTACCAAGTCACTGACACTTGGTGGTGAAAATCCAGTAAAAATGGAGTACAGAGAAATAGAAACGTGAAAGATGAAATGATCTCAAAGAAACGAGGGAGAGAATTGGGTGGGGGTGAGGTGGTTTCTCTATGATCTTTGATCTTTTACTTGTCTCAGCCATTAGGCTGCGGCCATGCTGGGGCACCACCTTGAAAAATTTTAGTTGAATGAATTGACCCCAGGACTTATTTTTTAAATCTGGTCCTTGTTCTGTTGGAGTGTTTTGCTAAGTTTTGAGGATGTAAACACATCAACAACAGTTATCAAGTAGTGGTGGGGGACAAACACAGACACAAAGATACACACACACATATGAAGTGCTTCTTTCAGTTTCTGTCTACTATGGTTGACCTGAGGCTATAGAAGACAAGTTGCCCAAGGTGCCAGACAGTGGGACTGAACCTGGAACCATGTGGATGGGAAGCAAACTTCTTGTCACACTGCCACACCTGATAAAGAAATATAATATATTACATATTAATTCTGTGAAGAGCAGAAAAAGAGCAGAATGGTGAATGAATTCTAGTTTGATTTGAACCAAGTTCTATTTATATTCTCTCGGTCATTCCAAAAATGTATAAAACCCAGCATGTGTTGGCCAACCAGTGGATCAAAACCACAGCATGCTCACACCGACTTTACTATGCCGGTTGTATGCCCAGCAACCTCCACACAGACTAATAAGGATAATATCAGGGACGTGCCACCTGGGTAGGCAAGGTAGACAGAGCCTACCTTGAATAAAATAGATCGATAGTAACGTTTTCCTCTCATGGCAAAATGTGGACCTAATTCAATAAAATTATGAAGGTTACTCTGATTACTGTGCAAAATGTTTTTTTTTTTTGTAGATTAGGTAAGTATAATTCACACCTGCCTTTCAATTTCAGTATTTAAGCTACGCATAAATACTGTTGTAGTACATGTGCTGCGTACACTCCTACAACAACGTCTTCTTTATATGCTATAAAGGCAGAAATAGATCTGCCTTCAACTCAGTCATTCGTCTGTGCTTCGCTTATTCTTGGTTTTTTACTACATAAAGGTCACCAACTGCCTACCATGACAGCATGTTCCTAGATAATATGTATCCAGTATCTTTTCTCATGACCCCTAACTTACAACTGTAAGTCTCCAATTTACTATTCTGCTTGCGTGGACCCTCAGAAATCTTATGTGGACCCTGGTTGAGAACCACTGAAACCCTTTAGCATTTAAACCAGCCATATCAAGCTCAAATATTCTACTTGTTTTATATTGAAACTGCTGAGATCCAGCCTCTCACACTTACCCTACAATGTCATTCTAAACATAAACAGTCATACCATTGAAATCTCAAAGCTACAAGATAATGTTCAGTTAATTCGAAATGATGCAAATAAATAAGCATTGCATTTGGCAAAGTGAATTTGAATACTAAAAGGTTAACATCCACTTTTCCATGCTTGCATGGATCGGATGGAATTCATTGAGGCAGATGTTCTATGACTGAATACCTTTCTTGTTGCTGATCCTCACCTGTTTCTAAGAAAGGTAATATTTCCCCAACACCCTTCAAATACAATTAGCATAAAGGCTGGCCGTGATCTTACAGAAGATAGCAAGTGAACACCATCATTTGTACGACAGAAACACTACTTTACGATCAGTGTTCAATGTCAAAACAGGGAAACATAAATATGTACGTATTCTTAATGGACAATGTAGTTATGGAGACTCATGTACAATACTGTAAGTTTCTATGTGAATGATGAGATGATCCTCATACTTCTTCAGCTGTTGTAAACCTGGTGTTCTTAGCACTATTCATACAATACAGGCATTTGTAATTGATAGTGCTGTGGGCTTATGACAGCTGAAGAAGTGTGACAATTATCGTATTTTTGACACAGAAACTTAAAGTCCTGTATGTGAGTCTCCATAACTACATCATTCATTGACACTGAGGTCTACCTCTTTTGTCGCCACATATGGTTTTTTGGTTATACACACACACACATCTGTATGTGGTTATGAAGTGAACATCTTATCACAGCCATGCAATATTTGAATTAAGAGCATATAGGTCCCTCTAGGCTAGTGGTTTTCAACCAGGGTTCCGCCAGTACAGTGCAGGGGTTCCGCAAGAAGTTACGAAATTGCTAAAATCGGCAGTAATTTTTAATTCTCCTGTGCAGATATGTGTGCATAAGACTATTAAATTATTGCACAGGGGTTCCTCGAGCCAGTGGAATGTTTCCTTGGGGTTCCGCTCCAGCAAAAAGTTTGAAAAGCACTGCTCTAGGCATCCTGTCCGCCCCTCTAACTATTCTATTCGTCCATCATCCTGGGTGGGTACTTTTATTTATTGACTCCTGAAAGGATTAATGGCAACACTGAGAAGGCTGGAGCTGATTTTATTTTTATTTTCTTCTTCTTAATGATTTGGTGTGGAGAAGGTACCAGGTTCATGGCCTTCAAAGACTCTCCAAGACCACTGAGATTGGCATCATTGATGTCCTTCAACAGCTAACTACATGTTGATGGCTGCAGGGAAGAAATTTCAAAGAGATGATGTTTAGAGAAAGAAAGACTGTAATAGTGGTTAGTGCAAACCTGAGATGATGTCTATGGGGATAAAGATGAGATGGGGATCCAGCAGACAGATTGGACTTGAGTGGGGGTGGTCACATGATCAGAATATATTTTATTGATTTGCCAGGATTTGAGCTCAAAATTTAAAGTAAGTAATCATTGACATCTGTATTCGACCCCCATAATAATGGTTTCAAATTTTGGCACAAGGTCAAATATTTTGTGGGGAAGCAGTTAGTCGATGCAATTGATCTCATTACCTGAATGGTACTTTATTTTATTGACCCAGAAAGGATGAGAGGCAAAGACAACCATGGCAGGATTTGAACTCAGAACATAAAGAGTTGGAAGAAATACTACTAAAATAATAACAAGTTTCAAATTTTGGTGCAAGGCCAGCAATTTCGGAGGAGGGGGTGCGGTTGATTACATTGATATCCCCAGTTCACAACTGGTACTTATTTTATCAACCCTGAAAGAATGAAAGGCAAAGCTAGCTTCAGTGGAATTTGAACTCAGAATGCAAAGACAAAATACAACTAAGCATTTTATCCAATTCTCAAATAATTCTGCCAGTCTCCAGCCTCTTTATAATGGTTTTTGATTTAGGCACAGGACAATAATTTTTGAGGTGGGAGAGCAGGTAAGTTGATCCCATCGACACGAGTACATGTGCCCTTGTTTAACCCTCACCTGTTTCTAAGCAACACAGACCTTCCCCATCACCAAACATGTTTTGCACAGAAGACCCGAAACAAGCATGCTACTTGCATGAAGGTGACACCCGCTTACAACTTTCACACAATATCAAGACAAGGAGACACTAACACACACACACCATCATCATCATCATCACTGAACTTGTGTTTTCTATGCTGACAGGGTCTCTACACCAGATTCCATAGATTGTTCTGGCTTGGTTTCCACAGGTGGATGCCCTTCCTAATGCCAACCATTTTGCAGAGTGGACTGGATGCTTTTTATGTGGTACCATCTCCACATATCTATACTTAATACATCATAAAGATGATCAACAGACTGAATTACATCTTTTACTCGTTTCAGTCATTTGACTGTGGCCATGCTGGAGCACCGCCTTTAGTCGAGCAAATCGACCCCCAGGACTTATTCTTTGTAAGCCTAGTACTTATTCTATCGGTCTCTTTTGCTGAACTGCTAAGTTACGGGGACGTAAACACACCAGCATCAGTTGTCAAGCGATGTTGGGGGGATAAACACAGACACACAAACATACACACACACACACATACATATATATATATATATACATATATACGATGGGCTTCTTTCAATTTCCGCCAACCAAATCCACTCACAAGGCTTTGGTCGGCTCGAGGCTACAGTAGAAGACACTCGCACAAGGTGCCATGCAGTGGGACTGAACCTGGAACCATGTGGTTGGTAAGCAAGCTAAAGTCCCCAAAGTCCATCCCCTCCTCACCATGGTGGGGACGCTTGCAACGGGTAGTGTCAGAGCTATGCTGTCGGGAACTTCGGTTCCTGGTAGGGCCACCCAAGGCGGATTGGTCTGACACCGAGTGGTATTAGGCCCACAACCCGGCAGACGGGGCTCTGGTGAAAAGCCTCGGAGTGTCTGCTTCGGCAACCAGCGGCTCCTCGGTTGTTCTGTCCCTGCGTCTGCGGACAATCTGCGGCAAACGGGATGTCTCCACATGTGGGATTGTTGGGGACCACTTGTGAAATCCACATATTCTCACGAAATGTCTTCCAACTTCTTCGAGATGCCTCGAGGGTGGTAGATGAAGCCGACTCAACCTGCCCAGGGTGAATGTCGCCACAAGTAAAAGTAAGTAAGCAAGCTACTTACCACACAGCCACGCCTACGCCTTGTTTATATATATTTTGGAAAGATATTTCTTTTATATAAAATATCATAAAACATCAAACATTTTTATCGAGATAGAAAACGGAGATCTAAGGGATAAAAATTTATTTATTAATTTGTTGTATCCATTAGATCTCTCTGTTTTCTAACTCAACAATAAAGTTTGATATATATATATATATATAGTTTTATCTGATTTGCTTGATGTACAATAATAAGGATAATAAGACCTTCGAACTTTAGGTCTCACTGAGGAAATGACTAGAGACCGAGACCTCTGGAAGTGTGCTGTGCGCGAGAAGACCCGGCAGGACAAGTGAGTCCATAACCCGTGGCCTTCTACATGGGATGGAGCCAGCCTACGTATGCATACCTTCCCTTCTTGGGACACAAAACTCTACTTGTGAAGACGTGTTGAGGCAAGTGAGGATCAGAATCGAAATCGATCAATGGAAATTGCGGATGTGCTACCAGTGCCGGTGGCATGTCGAAACTCTGCTTGTGAAGACCCGTTGAGGCAAGTGAGGATCAGAATCGAAATCGATCAATGGAAATCGATCAATGGAAATTGCAGATGTGTTACCAGTGCCGGTGGCATGTAAGAGAACTTTCCGTTTCGCGACCGTTGCCAGCACCGCCCCGTTTCGTGTCCGTTGCCAGCCTCGCCTGGCCCTCGTGCCGGTGGCACATAAAAAGCACCATCCGTTCGTGGCCGTTTGCCAGCTCTGTCTGGCACCAGTGCGGGTGGCACGTAAAAAGCACCCACTACACTCACGGAGTGGTTGGCGTTAGGAAGGGCATCCAGCCGTAGAAACACTGCCAGATTTGACTGGGCCTGATGAAGCCTTCTGGCTTCACAGACCCCAGTAGAACCGTCCAACCCATGCTAGCATGGAAAACGGACGCTAAACGATGATGATGATGATGATGATATATATATATATATACACACACATATATATAAATAAATAAACATATATGTATGTATACACACACATACATATATATATATATGAATGTGTGTGTGTGTATGTGTATATATATATATATATATATATATATATATAGACAGACACAAACATACATACACATGGTTGATCTCCATCATATGTTAAATGAGGGTTCAGCTGATTGAATTAGCATATAAGTGGCTGAGTATTCCACAGATGTGTATAACCTTAACATAATTCTCAGAGAGGATCAGCATAACACAGCGTGTGTGTGTGTTGTGGCAAGTCCATACTTTCTGAATTACAGGCAAAAGCCAGCCACTGGGCTTCCATAGTTTCCATCTATGCAATTTCAGTCACAAGGTATGGACCGACCAGAGGCTATAGACAATGCCACACACCTATTCCTTTACTACCCACAAGGGGCTAAATACAGAGGGGACAAATGGATTAAGTCGATTACATCGACCCCAGTGTGTAACTGGTACTTAATTTATCGACCCCGAAAGGATGAAAGGCAAAGTCGACCTCGGCGGAATTTGAACTCACAACGTAACAGCAGACGAAATATGGCTATACATTTCACCCAGCGTCCTAACGTTTCTGCCAGCTCGCCTAACATGCCACACAGTGGGGTTGAACCTGAGTCCTTCTGGTTGCACAGTCATACATACGTGCATGCATAAATACGTGTGTGTTTGTTCTAAGTTGTTGGCTACAGTTATGCACCAAGCAAGTTAAAATTTTGCCTGTGGGACATCATCATCATCGTTTAACGTCCGCTTTCCATGCTAGCATGGGTTAGACGGTTCAACTGGGGTCTGGGAAGCCAGGAGGCTGCACCAGGCCCAGTCTGACATGTGGGACATATTTTCAAGAATGTTACGGGTTGAGTTCATTCTTTGCTGCTATTTTCTATAAAGCTCGGTCCTGCTGCTATTTCAATATAGTAAACTAGGTACTGTTGTTAGTGCTAAATAATAAGCTGGGTACTACAGCAATTTGTAAAACAAGTTGGGTACCACAGCTAGTTTTGTTAAAGCTGGGTACTATGACTAATTTGACATAAGCTGGGTACTGTTGTTAGTTCTATAGCCTAAACTGTGTATAACTGTTAGTTATAAGCATAACCAGTTTATTTTTCTTCAAATGCGAAACCCCTGTAATCAAGCATATAGTGACGTTTTAAGTGTCCTCCATGGGTATTTAGTAACATAATTAATAGCTTCAACAGCAGATAGAAACCATATTGCTTCAGTTGACACACTGTAATTTTCTAAATGATATTACATGTCCATAATTTAATCCTTTAATACCTAAAAAATTGTTGGCTAATCCTCTTATTATGATGGTGTATCTGATGAGTATGAAGATATTTGGGTACAGTGTGTTATGTTGTACTGAAATGTCTGTCGGCAACCACACACAATGTTTTTAGTGTCGTTTGTGAGAAGGTGGGAGAGAAATTTTAAAGCATTATATATTGATAGTTTTACATGTGAAAACCCTTCCCTTGGAGCTGCTATTCTTTGAACTGGGAATTAAGAGTGGGAAAAAGAAAAGAAAAAAATCTGGTGTCAATCAAGCAGGTTGAAAACGGAAGGTTTATCTGACTATAATAAAGTCTGAACTCATAAACCCCATGATCAGTAATCCAGTATGTAACCAGACCAATAATCGTACCTCATTGTCAGAATAAAAAACCCCAGAGTTTTAATACTTTTGTAATGATATCTCTGTTGAAATACACCACATTTGTGTCGATTATTTTCAGAGATGAAGACTTTAGTAAAATAACTTTTGTCATTATTAAACTGGTGTTTAGAGCAGAAAAATTAACAGGAAATTTGGTAAGTTTTAATTTAACCCATTTTAACCCTTTAGCATTTCATGTGATCACGTGACTGACCAGACTATCAGATGTTGTTACACATCGCTGGTCACAATGCGTTCGCATTGTTTTAGCCTTCGAATGACGCCACCCTGCTGGCTAAGCGAGCAGGCCAACAGAAGAAAGAGTGGTGAAAGAGTACAGCAGGGATCACCACCCCCTGCCGGAGCCTCGTGGAGCTTTTAGGTGTTTTCACTCAATAAACACTCACAACGCCCGGTCTGGGAATCGAAACCGCAATCCTGCGACCGCAAGTCTGCTGCCCTAACCACTAGGCCATTGCACCTCCACCTTTAGCATTTAAACTAGCCATATCTAGCCAAAATATTTTCCGTTTTATGTTGAAACTGGTCAGCTCCTGCCTTTCACACCTACCTTACAATGTCAGTGTAAAATAAACAATCATCGTTAAAATCTCATACCTATGAGAAAATGTATGATTAATTAAAAAAAAAACACTGTAAATAAAATAAGCATTACATTTGACAGATAATCTGAGTGCTAAAGGGTTAAAACAAAGTTTGACCCACTGAGCTGGGTGGTTGTGGTGGTGGCATTGGTCTCAAGTAGGTTGGTATCAAAGGAGTCAATCTCTGTGAACTTTTTACCGTTTTATTCAGATAAATCTAGAATTTAACTTGGATCGAACTTATTATTTTCCCTCTAATTTACTAAATTGCTCAAATCTTGTCATTAACCCTTTAACATTCAGATTGCTCATCATCATCATCATCATCGTTTAGCGTCCGCTTTCCATGCTAGCATGGGTTGGACGGTTCAACTGGGGTCTGGGAAGCCAGAAGGCTGCACCAGGCCCAGTTTGATCTGGCAATGTTTCTACGGCTGGATGCCCTTCCTAACGCCAACCACTTCATGAGTGTAGTGGGTGGTTTTTATGTGCCACCAACACAGGTGCCAGACGAGTCTGGCAAACGGCCAGGATCGGATGGTGCTTTTTATGTGCCACCGGCACGGGGGCCAGACGAGGCTGGCAAATGGCCACGATCGGATGGTGCTTTTTATGTGCCACCGGCACGGGGGCCAGACGAGGCTGGCCGTCAAATGTAAAACGTGTAAAGACCGTCCTCGGTCATGAATGACCATGGGATTGCACCTAGAAAGTTCCTCTCCAAGGCACAAGTCTGGGCAAGGTTGTTTATGGAAGACCAGCAGCCACCCATGCATACCAACCTCCCCTCTCCATGCCATTATATGTACATAGGGTAAAGGGTAAAGACCACCTTCGGTCATGAATGACCATGGGATTGCACCTAGAAAGTTCCCCTCCTAGACACAAGTCCGGGCAAGGTTGTTTATGGAAGACCAGCAGTCGTCCATGCATACCAGTTTCCCTCTTCATGCCACTGATGTTATCCAAGGGAAAGGCAAAGGGGCCGATACAGCTTGGCACCAGTGACGTCACAACTCATTTCTACAGCTGAGTGAACTGGAGCAACGTGAAATAAAGTGTCTTGCTCAAGAACACAACACACAGCCCAGTCGGGGAATCGAACTCACTACCTCATGATTGTGAGCCTGACACTCTAACCACTGTGCCTTCACAAATGTAAAGTTTATTCATTCACTTTATTTTCAACCAACCATTTATCATCTTTTAGCTTTGTGATTTTGATGATGTGATTGTTTATGCTTTTGAATGTCATTGTTGGGTTGGTGTGAAAAGCTGGATCTGGCCATTTTGAACATAAAACAGGTACGAATGCGGCCAATTTGATAGTAAACTGCCTGATATTGCACATGGCTGTATGATACCAACTTCCAGTTTGAAAGTGATCTAAATTAAAATCATCTCTTGAAATTTCATCATCATCATCATCATTTAACATCCGCTTTCCATGCTAGCATGGGTTGAATGGCTTGACTGAGGACTGGCGAACCAGATGGCTGCACCAGGCTCCAATCTGATCTGGCAGAGTTTCTACAGCTGGATGCCCTTCCTAACGCCAACCACTCTGAGAGTGTAGTGGGTGCCTTTTACGTGCCACCAGCATGAGGGCCAGTCAGGGTGTACTGGCAACGGCCACGCTCAAATGGTGTTTTTTACGTGCCACCTGCACAGGAGCCAGTCCAGCAGCACTGGCAACGACCTCGCTTGAATGTTTTTGTCACATGCCACCATCATAAGTGCTAGTAAGGCGACGCAGGTAATGATCACGCTCGAATGGTGCTTTTTACGTGCCACTGGCACGGAAGCCAGTTAGCTGCTCTGGCAACAATCACGCTCGGATGGTGCTCTTAGCACTCCACAAGCACAGATGCCAGTCATCGAATTTGATATCAGTTTCGATTTCATGTTAATTAATGTTCTAAACACAAGTTTAATAATGACAAAGTTATTTTACTGCATGAAATGAAGGAAGTGTATTTCAACAGAAATATGGTAAGAAAAGGGTTAATAAAGTCACGAAGGAAATATTTACTGGCCAGATCTGCTCAATGGAGCAACCAAATGTGTATAACCAATCAAAACAACACATATAAAGGGTCCATACTATCAAAGTAAGGATTGAATATTAGATTTAAAGAGAAGATAGCCACAGTCTGGACATCAACCAAATAATCTTTAATAGACAACTTCTACGACATCAACTATCCCCATGTTAGAAGTTTACCCAGGCAGAGATGACCACCACTATTGAACTAGAACTGCTTATGGTTGGAAGGGTTCGAAAATTTAGACATTTCAAATGTTTAGAATTATGTACAACATGAAATAGCTTTCAGGTCTGGTATTAATGCAGCCTTAAGAATCAAAGAAAATGGTCAAACACTGAACTGTAAATGATGGAGATGATGACGATGGAAAATATAAGAGTGTTGGAACTATTTGATTTCATCAGAATTCCTAAATTCTGAAGAGGTCTTTAATACTTCTCAGTTGACATAAGCTAAGTAGAACATCCAAGGATGGTGCCTATCTTTTATCTTGTCCAAGGGGGCACGGCACAGGCTGGTGTCGAACTTAAAACCTCACCAGCCACGAATGCAATAATGATTCACAACTATATAGAATTAATTATTATTATTATTACTAGCTAATTATAACTAATGTGTAGACGTCTTTTACATATTCAATGCTAACAATCTCTAATAAGTTGTTGAAATCATCATCATCATCATTTAGCGTTCGTTTTCCATGCTAGCATGGGTTGGACGGTTCAACTGGAGTCTTTGAAACCGGAAGGCTGTATCAGGCCCAGTCAGATCTGGCAGTGTTTCTACGGCTGGATGCCCTTCCTAACGCCAACCACTCTGTGAGTGTAGTGGGTGCTTTTTACGTGCCACCCACACAGGTGCCAGATGGAGCTGGCAAACGGCCACAAACGGATGGTGCTTTTACGTGCCACCGGCACAGGGGCCAGGCGAGGCTTGCAGCAGACACGAACGGATGGTGCTTTTACGTGCCACCGGCACAGAGCGCCGTGCTAAAATAGGAAGAGTGCAACATTGGCTAAAATAGGAAGCGTGCAACATTAATAAAACTGAGGTCAATGATAAAGTGGAATGCAAAAACCCAGCTTGGCTTTCCTAAATAACTGAAACAAATATGTAAATGTTATGAAGATTGAAACTAAATAAATTTGAAATACATTTTATAAATATTGTAAAGAGATACAGAAATGTGACAAAGTTGGGTTTGTTCTGCTTGTATAAACCTGAAGTTAAATATGAGAAATTATATTTTCTCAATATTAAGCACAGATGTAGCTGAGAAGTTTGCTTTCCAACCATAAGGCTTTGAGTTCAGTCCCACTGTGTGGCACCTTGGAGCAAGTGTTTTCTACTAGAGACCAGCTCAATCAAAGCCTTGTGACTGGATTTGGTGGAAGGAAACTGAAAGAAGCCCATCATGTATGTGTATGTGTGTATCTTTGTCTTGACATTATGTAATGGTTGTAAACTAACATCACCTTGATACTAGTGAGGTTGTTCATTTCCAGCTTTCTGGAAATATCACCTGGCTTGGAAACAGGTATGGGTTGGTGGCAGGAAGAGCATCCAGCCATAGGAAACCTGCATCAACAAATTGTGTCTGACCCATGCAAGCGAGGAAAAGCAGACATTAAAACAATGTTGATGACGAAGCATTATTTATAACTGCTGGAATGGATAAAAACAAAATTTTGAATTCTTTTTCATTTGCACAAGGGATCTTAAGTCTTGCAGGCTGCATGATGACCTCATAAGTATTGGTGCCATGAAAAAAAGAAAAAACACCCAGGACACATTGTGGTCGGCATTAAGAAGAACCACACAAAAGTAGATATTGGAGAATGATGTAGTCCCTTGAATTCAATGGATGCTGCCAAACCATCTAAACCATTCCAGCAAGGAACACAGATGTTAAATGATGATGATGATGACGATGACTTGGATTCTGTCTTTGTGAAAATAATAAATAAATGTTGCACGTAAAAAGCATCAACCAATCATGGCCATAGCCAGCCTTCCCTGGCACCTGTGCTGGTGGCACCTAAAAAGCACCCACTACACTCACGGAGTGGTTGGCATTAGGAAGGGCATCCAGCTGTAGAAACACTACCAGATCAGACTGGAGCCTGGTGCAGCCTCCTGGCTTCCCAGACCCCGGTCGAACCGTCCAACCCATGCTAGCATGGAAAACGGACGTTAAATGATGATGATAATGATGAGAATAGACTGCATGATTTACCTATTTTGAAAGTCTCTAATTAATTTCACACATTTTGGAAAGCCATTCTCTCAGAGGTCACAATCTGAATAATGCCACTTTCCTTCTATTTGACCAAATGTTGGATGAGATTAGATTTTTATTAGAAAAACATCAGTCTGATATTATTGAGTTGAAAGTTCTCTCCATCTCACTGGGATTGATAAAACAAAGTACCAGTTGAGTACAGGGATCCATAGTAACAACTTCCAACTCTCATTAAAATTGCGGGTCTTCTGCCTAAAATAAAAACTATTAAAGGTCTTCTGTCTACCTTAGAAATAATTAAGTTGAAAGTTAGTTATATCACTAATCCATACAATTATAGGTGCAGACATGGCTGTGTGGTAAGAAGCTTGCTTCCAACCACATGGTTCCAGGTTCAGTCCCACAGCATGGCACCTCGGGCAAATGTCTTCTACTATAACCTTGGGCCAACCAAAGCCTTTATGAGAGGATCTGATAGACAGAAACTGAAAGAAGTTCATTGTATATATGTTTGTGTGTGTGCGTGTGTGTTTGTGTCTGTCCCCCTCCCATCGCTTGACAACCAATGTTGGTGTCTTTATGTCCCCGTAACTTAGTGGTTCAGCAAAAAGTGCCCGATAGAATAAGTATTAGGATTACGAAAAAGTAAGTCCTGGGGTTGATTTCTTCAACTAAAACCCTTTAAGGAAGTGCTCCAGCATGGCTGCAGTCAACCGACTGAAACATGTAAAAGAGTAAGTCTTCAGTATTTTGAAAATTAAAAGCCCAAAGACACCAGATAGCATATTCTTGCCATAAATAAAACTAAATAAACCTCCAGTCAACTAGTTTAAATATTTTCAGAGGCAGCTATGGCTGAGTGGTTAAGAGGTTTGTTTGCCAACCACACGGTCTCAGGTTCAGTCTCACTGTGTAGCACCTTGGGCAAGTGTCTTCGACTGTAGCTTCATACAGACCAAAGCTTTTTGAATAGATTTCCAAGATGGAAACCACAAGAAGCTTTTCCTGTGTGTATATATAAGCACTGGTATTGGTGCAACATACAAAGCACCCACATTTTGTAAAGTGGTTGGCATTAGGAAGGGCATCCAGCCATAGAAACTATGTCAAAACAGATAATTGGGGCCTGGTGCAACCCCCTGTCATATGGTCCACATATCATATGTGGCAGCATAACATTACATGATGATGATGATATATATATATATTGTCAATAATAAAAGGGTAATATTAATTAATTATTAATTAATAATTTTACCAAGTAGTGTTCAGTATGTAAAAAGACCATTTACGGTATATTTAAAACATTACGTTATATAATTAGTGTTCAGTAAAATAATTTACTTTACCACACACTGAACTTTTAGAAATAGCAGCCAAAAAATTTTAGCTATTTCTTCTACTTGAAGAAATAGTTAAAATTTTTTGGCTGCTATTTCTAAAAGTTCAGTGTGTGGTAAAGTAAATTTTTTTACTGAACCCTAATTATATAACGTAATATATATATATATATATATATATATATATATATATGTATACATACAGGAGTGAGAGGACAAATGAAAGAAAGGCACTTAACACATTTATTGGGAGTTACATGTATGGATCAAAACAATGTCATTCAAATTCCAAAAAATTTGAATCAAACTGTTTTGATCCATATCATCATCGTTTAACGTCTGTTTTCCATGCTGGCATGGGTTGGATGTTTTGACTGGGGTCTGGGAAGCCAGGAGGCTGTACCAGGCTCCAGCCTGATTTGGCAATGTTTCTACGGCTGGATGCCCTTCCTAACGCCAACCACTCCATGAGTGTAGTGGGTGCTTTTTTCGTGCCACCAGCACAGGAGCCACTGAGGTGGTCCTGGCATCTGCCACAACTAAAATTTCCCTTTTTGATATCGATTTGATTGAGATTCTAATTGTGATGGGCAACACACTGTACTTGAGGAGACGTATTGAGTCAATCAAAATCTATCTATATATATATATATAAATAGTTGGCGCTAGGAAGGAGATACAGCCACAAAAATCATACCAAAGCAGGCAGTAGAGCATGGTGCAGTCGTTCAACAAGCCAGCTCCTGTCAAACCGTCCAACCCATGCCAGCGTGGAAAATGGACATTAAATGATGATGATGATGATGTGTGTATGATTGTTTTCTTGTCTTGACATCACATGAAAGTTGTAAATGAGCGTCACTGTCATACAAGCAGTGTTATTCGTTTCTAATATTCTGTGCGAGCATATCTGGCCATGGGCAAATATTACCTTGCTTGCAAACAGGTATGGGTTGATGACAGGAAGGGGACCTGACCAGGGAATCTACGTCAATAAATGCTGTCCGACTCTTGCAGGTATAGAAAAATGGGCGTCAAAACAACGACGATACGAAACAACAGAACGTATTTTAAATAATTGAAAAGATATCGAAACAACACGAAAGCGTCACATAAAATATTAAAATATGGTATTTCCCACTTTTAGTTAAATTAGGACAAGGAAACATTCTAAACACTGCAAGTTGACCATCTTTTGCAAACGAATACATTACACACATACACATTACCTCTGTATAAAGGGGTTTATTCATGTCAAATTAGGGAATCTAGAAGCTAAAGATATTTATTTCAAATACGAAATATAAAAGCAACACAACAAAATCTTCCTCGCCTATTAAAAAAAAAACAACAAAAATCTGCCGAAGTGTGTAAGGGGAGGTAAGTACGTTAAGCACAAAACTATAAATTATTCCTCATGTTTTATATTATTGTTATTATTATTATGTTTCCGGCAGGAATAATTAACACAGCATGCCTTTTAAATTAAATTTAGTATCATATCGATAGGTAGTTTTGCCTCACTGTATCGAAAAAGATTAATATTTATTAATTCATTAGCCTTTACTTGGTTTTCTGCAGATGGTGTGTGTGTGTGTGTATACATACATATAAAGCCCGTTCAAAATGTATCCGACTTTATCTTTTCCCGCAAAAACTAAACCCGCGTGGGTGAAATCCTGTGGGTGGGAGGTGACGCCACCCTTTCTGCGCAAGCATGAAAAATTTTGCGCCGGTAGGCCGCGCCAGTACCCGGCTGTTACGCCTAGAGTACAGACGTGTAGTGCGCGCTCGCGGAACTTTCGTTTTCACGCAAAAATACCGAACGCGAGGAGCAGAGATTTTGCACCAAGTTTTACCAGAAACTTGATGGTACTCAAGTTCAAACCATCCAGAAGATTAATCAGGCCTTTAGCGACGATGCTATGTGGAAAACTCGGATCAAAGAGTTGTACAACTGCTTCAGACATGGCCACAGCTCAGTGACGAGCGAAGACGTGCTCGGATAGGCCGTCCACAAGCCGAAACGATGATCCGATTGAGAAGGTTCGGCGAATAGTCATGGAAGACTGTCGTGTAACTATCCAGGAAAATCCTCACGAAGTGGAAATAAGCACAGGATCAGTGCATTTCCAATTTAAGGAAGGATTTGTGCATGCGGAAAGTGTCGGCGAAATTCGCCCCCAAGATGCTGCTATATGTTATCCATTGATGAAATTTGTCACTGCCTTCGAAAATGACAGAACTAATTATCTGTAATAATTAAATCACTCGGCTTTTATCACATTCGTTATCCCACAATTTAGCTTTAATAATTTCGTTGTTACCGATCCCAATGTTTTGTCATATAAAATATGCATTCATACCTCGAAAATATATATTTCTATAATTATTCCCCGATGACAAGCCCAACCAAAAGCCACCTTCTTTGACATTTCTCTTCTTAGTTACAAAATAAAGATCACACTTTTTTTTTGTTCCTACTACTACTACATTGACTTTCATTTCGAGATTATATATATATATATATATATATATATATATATATATATATATATAATGACAACTGTAAATAAGAACACACGATTCTTGTCTGCATTTATCTACTGCTAACCAAACATGTTCAGCTGTTTATAAAACCATAAATATAACTATTTTATTTTTCGCTCAAAAAAAAAAAATAATCAAACTTAATTCTGTATATTATCCTACATCTTTTTTTTTTTTCGGATAATCCAGAATTTTTTTTTTTTTCGGATAATCCAGATTTTTTTTTTTTTTACAGGAAAAGAAAAAAATCCACAAATAATGATGTTAAAGAGAGAAAAAGCGGAGTAAATAATCTTCACTCAACTTTCATTACAGAAAGTGAATGACTATTTCTACTATTGTATTTTGCGTTATTGAATGTAAATAAATTTCATTATTTTGGTCAGATATTCTGCAACAGAAGAAGAAACCCAGTACTTTTGCTCATTATTAACCAGAATAATTTTACAACTTCCATACATTCAATTTGCGATTATTAAGTGAGCCGGTAATTAGTTTTAAGAATTATTTTAATTAATGACACTTAAAAAGACATGTTAAATTTCAATTACGCCGCTTCTCTCCCATTATACCTGAACGAGTATCAGCGAATATCATTGGTTTACTCTACCTCTATTATATTTCCTGCTGGAAAAATGGGTCTTGTCTATTTTGACTACCACCGAAGTTCCATTCTTCAAGTCCGTGTCATCACTTTGGATAGGAAGTTGTCCAATAAAACGAATACCCTCATCTTTGCACAACTGGGCCCAGTCGCTGCCAGTTTTCGCAGCAGTATCTTGCAATAGCATATCTTTAGTCCAAGAATAAATGAAAATCACTAACTGTGACAGATCCAGCTTAGATTTATCAAAGACCGAATCAGTTCTTATAGACTTCCTATTTTTACAACGGCTGCAGTACCACCTATATTTGTCTTCGCAACCTGTATATTTATTTACACCACATGGAATGTTGCATGTCGTGCATGTGTATGTGTTTCTAATCAACCGACGTTTGGCCAACCATTCCAAAATATCCAAAGAACCCGGATCACCAATTGACTTAGACAAAGAATTTAAGGTCCACTTTTCATCTCGGATTTCTGCATCTGTCAAAACTTGGTCGACAATTTTCAGTTTCTGCTTTGGACCTCTACGAGCCATGTTAAATGATTTGCTAATAAAACTATTTTATTTCTCATCTTATGCACTGTATATCAGCTAGTTTACAATTTGTTGTCCAATCTCATCTAAACTTTGGTAAAATGAAAGCAAAAACGGCGTAATTAAAATTGGAATCAGCAGTAATGGAGAAAGTCAAAAATCCGACATGGATTTCATGAATTGCCGAAACGAAAAGAAATAAGAATGAAATGCTTTAAAATAACCAAAGTAGACCTCCCACTCCAACTTTTGTTATTCCTTTTTAACTGTCAAAGTAATTTTCAGATTTTTCTGATTTTTGACATGGGATTGTGCAAAATTAAATTAATGAAAACAAAAGAAATTGTTAAAAATATCAAAATTTATTTACCCCTCCCCCAACATACATAAAGCGTGAATCGTGAGGAAACACAAATTTCTTAGAATTACATAAAAACAGGCGAAACACGACTGACTGTGCCTTCATATTAGCTCTTTACCATATTTGTTAACTATATTCCAGATTTATTTAGTCTCAGCACCAATTATATACAGTAGGATTATATTACACAAATAGAGACGAACCACCAGAAGGCCCTGGGTTTCTTTGATGCTTTGCAGACATCCGACCAAAATAACAAAAGTAATGATTATTAATAAAAAGCATTAATTAGTATAATAATAACTCTCACTTTATAAGACAGAAATGTAAAAATGAGGTTATATTTTTATTGGCTTCGAATTAATAAAATATTTGAGTCACTTAAATTTTATTAATCATTTTAGAATCTAATTAACTTCACTCGAAACTGCTTATGTAACTATCACATATTAAATGCATATACATAGATATATTTATTATGCATAATATAATACTAGGGTGTTGGGGATATTTAGTTTGACACTACGGTATTATATATATATATAAATAATGGTACATTATGTATACACTTGTCTGATATATATATAATACTAGTATCATATACATGAAAAAATCATATTTTCATTAGCACCATTCTATACAAGCTCCAAATAAATACCTCGTAATAAACACACGCACACATATATGTGTGCGTATATATACAAAAAGATTTATCAATAATAACAAAGGGTAAAATTAATTAATTAAGAAGTAATCAATAATTTCACCCAAGTAGAATTCGGTATGAAAACAGGACCGTTTCACGGTAAACTTAGAAATAGCAGCCAAAAATCTTAGCTATTTCTTCTACTTTAAAAAGGGTCTTCCTGTGTGAATAACCTTCAAGTATTTTGGTTTCTCTGGAAGACCCTTTTTAAAGTAGAAGAAATAGCTAAGATTTTTAGCTACTAATTCTGAGCTTCGGTCTGTGGAGAAGCAATTCTTTGCTGAACCCTTTTTATTAGTATAAAAAGATTTCTATATATTTGATCTAATTTAAAATCACTCGATATACGCACACTTCAATGTATGTAATCTCTTTCAACATCACTGTATCTATCTGCAGTACTTTATCATTATTCATGTATGTATGTATATGTGTAGATGTTCTTATGTAGTTGCACGGGGGTGTATATATATATATATATTTATAAGGATGTGTTTATATATGCGTATTCATATTTGTATGCATGTATATGTTATATACATTATAAATGTATACACGTGTCTTGTATGAATAACACACACACACACCCCTACATACACAAGTCCAAAATAAGCTAGAATTATATATTCGCAGCAAACCACTCATGAAAGGAGGGGGGGAGAAGATGCACCTGTCTGCAAACGTGCTCAATTATTTGAAGCAAATTTAGTTTTAATACGGTTTCCACTATTAAATATATATATATATATATATATAATATATATATATATATATATATGTGTATGTATATATTATATATATATATACTCTACAATATATATTCCATTGAGTGATGAAACATTTTAGAAAAAAATAAAATATCAAAAATTCACCCATAAAACATCAAGATAAGCAAAAGAAATTACTTTAAAATAGTAAAAATTATTAATTCGATAAATTAAAAATATTTAATCGCGATGGCAAAAAAAAATTTGTTTGACCTTTGACCCAATATTAATTGGTGGTCCTGAGTTTTTTTGGTTTTTTTTTAACGAAAAGATAAACTTTTCTTTCTTTACACCTAGTAATTAAAACGATACTTGTAATGATGAGTAAAGTAGAAGGGCAAAAAAAGACACAAAGTGATTTTTTTAAAAAAAAAAAGCTTTGATCGTTAAAAGTGTCAGAGTCAGTTGTGAACATGGCGTCGGGTCTATTTCAAAGAGGGGGGAAAATGGGACAGCAAGTTATCTATTTATCAAAGGGGAACATTTCTTGTGAGAAATACAGAGACAATGAATGTGTATATATATATATAAGAAATAAAAAACCGTTATGTATGTAGTATGTATGCGATACAATTTCATAGACTATCACCACCAACTCTTATAATAACAGTAAGATGAGGCAGTCCTACCGTAACAAGTGGTGAGACACACATTTTAACAGCCAACATGGAATAGAGAAAGAGAGAGAGAGAGAAAAAGAGTGAAACAGAGAGAGGAAAAGAGAGAGAGAGAGTTGATACGCGTTGCAAGTGCGCATGCGTACTACATGGTCGTTTTCTCTCATGACTCTCGTCGTAGGAGGAATGGCTTACCATATAAATGCATACGTGTGTGTATATATATATATATAGCGTATATATATATATAGCGTATATATAATGTATTCTTTTATTTGTTTCAGTCATTTGACTGTGGCCATGCTGGAGCACTGCCTTTAGTCGAACAAATCGACCCCAGAACTTATCCTTTGTAAGCCCAGTACTTATTCTATCGATATCTGGGCCGAACCGCTACGTTACGGGGACATAAACACACCAGCATCGGTTGTCAAGCGATGGTGGGGGGGGGACAAACACCGACACAAACATACACACACACACACATACATACACACACATACCAAATGTGTGTGGGCGTGTTTTTTTTATTTTACTTGTTTCACTCATTGGACAGCTGCCATGCTGGAGCACCGGCCTTGAACGGTGCCGTGTCGAACAAATCAACCCAACATTCAATTTTCTTTTAAGACCTGTAGCTGACCTTATTCTATTGCACATTTTTGCCGAACCGCTAAGTTACAAGGCTGCAACCAGACCGACATCGGTTATCAAGCGGTGGTGGTTGCAGAACAAAGACACATCCATATATATATATATATATATATATACACAGTTTACTTATTTAATGGTTTCAGTTGTAGGACTGCGGCTATGCTGGATGTATTTTCTTTCAGTTTTGTAGTCGCCTAATGGCTAGAAATTTCTATATAAGTGAGTCAGTAGTATCTGGTTTTCCCTGAGTTTATCCTCGAATGGTTGGCTGCTCCGGTATTGTCCTTAGCATTTTGCCCACCAGTTTTATTATCCAGTTCGATTAACAACATTACCAGGATCACTGTTTAAGTGGCCGAGTATTCCATATTCCATAGTCACGTGTACACTTAAATTCTCAGGTGGAATTCACGTGACAGTGTGTAAAAAGACTATCTTTTGACTTACTGCTGCAATCCATTCAGAGCGCTTTACAGATTACTTCTACCTAATTTCACTCACATGGCACGGGTCGATCCAAGGCTATATATGAAAAAAAAAAAGAAAAAAAGACCCTTGCCGAAGATGCCATGCAGCGGAATCGAAACCCAAAATTTTATGATAGCGAAGCGACCAAATTAACCATTTGGCCACACTGCGCGCGCACGCTCGTATGTGTGAGAGAGATCCGCCTTGGCTGGGACTTATTCTTAGATAGAATTTCGCTTCCGTCTTCACGGTTTTTACTGTCATTTTATGTTCGGTTGACGAATTAAATGTCCTGTGATATTTTACTTGTGATTTACGGCAGATCGAGACCATGGAATTACGTCATTAGTCTTAATTGAAAGAAGATCGATTGAAAAATTTCGATTTTACCCAATTATACAACACGGAACTGTTGTTCTTCGACTAAACCATGACATTTTATACACTAAATAATGTGACTTGCTGTCAATAAATAAATACGATAAGGTCTAGTGCACTATAATTATCTAAATTAGATAATTATAGTGTAATTTTGGTTGAAAAGAAATCATTATTATCATAAATGTATTTGTACAAAATGAAACAAAATTTTTTTAAATAAAATATTTTCTAATTGTCAAATTATAATTTTCCTTTAAATATTTTCATATATGAACATAATTTTAAATTATTTGTTCTAAGGTGTAATCATTTACAAATTTCACGTAGAGTTGGTTTATTATCCCCATCTTGCTGGTGATAATAGGACCAGGATTAGATTTTAATTGAACTGGGAATTTCATATTTTATTAATGGTAAATTATATTACAAAAAAAATTCGAAATTGATCGGATCAATAACATTCTTTATTATTTATTCAATAAAATCCTCAAAGCTTCAATCTTCATATACTTTGTTATCGATCTTTGGATAATTTTTTTTCTATCTCTCCATAATTTAAATGGCTTGGTGTACGATAAGCACCTTTCGGCTTTGCTTTGGACCGTAATTTTCATTAAAAAAACACCTAAATTTACAGTAGCGAAGGTAAAGAATACGCACACCCGGTGTTCAGGATTAGGGTTAGGGGTTAGGGTTATGGTTGCACCGAAAACGGGTGGTGTGTGTATACGTTACCTCCGCCTGAATTAGTGATGGAAATGTCGGGGTACAATGTCCCTCTACTTTTTAAAGAGAGTAGCTTAATCAGAGCCTATAGGAACCCGAGCAAATCAATGCACTAGGCCCCACAGTATTTATTTATTGACAGCAAGTTACATTATTCATAGGATCACAATCGGGCCTCTAGACCCGTAAGGCCTCAGTGTAACCATGCCTTAAGACGGTATTGGACATACACCCACTTTTCTAACCTCAGCATATCGGATCCTAGCTTACTCCTGGTTCCCTGACAACCCAATATTGGATGGATTTTAAGAAAGACAGGAATGTGTCACGTATCACTTTTAATAATCCAAGGCCGTGTCGTGCCTCCAGATACAAATTAATTGTTGCGCAATATTTACAAAACAACCATTTTCGTGAAGATACGAAATATTTTGAGGGATGAAAAAATTGTTTTAAAATATACTTGTATTAAGCTCAGTGTGTGTGTGTAAGCAATGCACACACAAAATGTCAGCTGGGCTTATTAACCACCAGCGGAGCCACGAGTGTAAAGGAGAAATTTGTCTAAGAGCATAAGGTTCTTAATGGTTAGTGATGGTCACGAGTGGACAACCATTATATATATATATATATATATATATATATATATATATGAGAGGGATGACCACTATGTGGACAATCCTAATGCTCGAAGTAGATCCGCTACTAGCGGATCTACTTCTAGCATTAGGATTGTCCACATAGTGGTCATCCCTCTCATATGTATGTAATACAATTTACTGAACCTTCAGTTTTTTTTATATGCTAGACCAATGGTGTTAAATTGGTGTTATCAAATTAATATCCAATTTTCTCCCTCATTTTAATTATATATATATATAGATAATATGGTTGTCCACTCGTGACCATATACACACAATAAATATATGAACTCCAAACGAAAATCCGGAAGAAATACCGCTACATTTTGTCTAAATCGCCGCCTTTATACACAGACATCCATTCACACATCTACACACACACACGTCTCATTCAAACACGTGCACCCTCATTATACCCATTCAAGCAATCTTTCTATCTCACACTCTTTCTTTTCATCCTCCCTCTCCCTCTCTCTCTCCCTCCCTCCCAAGATGCACTCATTCACACACGATATCCTGCAACCACCTATTCTTCTTCTTTCTGTCTTCCTCGCTCACGCATTCATATACACTCATTCTTAATCTCCCCCTCTCTCATTATCTCTCTCTCACATACATTCACACTATCTCTCATTAACACACTCTTCTTTCTCTCCCTCTCTCTCTCTCTCTCTTATTCTCGATCACTCATTCATTCATGAATACCTTGACACACGCATTACCCCTCCCCCTTTCTCTCTCATCCACATTCACTCACATACCGCCACTCACTCACAGACTCCCCCTCTCTCTTTCTCTCACACACATTCGTACTCACTGTCACTCACACTCACATATTCCCCCCTCCTCCCCTCTCTCTCCCTCCCTCTCTCTTTATGTTGTAAATATTTTCAACAAGCCAGGTGTGATTATAACACCTGTCTGTGATGTTGTTGACTTAGGATGAGAGAAATGTGACGAGAGAACAACATTTCTCCGAGACTTTCATTCCACCATATTTTGAAATGTTGGTAGCCTTGACCTACAAGAAACAGCAGTAAAATCCCTTCTAAATCACACCTTAATCACTTTTAAAAACAGGAAAGTTAACACCTGTAACACCTGATCATAGAACTGACCCAGGGTTAAACAATACTGGTTTCAAATTTTAGCACTGGGCCAGCAATTTCGGGGGAAGGAGCAAGTCGAATACATTGACCCTTGTACTCAACTGGGACTTATCGAAAGGATGAAAGGCAAAGTCGACCTCGACGGAATTTGAACTCAGAGTGTAAAAGACAGACGAAATGCCGCCAAGCATTTCACCGGTTTGCCGTAGTTGTCTGCTAGAAATAGCAGCTAAATCACATCTTACTATCTTCCAAAGGCTTACCTACAGTTCGATAGCCTACCTCGACTTTGTTCCCTCATAACACTTTTAAAAAATACATATTTTTAATAAAATTTTGCAGATATACGTAGTTAAAATTGCATTGTGTACAACTATATTGAAACCCTGTTTATGAGGAAAAAACTACATCAATTTAGATTGTTCGCGGTATAAATCTGTGTTGGAAGTCTGCATTTATATTGTAAAACAATGTTAAAACACTTTCTGTATGAAACTGCTTGGAGATATTGCGTTTTGATGTAAAACTACAATAAAAATGACATTTTAAAATATATTTTAGATTAAAACACTGCATTTATTGATATAAAACCAATTTAAATGGCAAACCTACACAAATGTGCCCTCATCACGACTCCGTTTCCACTTTTCAGAAAAAAGGGATATATTTTAATGAAATTCTCAACAACTACGCTACAGATGGTGTAGATTCTGATTATATCGGAATTTGGTATGAAAAGGAAATTTCCATGAGCGGGGTTTCGGAAAATTCATTCGAGTCAGTTTTGTTTCGGCGTAATTTTCAGGAAAATGGGTAAATTTCAATGAAATTTTCAACAAATACCTTTTAGAGTGCGCAGAGTACGATTATATCGGAATTTAATGTGTAAAACAAAATTTGCGAACTCGTATACATACATAGTAACACATCGGGAAATTTTGTGGGGTCAGTGAAAATGCTTTGTACATCCTTAGGCCTGAGCTTGCGGCCCTTAAACAAATTTCGTTCTTGCACTTACGTCGCATATATCTACAAAATGAAAGTTGAAATTTTGAAAGAAATTGTTATGTGTGGGTGTACACCATTCTTTTGCAAATCAAATTCCGATGTAATCGAAATCTATTCACTCTGAAAGGTATTTGTGGGAAATTTCGTTAAAAATTCCCCATTTTTCTGAAAGTTATGAGGAAACAAAACCTCGGGCTGGACAAACGACATTAAAACACTGTGCTTACGATACAAAATTAGACTGAAACAATGCATTAATGCTTTAAAACGAGATTAACCGTTTTGTTACTATATTTCTTTTTCCGCGCCGAGCGAAATGCTTAATGGTATTTCGTCTGTCTACGTTCCGAGTTCAAATTCCGTCGAGGTCGACCTTGCTTTTCGTCCTTTCGGGGTCGATAAATTAAGTACCAGTTGCGTACTGGTGCCGATCTAATCGACTGGCCCCTTTCCCCCAAAATTTCGGGCCTTGTGTTCTTTTTAAATTTTATTTGTTTCAGTCATTTGACTGCGGCCACCGCCTTTTTAGGCGAACAAGTCAACCCCAGGACTTATCCTTTGTAAGCTTAGTAGTTATTCTATCGGTCTCTTTTGCCGAACCACTAAGTTACGGGGACGTAAACACACCGACATCAGTTGTTAAGCGATGATGGACACACACGTACGACGTGCTTCTTTCAGTTTCCGTCTACCAAATCCATTCACGAGGCTTTGGTCGGCCTGAGGCTATAGCAGAAGACATTTGCCCAAGGTGCCACACAGTGGGACCGAACCCTGGACTATGTGGTTGGTGAGCAAGCAGTTTATCACACAGCCACTCCTTGAAAAGTACACTACCTTTGTTTCAATTAATCTTCAAAATAATTAATAATTTAGTAAACTAACTCGTCGTTATCAATCTGGTGTAAGGTATCTCGCTGGCAGAATGGTTAGTAGGGTGGACAGAATGCTTAGCTACGTTTCATCCATCTTTACCATCAGAATTAAAATTCTATTGAGGTTGACTTTGCCTTTCATCCTTTTGGGCGTCAATAAAATAAGTAAATACCAGCTGAGTGTTGAAGGGTTAACTTACCCCCCTTCCCCGAAATTGCTGGCCCTGTGCCAAAATTTGAAATCATTATTAAGCTGACGTTTGGAACATATACCAATATGAAATTTTGATGCAAGTTTTTAATTTAGATCACTTTAAACCCTTTGCTACCATATCTCTGTTGAGATACACTGCTTTCACTTCAATTCATTTTGAAAATAATGAAGAATTCAGTGAAATAATTTTGCTATTAGGCACAGGAGTGGCTGTGTGGTAAGTAGCTTGCTTATCAACCACATGGTTCCGGGTTCATTCCCACTGCATGGCACTTTGGGCAAGTGTCTTCTGCTATAGCCTCAGGCCGACCAAAGCCTTGTGAGTGGATTTGGTAGACGGAAACTGGAAGAAGCCTGTCGTATATATGTATATGTATATATATATGTATATATATATGTATATATATATATATATATATAATATATATATATATATATATATGTTTGTATGTCTGTGTTTGTCCCCCCAACATCGCTTGACAACCGACGTTGGTGTGTTCACGTCCCCGTCACTTAGCGGTTCGGCAAAAGAGACCAATAGAATAAGTACTAGGCTTACAAAGAATAAGTCCTGGGGTCGATTTGCTCGACTAAAAGGCGGTGCTCCAGCATGGCCGCAGTCAAATGACTGAAACAAGTAAAAGAGAGTATTATTAAGCTGGGGTTTGAAACAAATTAACTTGAAATTTTGATGGTAGGTTTTAATTTAAATAGTTTTAAAGCAGAAAGTTTGTATCATAAGAGCAGAGTTGGTTTCAAGTTAATATCAAAAAAAGTTAAGACTCTTTTTATGATATAAAACTAGATTAAGATACAATATATCTCCGTCTTTAATCTTTTGCTGGCTTTAGTCATTAGACAGTGGCCACGCTGGAGCACTGCCTGGACAGGTTTTACTCAACTAATCAGTGCCAGTGCTTCATCATCATCATCATCATCATCGTTTAGCATCTGTTCTCCATGCTGGCATGGGTTGGGCGGTTTGACATGGAGCTGGTTAGCAGGAAGCTGTCCAGACTCGATTTGTCTGTTGTGACATGGCTTCTGTGATTCCATGCCCTTCCTAACGCCAGTCACTTAGCAGGTGTGTGCTGGGTGCATTTTATATTCCACAGGCACAGGTGCCTTTTAAGTGACCCCAGCACCAGACAGGACAAGCCTGTATGTAGGGAAGACAGCGATTTTACTTAGCTTAACGTTTCTTATCAAGTACAACAAATCGCTACATCCCTCGGTCCCTTGTCATTTCCTCAGTGAAGCCCAACATGCAAAGACCTTTTCTTCATCCCATGTCTTCAGGATCTACCCCTTCCACAGGTACCCTCCACAATTAGAGCTCAGCACTTCTTTGTGCTGCTGTCTGCAGTCATACACACCTCGTCTTTTGCTGAACCACTAAGTTACAGGGACGAAACAATCTAACACTGGTTGTCAAGCGTAAATACATATGCACACCTACACACAGGCTTCCTTCAGTTTCCACCCACCAAATCCATTCACAAGCCAAGGTTGACCTGGGGCTATTGTTGAAGACATTTGCTGAAGGTGCCATGCAGTGGGACTGAACCCAGAGCCATGTGGTTGGGATGCAAACTTCTTACCACACAGCCACGTCTGTGCCTATATTTACAATACAAAACCAGATTTAGACTCTATGGTTATAAAACCAGATTAAAACACTGTTTATGGTATAAAACCAGATTTAGACACTGTATTTATGATGTAAACCTCCTGTGAAACACTAAGTTTCTCACCTGTATTGATTGCATCATTTCCTCCATCGTTGTATCAATTTAAGGTGTAACATTATTGATTAGCTATTGACTAATTGATTCTTATTTTGTTCACTGCACTCTGTGCACTCCTGATCATAATGCATGCAGAGAATTATTAAAGAATATGGAACTCTATGAGAGTTCAATGGAAGTTGGCTGGCTGGTAAGTTCTGTTACCTAGGAGAGCTGGAGATTTCTGGGAGAAGAGAGGAGAGAAAAGAAAGAAAAGAGAAGCAGATATTTAAGGAGTTTTTTCTTTTTTCTTTGTATTGAGAATGAAAAGTTCCTTTTTTTTTAATACAAAAGAAGACACCATGTCGTATGCACAAAGCGTGTAATGTTGCCAGGCAGAGGAAGAGAGAGAGAGAGAGAGAGAGATTGAATTGTGGTGGTGGCAGTGAGGAGGAGTGTGGAGAGTGGGGGGTAGGAGTGGTTGAATATGGCCTCAAGGAGATGGAATATTGAATAATGAATGACTGTTCACTGAAAATGGATGATTTGAGAAATATAATGAAGTCGAGGTGATGGTAGTGGAGTTTAATAGAGAGAGAAAGAGAGAGAGAGAAATACAGGGAAAGAGAAAGGGAATGAGAAAGAGATTCAGACTAAACAAGAGAGACATTAAATGGTGATGATGGTGATGATGATGATGGCATGGTTGTGTGGTAAGTAGCTCGCTTCCCAATCACATGGTTCCATGTTCAGTCCCACTGTGTGGCACCTTGGGCAAGTATCTTCCACTTTAGTCTCAGGCTGACCAAAGCCTTGGGAGTGGATTTGGTAGATGGAAACTGAAAGAAGCCCTGTCATATATATATATTTATATATGTATATGTGTATGTTTGTGTATCTGTGTTTGTAACCCCACCAGAAAAAGATGGATAGAATAAGTACTAGGCCTACAAAGAATAAGTCCTGAGGTTGATTTGTTCAATGAAAGGCAGTACTCCAGCATGGCCACAGTCAAGTAACTGAAACAAGTAAAAGAATGTATATGTATCACAGTATTGACTAGACTATTAGATGTTGTTATACATCACTGGTCACAATGCACTTTGCATCATCATCTTAGCTTTCAAATGATGCCACCCTACTGGCTCGGCAAGCAGGCCATCATTGCCTGTGGTCAGAAGGCTCTTCCATCCGAAGGTGATCCATTTGTAGTTGAATGGACTGGTGCAACATGAAATGAAGTGTTTTGTTCAGTAACACGAGTTGCTCTTTCTGGGAATCAAACCCATGATTGCTAAACCATGAGCATAACACCCTGACCACTAGGCTACGTGCCTTCATATATATGTGTGTGTGTGTGGATTGGAGGTAGGAAGGGCATCAGCCTGTAGAAACCGTACCAAATTAGACTGGGGTCTGGTGCAGACCCTCAGCTTACTAGCCCTAGTCAAACCCTCCAACCCATGACAGCATGGACAACGGACGTTAAATGATGATGCCGATATATATATATATATATATATATTCTTTTATTATTTTACTTGTTTCAGGTCATATATATATATATATACACAAGCACAGGTAACATCATTAGGACTGGTGCCACATAAAAATAACCCAGTATACCCTGTAAAGCGGTTGGCATTAAGAAGGGCATCCAGCCATAGAAACCATGCCAAAGCCAACACAGAAAATAAAAGGAGAGAAAACAATATATGTGTAGTGGCTAACGATCTAACATGGCGATATATATATAGAAGAGCGTAGGCTCGAAACGTAAAAGACTTTTTCTATTCCTGAGCGTTATACTAATACATCTGTTTGTTTTGTACACCACCTGTCTTCGTCTTTTGTAAACTCTCCCTATAATTATATATATATATATATATAATATACAGTTTCTGCCTATGAAATGCACTCACAAAGCACTGGTTGGCCGAAGGTTATTGCAGAAGACATTTGCTTAAGGTGGTGCTCGGAGGGACTGAACCCCAAATCACTTGGTTGCAAAGTGAGTTCCTTAACCACACAGCCATGCATTGAAATGTGTTTATTTTGAAATATCAAAGAGTTTTGTAAAATAGCATCGGTTGTCATCATTGTTTGTCATCATTGGGTTGGTGTTCAGATCACACATGTGGCTCACAACATTCATCTTCATTTTTGCCTGGAAGGTGGTTGTTCTTGACAATAATGAAATGATAATATTGATGGTCACAGTTGGAATGTCTTCAATTATAGGACTGCTAGATCAGAACAGACATAGAAATAAACCACTATCTCCACCACCTATTTCTTTACTACCCACAAGGAGCTAAACACAGAGAGGACAAACAAGGACAGACAAACGGATTAAGTCGGTTATATCGACCCCAGTGCATAACTGGTACTTATTTAATCGACCCCGAAAGGATGAAAGGCAAAGTCGACCTCAGTGGAATTTGAACTCAGAACGTAAAGACAGATGAAATACCGCTAAGCATTCCGTCCGGCATGCTAACGTTTCTGCCGCCACCACCACCACCACCACAACGCGACATAAATGTCAGGTTCCCATCAGTCAAAGTTGATCATGCTTTGACCCGTGTATGGGTTGTGCAGGCCTGGACAAGATTGGTTTTGAGAAAGATGGTTTTGTCCATCCTTCCATGCAAATCTTCCTCATCATCAATGTTTATCCAAGGATTAAACTTTCAACCATGGATCACAACAGGTAGCCTAAACTGTGCCGGTGCTCTACTCAACATTTAAACACACTAAATGAATTGTACTTGTTTGTCCAAATTATTTATTATTATTATATGGCTGTGTAGCTTGCTTACCAACCACATGGTTCTGGGTTCAGTCCCACTACGTGGCACCTTGGGCAAGTGTCTTCTATTATATGTATGTAATAATGAAATTATTGTATACAGTGCTCAGGTGCACCACAACTTGTCAGAAAGTGCATATAAAGTACATGCAGTAATGTAGAAATGTCTGGAAAGTGAACAGTGTATGAGTCAGATACATGCTTGTGTGTGTATGGAGGGGAGAAAATCAAGTGTAGTGTTGGCGAATCTCAGGAAGCATGGAAGTTTTGAAGGATGCAGTGCTCCGACAACTAACAACCGATGCCGGCAGTTTGTTCCACGCTTCAGCAACTCTCAGCGTGAAAAAATGTTTCCTGAAGTCATGGGAGCTGTGCTGTTTTCTTACTTTGTAAATATGTCCATGGGTGTTAGATGGATGGAGTTTGAAGAGGTGCTCAGAGTTATTGTTTGTGCGATGGTTGATAATTTTATGGGTGTCTGCCAAGTCAGCTGCCAGACGTCGGAGTTTCAATGTGTCCATGTCCAGGGAAGTAAGGCGTTCAGGATATGGCAAATGCCTGATGGAGGGTATTCTTTTGGTTGCACGTCGCTGAACAGCTTCCAGACGATTGATGTCCTGGGCAAGATAGGGGTTCCAGACTGGTGATGCAAATTCCAGGTGAGGTCTTACCATAGCTATATAAAGCCGCAGATAGATAGCCGGAGAGCGGCTCACAAAGGATTTGGTGAGTGATGCCAAGACATGTGTGTGTATATGTTTGTGCGTCTGTGTTTGTCCCCCCAGCACCACCACTACCACCACCACCGCTTGACAGCTGATGTTGGTGTATTTATGTACCCATAAAGTAGCGGTTCGGCAAAAAGAAATCGATAGAATGAGTATTAAGCTAACTAAAGTATAAATCTTGGGGGCGATTTGTTCGAATAAAGGCGGTGCTGCAGTCAAATGACTGAAACAAATAAAAGAAAGGATATATATGCACGCACACACGTGGTAGGCTTCTTTCAGTTTCCCCTCTAGTAAATCCACTCACAAGACTTTGGTTGTTCTAAGGATAAAGTAGTTGACACTTGCTCATGGTGCCATGCAGTGGGACTGAACCGGAAACCATGTGGATCGGAAGCAAACTCCTCAACCACACAGCTGAACTTCGACAAATCCACATTCACTTAAGAATATACTTCTGTAAGTGAAGGCCTCAATTCCTGGCTTAGGTGAAGCGTACAGGTTAAGGATAGAAATTCTTGTCCCCTTGAGGTAACTAATTAAAGGTACATGGTAGGGGTTCCATCATTACAATAACTTTAGTAACCACCGGGAAAAAAAGGTCACGATGTCTAGAAGTAGCACTTGCAGTTTCGCTGAAGATTGGCCAGAAAAATGACCGGATCGTTTCACTTTGACCGGCAAAGCGAAAAGATCCAAATGACCGGATTGAAAGCCGAAGCGTGCAGTTGAAAATGTGAATATTTGAATAGATAAATACGATTATAAATAGAACTTAAAATAATTTAGGACATGTTGCAATAAGACGGTTATTTAAAATAAAGGAAAATCCCAGCTACAACCTCTTCCTCCTCCACCTTCTACTATCACCATAGCTACCACCATCACAACAGTAATTAACATTGTTACGTTGATAAAAGTCGTAATGAGCTTCCAGGAAGGTAATCGAGGAGTTATCTCCCATTAGCCAGCGAAACCTGCCTCAGCAAGTTTGCTTTCAAACGCAATTTTGATTCTCTCACCCTCTCTCTTCATTTTTACCCTCTCCCTGCTCTTTCTCTTTGAAAGTTTTTTTTTTTAAACAAAGTTCTATATTTATCCATCAGTCAATGATATCTATAAATGTATTTTGAAACTGGATTATTTTCCAACAGCAAGCTACCATAATACATGGGATGAGAGAAATAGCTGTGTCTTGGCTGTTTTTTTTTTTAAACATGACTTAAAGCAGAAACTGTTGTGGCCATGACCCTGTTCAGAACATCCTATACTCGTAGGACGAAGTTAACCCCCAGAGAAGAGGCCTGACCTGAAAGCTTGCAATAAAAAGGACTCTATCAAAGGAAACCAAGGGCAATGTGGTTACAATTACTATAAGAACCGAAGGAAGTCGACAAAATCAATTATTTCGATCAGATAACAAAACCACGCGTTTGGTGGGAACCTTTTATGGAATAAATCGATTTCATTATTTGATTGGCTTAAGGCGGCAAGCTGGCAGAATCCCCAGCACGCCGGACAAAATGTTAAGCGGCATTTCGTTCGTCTTTAGGTTCTGAATTAAAATTCCACTGAGGTCGACTTCGCCTTCCATCCTTTCGGAGTCGATAAAATAAATACTAGTTGAGTACTGGGGTCGATGTAATCGATTTACACCCTACCCACGAAACTGCTGGACTTTCAAAAATTTAAATAAAAAGTAATAGAATGGGAAATACAAAGATAACAAGATATATTTCTTTATTGCCCACAAGGGGCTAAACATAGAGGGGACAGACAAAGGGATTAAGTCAATTACATAGACTCCAGTGCGTAACTGGTACTTAATTTATCGACCCTGAGAGGATGAAAGGTAAAGTCGACCTCGGCGGGATTTGAACTCAGAACGTAACGGTAGACGAATGCGGCAACGCATTTCGCCCGGCGTGCTAACGTTTCTGCCAACTCGCCGCCAAACCCTCACCATGGCAACACCAACGTCCTCGATTTTTTGTTGCCCACAAGGGACTAAATATAGAGATTGCACATTACTAAGACAATACAAAACATATAATCGGGGAAATAGAAATCGAGCAAGGAAGAAAAAATAAAAAGAAACGAATGAAATTATGAAAATGATAAAAATGAGGAGCAATGCCCACTCGACCTCCGAAGTGGAGTGGTTATATTTAGACATTACTTCGGACAGTTTTTTTTTCCTCTCCCGCCTTTTTTTTTTAAACAAGAAGTTCACATCTTCATCATTTTCTTATATATTGTTCATATCATATTTTACATACCTTATCAATTTTTCAAAACTCTTTACGTTCAATTACGAGTGGGAGGTCATCAAACCACACCAGACCGTCAATTGAAATCAAAAGCTCCATGAACGCGTCGTATCGATCGTCATCCAATGGTACAGACCTTTCCACCTCCTTGAATTTCTCCCTGGGCAGTTTCTCCCTCATCACTCCCTTCCACTTGGAGATTCTCCTCTCTCCACATCTACACTCTTTTGGTAGAAGATTATGAATGCCTTATTTCTATATCTGTGCTTCCACCGATTCCCTGCGACCGCTCTTCCTCCCTCCCTCCGACCGACAAACCCGTCACTCCCCCATCGCCCCCCCTCCCCGTCCTCACCTCCGCATCTCTGACGCACACGTCATCTCTCCCGCCATCTCCGTCTCAACTGGCACACCAACCTCCGTTTCTTCTTGGTCCTCTCCCACAGCCTTCCCACTCTGAGGAGGCTTGCGCCCTCACACGGCCTCCTAACCCACACTCGCAACAACTGGGTCGACGACCCCCAACAACCACCCTGAGGGAACCCCCTTCCGCAATCTCCATCTGGTAGGGGATCCCCTCAATGTCTTCGAAAGCGGTAAAAAGCATACCCTAACCCTAACCCTACACTGCATGTATTTTATACAATACGCTAACGACTTCGCGAATTTACCGCCTTTCAATCCATTCACCCACCTGTCTCACTAGAAGTAGGCATCCGTCGGTCTCGAGAGGCTTTGGGCCTGCGCCCTCCTTCCAATCGTGTCAGGTGCGGCTGGTGGTGCAGTGTCTGTTGTGGCTGTACAGGCCCACACGGGAGTGGAAGTCACGTATACAGCGACTGTATTTGAAGGAGTTCTCTGTCGGTGCCCCTGATTTTCCCCTTCCGTCGAGTGAGCTTTTCTTTGATAGCGAGGACGTGTTTTGCTCCCGCTCTCTTCATTCCCTTTTGCAGCATTTTCTCCCAGTCTGGGCAATCATTTGCAATCTCCTCATATCTCAGGACGTCCAGATCAAGTGACTTCACATCTCTCTTACAGACGTCTTTGAAACGAAGATGAGGTCGTCCTCGTGCTCTTGTTCCGGTCGCCAATTTCCCATAGAGGAGGTCTTTTGGATCCTTCCGTCTGGCATGCGATGAACATGACAGAACCAGCGCAATCGACGTTGCTGGAGCAAGATGTGTGTGCTGGGAATCTTGGCTCGGTTGAGGACTTCAGTGTTGGTGATGTGGTCGGTCCACTTGATGTCCAAGATTCGTCTCAAATTACGAAAGTGAAAGACGTTGAGACGCCGCTCCTGTCTGGAGTAGAGGCTCCACCTCTCACTGCCATTAAGTAGCGTACGAAGGACGCGCGCCTTATATACAGCAAGTCAGGTGTTTGCAGCCAGTTTCTTTTGTTTTCCCAGACTCTCTTTGTGAGCCTGGCAAATGTGGGGGGTGTTTATCCGATTCACTTGTTGATCTTAGGATCAAGGGAGAGGTCATCAGCGATGGTAGAGCCGAGATACGTGAATTGATGGACTACCTCCAGCTTGTAGTTGTTGATGGTAATGGCAGGGGCGTGCTTTACACTTTGACCCATTACTGGAGTCTTCTTCAGACTGATAGTCAGGCTGAATTCCTGATAGATCTTTGAGAGTTTGTCCACGACGTGCTGCATTTGCTCTTCAGAGTGTGCTGTCAAGTGCTGTATCGTCTGCGAACAGCATTTCTCCGACACACTTTGGATTTTGCTTTCAACCTCTGTGAAATGATTGAACAATCCTGAGATGTCTTGGAGGACAACCAATCTTGGCAAGGATTTTCAACAGGCCGTCTCTACTGATTAGGTCAAAAGCCTTTGTGAGGTCGATGAAGGTGATAAAGAGTGGTTGTCTTTACTCTCGGCACTTTTCCTGTAGCTGTCGGAGAGAGATCGATGGTGGAGCGTGTTGCTCTGAAACCACGCTGAGATTCGGGGTATATCCTCTCAGCGATTTTCTGTATCCTATTTAGGACCACGCGGGCAAAGACTTTTCCAACGATGCTTAACAGCGAGATGCCTCGGTAGTTATAGCAGTCGCTTTTGTCTCCTATGTTCTTAAAAAGGGTGACAATGTTGCTATTCAGACCCGGTTCCAGTGGACAGACCATCAATGGCTCTGCTCAGTTCTTCAGCAGTTGGCAGTGCGTCCAGCTCCTCCGTGACGGGTGGGTGCTGTACGATGTCTAGCGCACTGTCCGAGATGTTCTTTTCTTTGGCGCAGTGTTCGGACTAATGTTCCACCCATCTCTCTCGCTGCTCTCTTTTGTCCCTGATAACTTCCCCTGTTCTGTATTTGAGTGGAGCTACCTTGCTCTGGGTTGGGCCGATGGCTTCCTTCATACCCTCATACATTCCATGAATGTTGTCTGTAGCAAACGACAGTTGGATATCTGCGTATAGTTGTAACCAGAAGTCATTTGTACATCGCCTCACTGTCTTCTGCATGCTTTTCCTTGCTGATCTCAATGCTTGCAGCGTTGCCCTGATGGGTTGTCTCACTACAAGCTTATCTGTCTGCCTGTCTATCTTTATCAATCAATCAATCAATCAACCAGGCACTGGCTAAACTGCCACTATCTTATCTAACTATCTATCTGTCTGTCTATCTATCTATCTATCTATCTATCTATCTATCTATCTATCTATCTATCTATCTATCTATCTATCTATCTATCTATCTAATCTATCTGTCTGTCTGTCTACCTGTCTATCTATCTATCTATCTATCTATCTATCTATCTATCTATCTATCTATCTATCTATCTATCTATCTATCTATCTATCTATCTTTCTGTCTATCTATCTATCTATCTATCTATCTATCTATCTATCTATCTATCTATCTATCTATCTATCTATCTATCAATCAATCAATCAGATGTTAGCTAAACTATCGATCTATCTACTTACCTATCAAACACTGACTGAACTATCGATCTATACCTATCACCTTATCAATCAAACGCTAGCTAAATTATAGATCTCTCTACTTCTGTACTTCTACTGTTACTCAAATAATCTGATTGAACTTAGTATTAAGTCACCTGTTACCCTGAAGGTGAGACCCATATAGAAAGGCATACAAGCCATATCACCTCGAAGACTATATTGACGTACCCCCTCTTTCCTTAAGGCGGGTAGAGTTCGATTTAAAGGAGATATATTTTATTTATTCTTTATATCACTACCAGCAGTATCGCCCGGCGTTGCTCGGGTTTGTAAGGGAAATAACTATATAAGCATTTTCAGAGAGTTATAGCCAAAAAATAGCAAAAAAATGCATTAAAAATGGAAAAAAATGATGGTAAATTTTTTTAAAAATCGTTGACTCATCGTAGACATTTTTAGAGAGTTACTTCCTTTATATAATAGCGAAAAAAATGCATTCAAATGGAAAAAAATGATGGTAATTTTTTTTTTAAATCGTAGACTCATCGTAGACGCGCGCTAATACCCAGAAGGGCTCGATATGAATCACGACTATAAGATACCCGGTTTTGGTTACACTGCACCGCAAAATGTGGGAGTAGTTAGGAATCTAAATCGTAGGAGACAGACAGACACACAACTTGACTTTTATATATAAAGATTAGTGAACAATAACGTCGTTTGTCCAGAACCAATAACTGGTTCATTGCTTTTCTGCCGGTAAGAGTAAGACAACATCGATGTAGACCAAATATCTTAAGGGACTTCTTTTGTAAAGCACCGGGTTTTAGGTTTTCTCGCCGATGTTTACACAATTCCTTCAATTAACAATTTTCTGTTTCCACTTGCAACGAATTGATTAATCCGAAGCTATGATAAAAGACACTTGCCCAAAGTGCCACGTTGTAGGACCGAACCCGGAATCACACAGTAGCTAAGCGAACTTCTTACCTCCCACAGCCATGCTCATACTGCTATTTCTAGCAGGTCGAATAACCGGGTTAAGTTCCCTTTCATAAACGGAGAGAAAAACATTTTTTTCTGTTTGTTTTGAAGGGATTATTTCTACTCTTCATACATACATTCTCTCACACACACATGCATTGTTTCTTTTTACACACACATCGTCTCATATATTCTCTTTATCTTCCACACACATATTTTCCCATGTACTTACATATACTCTCTGTCATTCATACATTCTCTCAAGTCCACTCAAATAGGGTCTCATACATACATTGTCACTCGTACACATTATCTGCCAGTGTCTTATACATACACACTCATATATTGTCTCATACGCACACATTGTTTCTTCTACACTCATTCATACACTTTCTACCCCCCTCTTCTCTCTTTTTCACACTCTTGTAACGAAAGAATATTTTAGTGAGTTTTCAGGGTTGACGGTTGAACGCTTCAAGAAACAAAAAAAAAAAAAACCGAAAAACACCAGAATAAAAATAAAAATCGTCGGCGGGATTCCCCCTCCCCGCACCCGTAAATAAATATTTATGTCTACAAAAAAAATAAAAAGAAAAAAGTGTATCTGCTTTGTTTGTTTAATTTTAGCCGACCCAGGCCATCATTAAATTCTGCTTCTCACTTCCTAGCAGCTGTGTGACCGGAAAACGACTGGGGGCGCCTAACAACCACAGGGAAGGTGAAAACACGCATGAGGGTGAAATAGTGACACAGTAGTTTAGTGAAGAGGTGAAGAGAAAAGAACAAACAAAAAACATACTAGTTGTACTATATTTTAACTTTGATTTTAAACTTAGCATAGAAGTTAGTTCTCCATCGAATTTTTACACTTTGTAGTTTATTAATCTACCGTTATTTTCCTAGACTTTAACGTACTTTTTCAACGACACAACAACCTGAGTTTATTTATTTTAACTGAGATTTCTCTCTCTCCACCCCAGTCAGATTTTTACTTCCTTCCACTCAACATAGACTTTCCTTAAGATCGTGGGGGTTGTCTATTATGTTTGTGTATTATACGTGTTGTAAAGACAATCACATGTCCTCAGAATATTGAACATAATAAATATTGTAAGACATTTGGGTACCCAGCCAGTCATGGAAATAATAAAGAGTCCGTTTGGAACAGATATGATCATTTTCAGAGATTATATTTATAGAAAAGATAAAGCCAAGTTGAATACCATGTACTGGCGATGTGTTAAAACGAATTGTAAAGGGAGATTGGTGAGCATTCTGGATTATAAAGAAAAAAACGTGGAAGAAATTCAACTGAAGGTCAGAGGTCAGCATTCTCATCCTCCTGATCCTGTGGATGTGAAAGCAAGGAAAGCATTAATTGAAGCGAAGTCAATTTTGAACTGCCACGAACTACCCAGAAACGAAAAGGTAACCGTCATTCGACTTAAATATTGTTTTTTTTTTTTTTTAGCAAAAAAAAAAAAAAAACTTTCGAAATATATTTCAGCTTCAAAATGATATTTATTTATTTTGTCTTTATTTACAAAACATTTTTTTATTTATAAAGTATATATTTAATAGCTGAATATGTATATCTGATAGACACACTCAACTGTTTCTCTCTCTGTCTGTCTGCCGGTTAAATCGGTAGAAAGTTACAAAAGTGACTCTGGGGCCGACATTTTCGTGCAAACACATTCTCCAACCGACTTTAAATCTGAGTTTGTTTCTTTTTTGTCAATCGAATCATATTCTTTTGCTGTTGGTGAACTGCAGCCTTCCTATGAAACCTAGTGACTTCTTCTATAGTTTGGAACTAAGTATATCGATCTGTATTTGTAGAACCGGTTAGTTGGACACCAGATTAACAACAGCGATTTGGTTTTGAAAACCCTTGTAAACATTAACCACGCACACACACACACATTTTCAATTTTTTTTTTTTTTCATATATACCGTCTGTTAAATTCCATCATTATAGTGCCCCGTGTAAAGTGCCGCGCAGTGAGATCGAACCCCAAATCTCGGTGTTGCAAAGCGAACTTTGTAACTAAACGGCCATAAATGCATATGGGCGGAGGTAAAGAATACGCGCCCCACCCGTTTTCGGTGTAACCCAAACCGCCGAAAACGGGTGGTGTATACTATTTATCTTTTACTTGTTTCAGTCATTAGACTGCGGCCATGCTGGAGTACCGCCTCCAAGAATTTCTTGTCGAACGAGTCAGACGCTTTCGGAAATTCCCGATGTGAATTTTCCGAGGCCTCTCCCCCATTCCCTTTTCGCGTGCGCACATTTTTTTTTCCTATTCGTTTAGAGGAAGTTGTTTTACACACGTTTTTTTTTTTGTTTATATACGATGGGCTTCTTTCAGTTTCCATCTACCAAATCCACTCACAAGGCTTTGGTCGGCCCAAGGCTATAGTAGAAGGCACTTGTCCAGAGTGTCACGCAGTGGGATTGACCCCAGAGTCACGTGGTTGGGAAACTAAATTCTTACCATGTGAATTTTCCGAGTCCCCACCCCCGTTCGCGAGCGCGCATTTTTTTTCATATTCGTTTAGAGCAAATTGTTTTACACGTATACTATTTTTCTTTTGTTCTTTTTTGCTCGGGTCAAGCGCTTTAGTTTAACCTGAAAGGCTTTTATAAGTCAATACTGTATCCTACTGTTTGTGGTGTTAGCAGTGCTATATATAGTTGTTTACAAGACAGTGATTGTTGGTACCAAGTTCTATTCAAGTCCAGGCCCCTAAGGACAGTTGGTTCTTGTAAACAACTGTCCTTAGACAAAAGACTGACTTTTCATTGACCAGTGTTTACTCATCCCATCTTCTGGTGTGGAGGATTTCCCGCTCCTTGGTACCAACAAGTTCTTATTCATTTCAGTCGTAGATACACAAGCGTTAAGTTGTCTGTCTATCTCTCCACATCTCTGTCCGTCCGTCCGTCTATCCATCCCAAAAATTGGTATTTTTTAATGAAATACCATTCAGACTGCATAAATTACGATTATATCGGAATTTAATGTGGAAAAAAAAAAATGTTAGGCGCACACACGTACATACTGTTATATTCGTCATATTTATTACAGAATCTTGAAATTCTGAACACATAAAATGTGTGTGTTAGTATGTATGTGTTCACACCAACCTGTTTTTTTCCTTCTTTCACATTGAATCCTGATATGATCGTAATCTATACACACGCACGCACATGAAGTCTGTTTTTTGACCATCGTGTCTCGTCACTTGTCGCGATTATTTCCTTCAGGAGGTTTCCCCAATTTCTTGAAATCAGCTCTCTTCGTCCACTTTCCCCTTATATTTTCCCAATTTGCAGGTTCCTTCCATTGGAATCACTTGCCAATATTCTAACCAGGCGCCACCCCGTTCCACACACATCACGTCACAGAACCAGTGCAGGCTTCTCTCTTGCACGTTACATCTGATTCCATGAACCAACGCGGTAGCCTCTATATAGTCACTCGACGCGCTAGAAACAGCAGCCAAATCTCTCTCAAATTAACATCGTTAGCATCCTAAAAGATCGAACATCTTGATTAATGGAGTCTTGGGTTCCTTGCTTATAGGAAAATTACTGGATGGTCACGGTTGGAATGTCTGTGATCATTGGTTTGTTCAATCAGGGCTTACATAGGACTATAAACCATAACATTCAATTAGTCTTTCCCTGACCCGTTATTCACTTTCTCTGTAATGTCACCGTACTGGTGTTTATAAGAAATACAGATTTTATCGCATGTAATCCTTTCTCGGACAGATATATCCATCAGAATGGTCGAATTTGTTTCCGCCTTAAATAATTCCAATCTCGTGGAAACATGCCATGTGTAATAACAATATCTTTTCTTTCTGAAACGAATTGTTTTAATTGCTTTTGTTGTTGAAGGGTCTGCGATATCTGCTCCTGTATCAGTTATTATTAAATCAACAGCTATTTATTAACAGAGTTTTAAATATCATTCACAACAGATGGATTGACTTAGCTTCCTGAATGAGGAACTGCCTGGTAACACCAAGAATGTCCTTTTTACATGCATTAATAAGAGAACATTTACGTGGTAAATATTCTTTAAACCCATTTTGACGTACGCGATTATTCTGCCAGTGTTTCCATTTGATTGTGGATGATATAGGGGTGTTTTCGTAGGTCTACACCCAGTTTTAACGAAGCCAGATGCTCGAGTTTATTAATTATGAAATTCACAGACATTGCCAAGAAATCCGCCAACTTATCGCCGCCAATTCAGCGCGGAGTCAAGTTAGCGGTAAACTAACTCATCGCCTCAATTAATTTACTTCAAAAATTGAAATTCATAGAGGTGAAATGGAATGGAAAAAAATACCTTTATTTAAAGAAATGGAATGTTAATTAAAATATCCTATTTTACTAAAGTATAAATGTTTAAATCACTGGTTCGCTACTAATTCATCGCCGCCAATTCATCGCGAGCCAAGTCGTCGCTAACAAAACTCATCACCGAACCACTTCATTATCAAACCAAATAATTACTAATCAGACTAAATTAACAAATTACAAGTTAGCTAATTATCAATTTAAATGTGACAGCGTTTACTTATTTACTGTTCGACGCTGGCAACTTCGGTTCATGCAATTAATTTAGAACTGTTTGAGCTACGGTTGCTTAAATTTCTCAAGGAGGCCCCTTCACAATGGAACGTGTTTTCAGTCAGCGAGGCAAAGAGAAGTTCTCACACGATGGCTATTTGTTTATATTTGATAAATTTAGTAGGACCGACACTGACTTAATGTTTTGGCGTTGTGAATTAATCGGCAGATGTAAAGCAAGAATTCACACAAAATTTGGCGATGTTGTGAAATTTATGAATACTCACACACATGATTGTTCACCAATAAAGGAGGTAGTACAAATGGCCAGAAAAACGAAAAGCTGCTCTCGGAAGTCAATGGAAAGTCCAAATATAGTAATTGATGAAATATTGGGCAGTGTTTTCCGACCGGTAAGCACTTAAAATAAGCATTTTTCCTTCTATATTTCTATGTACATAATAATTCTTTCTAATTTTGGCTCAAGGCCAGCAATTTTGAGAGGAAGAGAAAGTCAGTTATATCGATCCCAGCGTTAAGCTGGTACTTCATTTTATCGACCCAAAAGGGATGGAAGGTAAACATTGATTTCGGCAGGATTTGAACTCAGAGCCAGAAGAAATACTGCTAAGTACTTATGTCAGATGCGCTAACAATTCTGCCAGCTCACTGTCTTAATAATATATATATATATTTTTAATAGCAATTAAGCATAAATTAAATGAGTGGGAATTGAACCGGTATGTTAAATTAAGGCACTGTGACTCTCCACATACAACAAAGTTTGTTTCAACACACGAATTCACACAAGGAATCTTGCAAACCAGATACAAAACATTTTATTATTTTAAATAAATTTGTTTTCATTTCCAGTGGAATAATTTGAATAATTTCAGTATTTAAGTGTGAAGTGATGAAATGGTTTGTGAAAAACTTGCTTGGCGCTGACAAGTTTTCCACGAATAGTCGTCTCAGCTTGTTTTCATACACAAAATGCTCCAAGAATGTCATTTCTGAAAGAAATACAGTTCTTCATAGCTCCTTAACTCATTCTCTTTCTTTATTCTTTATTCTTAATAGTTAATTCACCCAGAGTATCAGTAGCGTAGCTTGGGGTAGAGTGAGCCGCCCCTGGCGACGGTTTTCGGAAGGGGAGAGAAGAAACAATTTTGGGGATGACCTTCCTAATGCTAGCAACTTTACATCATCATCATCATCATCATTTAACGTCCGCTTTCCATGCTAGCATGGGTTGGACGGTTCAACTGGGGTCTGGGGAGCCCGAAAGCTGCACCAGTCCAGTCAGATCTGGCAGTGTTTCTACAGCTGGATGCCCTTCCTAACGCCAACCACTCCGAGAGTGTAGTGGGTGATTTTATGTGCCACCGACACAGGTGCCAGACGATATATATATATATATATATATATATTAATCAAAATAAAAACATGATGCCAAGGATGTTTTTATTTTGATTAATTTACTCCACCACCTACACCACCAAACGGTATATACAGGTGCTTATAATTATCAAGTACTCACCCTGAATTTCTGTACCCAACTATATATATATATATATATATATATGGGTTCTCCTGCTTGTGTGGCATGGTACAGAGTCCTGTTGTCAGGTATAGGGTCTTCCAGCAGTCATCTTGACCCAGGGCAGCACTTCCTCCTTCAGGCACTTGAGGTAGGTCTCCGTGTTGAGTGCGAGGCCGTGTTGGAAGATAAATGGAAGCATGTGTCATCACTGGTGATCACTCCAAACACCATGATGTTGATTGGGTGTTTGATTTTTATCACTCTTGGTACATGTCCTCAGATTGACACCCAGACACTCTGAAATGTTCATATTGGAGCTTCTGGCTTGAATGCCATGCACTACAACATGTTTCCAAAATTCTGGCAGAGTGAATTGTGTCATGGTGCTGTTTCTCTCACAGACGGTGCCCAACTGACCCTACTGTACTGTGTAATCGACAAAATAAAAAACAAACAATGCGCATGCTCAAAATTAAAAATATAAAATGGCAACAATTTACTCATCGCACCTTGTATATGTATATATATATAAGTATACACAAAACATAAAGAAGAATGAATAATTATACATCTTCAAAAATTATTTATTATTCCCAAAATAGGGATAATGCTGTAAAATCCATATTGGTATCAAAATCTATACCAGCCCCTGTTCCCAAGGTCCCAGCTATCCCGTCTAGATTCAAGGGCACACAGCTATTTAACACCTGATGGATCTTCATTGAGTAGGGGGAGATGTTTTCAAGAAACAACTTGACCTCCTGCTATCCAAGCTTTGGATATTAACCTAAATCAAGGCAGGAACCTCAAAAGAGGGCAGCAGTGTTGAACTCCCTCCTTCAGCAAAAGCCAATCACATATGATTGGCCATTGAAAGGGCTGAAAGGTATAAAAGAATTCAAAGAATTTACTTCCAATCCAATACGTGTTTCTGCTGGATAAATGCCTTAATGTCCTTTGACACAGTATTTAGGTGCATTTAGTTGGTTCAGGCGCAGTAAGTATTCATCCAAGGTAAACTATTCCCATGTAGCTTTGTCCATGTTCAAAGAACATGGATACAACCTGTTAACCCCCAATTTTATTTCTCTTTTTAATATTTGATAAGATGGATACAATCGAAACCGGTTATATTTTAAATCACTCACAAAAATATCAAACATTCTCTAAAATATATTTTTGTGCCTTTTCCAACTTTATTTACTTTTTTAACCAAAATTCTTGATTTGTATGAACTCTTAACCCCTTTTCAACTATATATATATATCTGGCTCCTGTGCAGGTGGCACATAGCATGGCTGTTGCCAGTACCGCCTGACTGGCCCCCGTGCCGGTGGCACGTAAAAGCATCCACTACACTTGCAGTGTGGTTAGCATTAGGAAGGGTATCCAGCTGTAAAAACTTTGCCAGATCAGACTGGAGCCTGGTGCAGCGATCTGGTTCGCCAGTCCTCAGTCAAATCGTCCAACCCATGCTAGCATGGAAAGCGGACTTTAAACGATGATGATGATGATAATTGGGGGAGAGGGATTCTCATCCAGATATCCAATTAAGTTATACAAGAAGGAATCATTCCTAATAACTGGCATTGCAGTATCATCATAAACAGTTATCAATGTAAAGGAGATGTCTTAGAGAGAAGTAACTATTTAGGAATCAGACTATTGGATCAGATTATGAAGGTCATGGAGAGAGTTAGAGCTCAATTGATTTGTGACAAGATTGAGCTAGATGAGATGTTGTATGGCTTCATATCCAGAAAAAATACCACAAATGTAATCTTCCTAATGAGGCAACAGTAGGTGAAATGTTTGGCTCAGAGCACAGTAATAGCTTACTTTATGGGGACCCACTCTACGAGACCCTGGGTTTACGAGCTTTATTTTATTATAAATTTTTCTAGGACAAGATCCAAATTTTGAACCAAGTGCAAAAGTTTCTACTGCCATAACAAGTGCTTCTGCATATTACTGAGAAATTTATTGAGAGCAAATAAAAGCTTCTTCTAAGCAAACAACTCTACACTTGATTTTTAAGAAAGAGATCTACAAGTCTGTCTATGAGTGCTTGTGAATCTGCAATCACATCTCCAAGTGATGGTGTGCATGTGTCTAGTGCGAGTGAAAGTGGTTCAGAAAATGGTTATAATAATATTTTTAATTATAAGTGGTCTTGATATTCTTTTTGCTTTATATAAAATAATCTTTACATTCTACTGTTATTCTATTGCCATTTATTTATGAGTATTATAAATTTTACAGGTAAAATATTTTTCTGGGAACGAATTACGATTTATAACATTGCTACTATGGGAAATTATTGCTCTGTTTTACGAGTTTTTTGCTTTATAAATGACCTCCAGGAACAAATTAACTTGAATATTGAGGCATTGCTGCGTGTGCGCGCGTGTGGTGTCACTGATTTTTCCCAGTCGCATTTTCCCAGCCGACATTTCCTAGTCACATTTTCGTAGCCGACATTTCTCGACAGCAGTTTTTCTCCCAGCAAAACTACTTTAGACAATATTTTCTGTTTTTGTTTGCAATAATTCTATGAAAATTATAATTAAACACAAGTAATCAATAAGGAAATGGATTACATGACGGGAAATGTTTTTTCGTTATGTTTAATTAAGGCTGTAAATTAATTATTTTCACTGTAAAAAGGTTATCAAACAATTAACTTCACAATTTCTCTTTATAAAATCGTCAGAAGATTTAGAAATAATAGCGATAAATACTATCAAGTTACAAAGTTTGGTTCTTTTAGTAATTGCTTCCAGGAATATTCGAGAAATATTCGTTTGCTATAATTAAGTATTAACAAATTTTATGCTGGAATATGGACAACAGCATTTCATATATCTCGAGTATCAGAGGCAAGGAAAAAGCTTGCAACAACGGCTATGTCTATGGGTTTGACAAGAAAAGCAAGCTGGACAACCAGCTGTTCTTTTACTTGTGCGAGAGACAAAGATACGAGCAATGTCCAGCGAGGATCCATGTGAAACACGACACGGTGGTCAAACGCATGCATCTACACAACCATGTTCCAAACAGACCAAGGAAAAAAACCTTGAAAATAGCTTCTGGGATCAGAAGTCATGCGGCCGTGGCCGCGGCGGACCCGATGATGAATGCCATCGTGGCAAACAGGACAACCAATATACCACCAGCCTCTCTTGCAGCAGCAATGAGACCAAATGTAGGTACAACCGTTTACTTTGCCTGTTCATCTACATATAGAAAACCCCCCCATATATATAAGAAAAAAACACTTTCTTGAAATGTATCCGGTACTTTCGGTACCTATACCGAAGTTACGCCACACACACACACATATATATATATATATATAGTTATCAATAATAATATAGGGTGAAATCAATTAATTTGGAGTAATCATTAATTTCACCAAGTAGATTTATTCGGTGTGTGGTGAGGCAAATCGTTGCTAAACCCTTAATTACTTAGTATATATATATTTATAATGTCTTTTTGTTGAGATAGACCAGTGCTTTTCAACCTTTTTGCTGGAACGGAACCCCAAGAAAACATTTCACAGGCTCGAGGAACCCCTGTGCAATGATTTAATTGTCTTATCTGCACAGGAGAATTAAAAATTACTGTCGATTTTAGCATTTTTGTAACTTCTTGCGGAACCCCTGGACTGTCCTGGCAAAACCCTGGTTGAAAACCACTGATATAGACACACACGTAGATGTGTTTATATATACATACATGTGCGTGCGGCTGTGGTGGTCTCTCTTGGCTGGGATATCGATCGCTGGGAAAAGCGGCTGGGAAATGTGTTACGTTGTGTGTGTGTGTGAACATTTTATATTGTCGAGAGAGATTCTTGGTTTTGGCATAATCGGTCTGGTTTTCTTTTAGAGTGTATCCTAGTTTTTCCTGACTTTATAGACTAACTGATCACACACGCGCACGCAAAGGTGTGTGTGTGCGTATATAATTTCATTTACGTACCTGGAAATTCTACGAACAAATTCTGTTCATCGTTTCAATATTAATATATATATATATATATATATATATATATAATATATATATATATATATATATATATATATATAATGTCGTTTTGTTGATATAGACCAGTGCTTTTCAACCTTTTTGGTAGAACGGAACCCCAAGAAAACATTTCACAGGCTCGAGGAACCCCTGTGCAATAATTTAATTGTCTTATGCACACATATCTGCACAGGAGAATTAAGAATTACTGTCGATTTTAGCATTTTTGTAACTTCTTGCGGAACCCCTGGACTGTACTGGCAAAACCCTGGTTGAAAACCACTGATATAGACACACACGTACGCAGATGTGTTTATATATACATACATGTGCGTGCGGCTGTGGTGGTCTCTCTTGGCTGGGATATCGATCGCTGGGAAAAGCGGCTGGGAAATGTGTTACGTGTGTGTGTGTGAACATTTTATATTGTCGAGAGAGATTCTTGGTTTTGGCATAATCGGTCTGGTTTTCTTTTAGAGTGTATCCTAGTTTTTCCTGACTTTATAGACTAACTGATCACACACGCGCACGCAAAGGTGTGTGTGTGCGTATATAATTTCATTTACGTACCTGGAAATTCTACGAACAAATTCTGTTCATCGTTTCAATATTAATATATATATATATATATATATGTGTGTGTGTGCTTGTGTGTATATATATGTGTGTGTGTGTGCTTGTGTGTATATATATGTGTGTGTGTGTGCTTGTGTGTATATATATATGTGTGTGTGTGTGTGTGCTTGTGTGTATATATACATGTATGTGTGCGCGCGAGTGTGTATGTGTATACGAGTTCCTTTTTATGTGTTCGTTTGTGAGTGCTTGCATCGACGTTACTCTGTATATATGAGTGTGTGTGTGTGTTTCGTTTTACATCCGTTTTTCCACAGTAGTTATATATATATATATATTTCATAACTTTATTAATACAGTCAACTCTCGCGCTACTTTGCCAGTTTTGCGCGGTCCCGCTCAAATAATTAACAAAAGATTTTTTACTATGCCACCTTCAACTCTCGCTACTATGTCACTTGTAAACTGAAGCGTACGCAACTTTTCGAAATTTTGTACATTTCATATTTGTAATCTTGTGGAAAAGTTCAGAAAGTGGCACACAATGTCAGCTCAGAAACGCAAGCGGACTGAGTTTACGCTGAAGGAAAAGAAGGAGATTATCGATGCTGCGAAAAACGAGCCGAACCAGTCTAAGCTGGCTAGAGAAATGAGCAAGAAATGGGGCATCGAAGTCAAGAGGACCACGGTGAAGGGCATTCTCAACAGAAAGGATGCAATCGAGGCAGCCATCAACGTTGGAATTCCATGGAAGTGCACGAAGCTGACGCAATCTCACAACCCGAAGCTCGATGATGGCGGGCTAATGTGGCTGAAACAAGCAAGAGGACAGAATCTGCCGGTCAGTGGTGATCTTTTGAAGGAGAACTTAATAAATTTGGAAGTCTTCTTTTTACCATTGCATTGAACTTCTTATTGGCCTTACTTCCTACCCTGTGAATTTTTATTCGTATGTTCAGTAAATTTTTGGTTATGTAGTGTTTAGATAACAGACCCTCGGTACTATGCCACTTTGGCTCAGTCCCGCAGGGTGACATAGTAGCGAGAGTTGACTGTAGTGACTTCGAATACCACTTTCAAGTGTGTGTATATTTTTATATGACTACGTGTATGTGTTATGCATGTGTGCATATATATGTACACACACACACACACACACATATATATATAATATATATATACGCACAGATGCGCATGTACTCAAGCATATATATATGTGTGTGTGTGCTTGAGTATGTGCACATAAGTGTGTGTATAGCTTATTTAAAGCAACTTCAATAAGTCAGTTCTATATTTAAGAGACGAGGAATTATGTACATTATTTACATTTGACAGATATTTGTCCTCATCTTGTTTGTTGTTAACACAACGTTTCGGCTGATATACCCTCCAGCCTTCATCAGGTGTCTTGGGGAAATTTCGAACCTGGCATATGGCATAGTGGTTAAGAGCATGGACTACTAACCCCAAGATTCCGAGTTCGATTCCAGGCAGTGACCTGAATAAAGATAATAATAATAACAATAATAATAATAATAATAACAACATCGAAAAATACCTTAGGAATGAGAACCCAGGTTCGAAATTTCCCCAAGACACCTGATAAAGGCTGGAGGGTATATCAGCCGAAACGTTGTGTTAACAACAAACAAGATGAGGACAAATATCTGTCAATTGTAAATAATGAACTTCAATAAGCCATGCAACGAGTAAAATTTTAAATTCACTGTCAGTAAAGTCATTAAAAAATGTTGGTGTCTGCATTTGTATTGTTTTCCATTTAGTAAATTCCTCCTCTTCCTCCTCCTCCTCCTCATCATCATCATCAAGAAGATGATCACCACCATCATCACTTTGCATTTATTTTCCATTCTGGCATTGCTTGGACTGTTCATTCTGGTTTGAGTCAGTTCTTATTTGGAGATACTGACCCCATAGATGGGTTGAAGAACAACATCTCATTTTGTTGTCTCACTTTTGATTTGGTTTCTATGGTTCGATGCCCTCTCTAAAACCAACAGCTTGATAGTGTGTATTTAGACATATTTCCTCATGACAGCAACTCTAAGGATGTTACCTGGCCCTCAATAAGATCTGTCTTCTTTCAACTCTATATTTGTCTTTGTTCAGTTGGCCAGCCATTTTACACGGGGTACCAGGTGCTTTATTTCATGTCACTAACATTTTGAGGTTACTTACAATACCAAAAAGCTTCCACAACCATGGTTCCAGGTTCATTTCTACTACATGGCACCTTCATCAAGTGTCTTCTGCTATGATCCTAAGCAAATTAAGTATTTGTGAGTAGATTTGTGTGGGTCAGCCACAATTTGAAGAAGCAGATTTTTTTTCATGGCCAGATACTCTTCTTTCTATCACTTCTCACCCGATTCAAAGCAGGTAATACTTTTTTATTTTCTAGTTCAGACATGGTTGTAAATGGAAAATTGCAAACAAATGATACTGTTGTATAATGGGATTGAACCTGCAATCACTTGGTTGTGAAATGTAACACTTAACCATACAGCCATGACAGCACCTCTCTGTCTCTCTCTCTCTCTTTCTCTTACATACACGTTCTTTCTCTTTTCCTCCCTCATCTCTCTCTCTATATGTTTCTGGAATGTGAGGAAATATTTCTTTCATATTTTTGCAGAATGCTAACTACAGCACCAGAAAGAAACTAAGCAAATCTTCAAGAGCAAAACCCATTTCTGACTTGGATCCTTTCAGTTCCGAAGTTAGTAAAGTAAAGGTAAGCAAAAATATACGATATAGGTTAGGTGTGTGTGTGTGTGTAGGGGTGCAATGGGTTGTTGTTTTGACACAGTGAGTTGAGAGAAATTTGGCTGCTCTTTTTAGCGTACTGAATAACTATGTAGGGGTCTCCCTATTGTCTTGTGTTACAACTGGTTGATAACGAGTTGGGGTAGTTGACAGAAGATTGAGGTAGATGACTGAAGACTGAGGTAGGTGACACTGTAGTAGATGACTAAAGTTTGAGGTAGATGACAGATTGTGGTAGATGCCTGGAGATTGAGGCTGATGACAGAAGATTGAAGTAGATGATAGAGAATTGGGATAAATAACTGAAGATTGAGATAGATGACTGAAGATTCTGTTAGTTGACTGAAGATTAAGGTAGAAGACAGAAGAATGAGATAGTTAACAGAAGATTGAGTTATATGACATAAGATTGAGGTAGATGACTGAAGATTGAGGTAGATGACTGAAGACTGAAGTAGATGACTGAAGATTGAGGTAGATGACTGAAGACTGAAGTAGATGACTGAAGATTGAGGTAGATGACTGAAGATTGTGGTAGATAGCAGAAAATTGAGGTAGGTGACTGACAATTGTTGTAGATGACTGAAGATTGAGATTGATAAAAAAAATGTGAGGAAACTGAAAATATTTCTAATATATTTCAGCAATATAGTCATTTCAACCGAAGAAAGAAAGTGACCAAATGTCCAAGAGTGGAAAATATAGAAATGTTGTCCACCCCTGTCACGGCTCCCTTCATTCATGAAGTCACTGAATTCAAGGTAAGCAAACAAATGTATAAGGTTTCGTTTTGTTGCTGTTTTTCTTTTTCACTCAGTTTACTTAGTGACCACCAAGGCAGTAGGGACCCCCCCCATGTCTTCACTTGTCGTAATGTATGTATGTATACTAATCATATCTCTCAGGCACGTGGAAGAGAGTGTAATTCGGCAGGAGGACTTAAATGACATGCAAAGGTACATGAAGCCCAGTTACAACTACAGCCGGCTATTACCGGTAAAGGTTTTAGTTGCCAATTCTGTACAAGACATTGTAGATCTTTAGCTGGGCTAAAAAGTCACATTCGATCACAGCACCAGTAACAGTTAAGCTTCGTGCAATGGCCATACTCGATAACGAGGGGGCAGCCATAATGTATGTATGTATGTATGTATGTGTATATATACATGTATGTGTATATATACATGTATGTGTATATATACTACAGCCGGCTATTACCAGTAAAGGTTTTAGGTGCCAATTTTGTACAAGACGTAGATCTTTGGCTGGGCCAAAAAGTCACATTCGATCACAGCACCAGTAACAGTTAAGCTTCATGCAATGGCCATACTCGATAACGAGGGGGCAGCCATCATGTATAGTATACTATGTGTGTGTATGTATGGTATAGTATGTATGTATGTGTGTGCATGCGTACATATGTATGTATATATGTAAAATATAACCGGTGTGTATATGATGAGAACACTAATTTATAATTATCACTCAATGATAAGACGTTGGCACTGCATGGTACATTGGACAAATGGCTTCTGTTATAAACTTACATGTCCATATGAACGAATGGTTCTTAACCTGGGTTGTAGTGTCCAGTTGTGGGCATTGTGGGATCACAAGATGGTAGCAAATGCCTAATGGGAACTGGATGTTTAGGCAAGTTGTGAATGTTCTCAGAAACAAAATGTTTCAACTCAGTGGAATCCTTTTATTTTAAATATCAATAAAAAATCATTGGAAATTGTAGCTGTGATACCAGTGCTGGTGGCACGTAAAAGCACCTTCCGAACGTGGCCGATGCCAGCGCCACCTTGACTGGCTTCTGTGCCGGTGGCACATGACCTGCTGTGCTTGAGGAGACCTATTGAGTCAAGTACATCAACATCAAAATAAATATCAAATAGAAATTGTTGTTGTGATACCTGTGCCGGTGGCACGTAAAAGAACCATCCGAACATGGCCATTGCCAGTGCCACCTCAACTTGCCTCCGTGCTGGTGGCACGTAAAAAGTACCAACCGATTGTGGCCACTGCCAGCCTTGCCTGGCACCTGTGCTGGTGGCACGTAAAAAGCACCCACTACACTCACGGAATGGTTGGCATTAGGAAGGGCATCCGGCTGTAGAAACACTGCCAGATCAGACTGGGCCTGGTGCAGCCTCCTGGCTTCCAAGACCCCGGTCGAACCGTCCAACCCATGCTAGCATGGAAAGCGGACGTTAAACGATGATGATGATATTACAAAAATAAAGCAGAAGTCTGTCAGGATTAGAATGTAAGTTGGACATTGTGTTATCGGTGAGTAGAAACTTGACTGACGATGTGACAAGTGTGTAACATCACTGCATTAGTCCTCACTTTGATGGTTTAACGAAACCACTCAGTGCAAAATTAAGCAACTGTTAGGTTACGGTGATATTCATGTGAAGAATGCCATTTGTTGAAAGATGGTGATGAGATACAGGAGAGAACCGTGTCGGTGGCACGTAAAAAGCACCATCCGAATCGTGGCCGAAGCCAGTGCCGCCTCAACTGGCTTCCGTGCAGGTGGCATGTAAAATGCACCAATCCGACCGTGGCCAATGCCAGCCTCGCCTGGCTCCAGTGCAGGTGGCACGTAAAAAGCACCCACTACACTCACGGAGTGGTTGGCGTTAGGAAGGGCATCCAGCCGTAGAAACATTGCCAGATAAGACCGGAGCCTGGTGCAGCCTCCTGGCTCCCCAGATCCCCAGTCGAACCGTCCAACCCATGCTAGCATGGAGAACGGACGTTAAACGATGATGATGATGATGATGAACCACCGTGGAAAGTATGATGGACTTAAAATGATATCGAATATCCTTATAGAAATGATTCTTTTCTCGAAAACTGGTGGAAGTCTGTAAAGTGACTGAACAGTTGTGTCCACCGATTAAATAAACCAAAGGGGAGGTGGCAGTGCCGTTTTCAGGCATGGAAACCTAGAACGGTTGCTCGGGGGCCACACCACTCTAGGCACCCAGTTCTGATCTACGTACGAGAGTGGTTCTCAGCCATTTTTTGCCCATAGATCACTTTGATTCCCATTTTACTCTGCAAGATCGAAATAAACATTTGTTTTTTTTAAAACAGTCCCATTACATTTTCATAATTAAATATCATTAGGACTTATATAAAAAATTTTTTTTAATATTTTGTAGAAGTAAAACCAGTTTATTGGACATGAATTTTAACAGCAAAATCTTATGTAAACCCCAAGAAGGGCCATGTGGACAGCGTATATTGTATGCTGTCAATAAGTAAATAGTATGGGGCTTATAATCCTGTTAAGACTGCTCTGGGTGGTGGTGGTCGTCGTGAAATAGAAATGATTATTTCCACCTTCCGGCTGAATGTGTCTCTCCGTAGTTATGTCCCTTTATTTTCTCGCCAACTTCGATATTCGTAGTAAAAAAAAAAAATCAATAATACGAGATACCAGTCTTATACTGAGGATATAATTTATTGACTTTAGCTTTTAGCACTAGAATAGCTTCAATTTACAGTACTGATTAATGTTATAAATGGAATCGCACATAATCTGATCGAAGAAATTCTTGCATATATGCAAACGTTGGGTGAGGATGCAGTTTCCAGTTTCAAAAACCAATTTATCATCGATCTTTCACTTTGGGACATTAAACTGCTTTTAAAAAATATTTAAATAAATTTCATGACCGTCTCCAAGCACTTGATGTAGACCTCCATGTTGAGTCTGAAGCCGTATGTATGTATATATGCATATAGGTGCATGTATATATATGTCAGGTCACTCTGACATATATATGTCAGAGCGACTGGTAACATGTAGCTCAGTACAACCTGTTGCCTGGTTGGGCCATTGGCAAATAAACTTGCAATATTACAAATCCTGCTTGGTGAGTCAGGTGGTTTTTGAACACCTTGTAGGATGAAAAACAAGCCCTGTCAAAGGGTGGGACTTAAAAATGACCGGTTTGGTACCAATGAGCACATTTAACCTACCAGGGTGGGTTAGACTCTAATCCATGGCAAAAGCAAATAACCCAGAAGATGAAGAACTCAAGTCGAAAAGCCTGAGGTATGTTGTTTGTTGAGTCTGTGGCAATAATTTGTACCAAATTCCTGCCATCTGCATTTCCAAAAAGTGTGGTTGGTCCTACACAAGCCTTCACCACTTGAAATAAATCATCTGTTGTGTGGTCTGACAGCTAGGCTGTTGGACTCTCTTATTTCATGAGGGTGATCGTTGACAGAGCGGCTAACCGGCTTCTGTGCCCGTGGCACATAAAAGGGCACCATTCGAGTGTGATCGTTACCAATGTTGCCTTACTGGCACTTGTGCCTGTGCTAGTAGGGTGTCAAGAGCACCATCCGAGCATGATCGTTGCCAGAGCAGCCAACTGGCTTCCGTACCTGAGGCACGTAAAAGGGCACCATTCGAGCGTGATCGTTACCAACGCCGCCTTACTGGCACCTGTGCCGGTGGCACGTGTAAAAAGATTCGAGCGAGGTCGTTGCCAGTACCACCTGACTGGCACGTAAAAAGCACCCACTGCACTCTCGGAGTGGTTGGCGTTAGGAAGGGCATCCAGCTGTAGAAACTCTGCCAAATCAAGATTGGAGCCTGGTGCAGCCATCTGGTTCGCCAGCCCTCAGTCAAAATCGTCCAACCCATGCTAGCATGGAAGGTGGACGTTAAACGATGATGATAAGAAAATCCACCAAGTGTATGTACATACATGCAAATGTACACTCATGTATTGCTGAGAGTTATTGATCAAAATTGTGGCTGGAGCAAGATCCTAGCTAGATGGTATAAGGGGATATGATGCTGTAGACAGAACCATAAAAGGGAACAGTAAAGGGGGCAGTAGAGAGAAATACTAAGTTGTTACAAGAGAAGCTAGGGGTCAGATATACTTAGCGAGGGAAGAAACAGAAAGTAAGAGGTTTGCTCATGTTTTATGGCATAAGGATGAAGGAAGTGAGGTGTTGAGGATTGCAAGACAGTTTTTTGGAAAAGATCGAGACATCATTAAGGGTTTGTGGGGGGAATTTTATTTAGAATGATTGTAGCATGCCCTTACCAATACTGAAAAGAAAGATGCATGGAAGAAAGAGGACTTATGTCAAATAGACCCAACAAAGGGACTTTCCAGCCAAGTTGGTAGCAATATTGAAGACATGGCAATTAAGGATATGAAAGCAGGGAAGGCAGCTGAGGGGCTGAAAATATCTAGAAAGCTGGATCATGTGCTAATCACATGTATAGTCAATCAGGTAGTATAGGAAATTGTCATACCTAATGACAGGTGTAGCAGTTCAGTTTTGTGCCAGGAAGGGTCACTACTGTTTCCCCTCTTGCATGACTAGAAGTAAGCTGATGTACCAAGCATTTGATTATCGAGTGGAGGCCTTTGACTGGGTTCCATGCTTTGTAAAGTGGTGGTCATTCATCATCATCATCATCATCGTTTAACGTCCGCTTTCCATGCTAGCATGGGTTGGACGGTTCAACTGGGGTCTGGGGAGCCCGAAGGCTGCACCAGGCCAGTCAGATCTGGCAGTGATTGTACAGCCAGAAAACAAAAAAAAAAACCCAAGTAGTGGCTTGTGAGGGTCATCTGAGCCATCCATAGTGGTGTGAGTACAGTGATGAGTTAGCTGATAACAGACTACCAGAATGTTCCTTCTCGAGCCATGCCTGGCTCATAAGGGCTGGTTTCCTGGTTTCATTGGTGTATAGGTTCCCCACCTGGACAGGACGCTGGTCCATTGCAGGTGAGCTGCAAGATGCAGGAGGAAAGAGTGAAAGAAAGTTGTGGTGAAAGAGTCAGCAGAGGTTCGCCATTACCTTCTGCCGGAGACACACGGAGCTTTGGTGTTTTGCTCATAAACATACACATCGCCTGGTCTGAGATTTGAACCCGTGATCCCTCAACTGCAAGTCCACTGCTCTAACCACTAGGCTATGTGCCTCCACTAGTTATATATGTAATGACTTCAAATTTTGGCACAAAGCCAGCAGGTTTGGGGAGGGAGTAAGTCGATTACATTGACCCCAATATGCAACTGGTACTTATTTTATCAAACCGCAAAAGAATGAAAGGCAAAGTCAACCTCGGTAGAATTTGAACTCAAAATGTGAAGACGGACAAAATGCTGCCAAGCATTTAACCTGGCGCCCTAACGATTCTTTTCTACTCTAGGAACAAGGCCTGAAATTTTGGGGGAGGGGGCCAGTCGATTAGATTGACCCTGGTACGCAACTGGTACTTAATTTATTGACCCCGAAAGGATGAAAGGCAAAGACGACTTTGGTGGAATTTGAACTCAGAACATAAAGACAGGCGAAATACCGCTAAGCATTTCGCCCGATGTGCTAATGACTCTGCCAGCTCGCCACCTTAGTTATTTATATAATGATATAATAATAATGAATTTATTGTATCAAAATAAATATCAAATGGAAATTGTAGTTACGATACCTGTGCCGGTGGCATGTAAAAAGCACCATTTGAACGTGGCCGATACCAGCGCCACCTTGACTGGCTTCCGTGCCGATGGCACGTAAAAAGCACCAACCGATCGTGGCCGCTGCCAGCCTCCCTGGCACCTGTGCCAGTGGCACGTAAAAAGCACCCACTACACTCATGGAGTGGTTGGCGTTAAGAAGGGCATCCAGCTGTAGAAACTCTGCCAGATCAGACTGGGCCTGACGCAGCCTTCTGGCTTCCCAGGTCCCCGGTTGAACCGTTCAACCCATGCTAGCATGGAAAGCGGACGTTAAACGATGATGATGATATATATACTGTGCTCAGGTGCACCACAACTGATCAGAAAAGGTAGCTAAATGTGTATGTAGAGGACATAGAATAATGCACAGGAAGAGTGGTTAAAAAAAGGAGTTGAGGAGACATCAGGTGTACTGTTGATGAATTTCAGGAAGTGTGGAAGTTTTGAAGGATGTAGTGTCCTGACAGCTAACAACTGATGCAGGGAGTTTATTAAATTCTTCAGCAATTCCGAGTGTGAAAAAATGTTTCTGAAAGTTATGGTTCTTATGTTGTTTTTTGATTTTGTAAGCATGTCCATGAGCGTTAGACATATGGAATTCAGAAAGGTGCCCCCATGGTTGTTGTTGTTAGAAAGATGGTGGATAATCTTGTGGGTGTCTACCATGTTAGTTACCACATGTCTGTGCCCAGGGAAGTAAGACATTCAGAGCATGGTAGATGCCTGATGGTGGGTATTTGTCTGGGTCCTAATTTCTAAACAGTTTCCAGTTCACAGCATTCTTCTATTTATTTTACTTCTCTTTACCATAACAGAGAAGTTTAAGGCTGACTGTAAATGGGAACTCCTGTATGTTTAAAGAACTAGTTCTTATAGATGGATTGGTCAAAGATTCGGAGAAAGAATTCCAAATATGGAAACCAAATCTAAATTAAAGATGTCTCACAGTAAACTTAGCAAAGATTAAAATCTAGTCAGTAGGAAAGAAAGCAAAACTTGCTATTATCAGACATGACTGCATTGGTGTATGAGATACATATTGAGGATAACAGCTGTAGAAAGCAGTGTGGTGCATTCAGAGGGGATATAAGAAGGTGATTGAGGAAAACATGAGACAACGTGGTGATGACCAGCTTGAGGAACCTGGACCTTCTGAAGATGACAAGGGAATGGAATGATTTGGGATATGCAGTGTTTGATAAACCCTGTCCACTGGTGAAAGCACAGTGAAACAAACACTGAACAGATGGTATTGATGTTGTGATCTATCCTTCCTAGGTTATTTATATCCCTTTCACATCCCCCCCTTCCCTCCACATTGGTATTTTCCATCAACCACTCCTCCCCCTTTGTTCATCACTTGCTACATTCACTCCTTTCTTCAATCATATGTCACTCTCCGCTCACACTCTTATGAAACTCCTCGTCCCATATGATCCACTGTCTGTGTCCCCTCTTCTTATACTTCTTGTACCTTGAGGGTTTTCTCTGGCATCCCAGCACTACCATCTTTATTTTCTTCCTAGCTACTCCCACCCACCCACCATTAGATAATTGGAAATAGCCATGTACCTTCCCTACAGTAAGACACCCGTGTTTGTCCCTCTACCATACTTCAGCCTCTCAACATCTAACGTAACCCCCCCCCCCCCCCGTCAACTACTCTCCCTCACCACTTAGTCAGGGAGAGCTTTTTCTTTTTTCTTTTCCCTCTTCCTGTTCTGCAAATGAATCGACAACCTCACTTGTGCTGGTGGTATGAGAAAAACACCCAGTACACACTGTAAAGTGTTTGGCATTAAGAATGGTATCGAGGTATGGAAGCCATGCCAAAGCTAACAGTTGAGCCTGATGCAGCCCTGTGGCTTGATGTAGCCCTGTCAAAGAGTCCAACCCATTCCAGCATGGAAAACAGATAGCCAATGATGACGATAATGGTGATGTCTGTCTGAATCCAGAGTTGGGTTTCTTATCTAATACATCCCTGTTATTCCTTCACCTATTTTGACCACCCCTTTCACACCCTTTAATCTCTCTATCAGACACTCGTTCCTTCCCATCACTTAACTCTCTCCATTCACTGATGCCACTGCAACCAGGAAACAACACCGAAGCCTCTCCCTTTTTCATCTCCCTGACACTCACCACTGCTCTACTCCCTTTGTTCACTGCACCATGCGATCCATGCAGCATAAAATTGTACTGGACACGTGCCCTATTCTACTACCACTCTAGGGTCGGATTAAGACCCATAAAAGCCCCAAACACTTAAAAGGGTGGCCCCATGTATATGCAATTTAAAAATATAAAAACCATAAGATAAGTTATTAAACATTGATTAAATCTATTAGGCGAATATTAACAATATTCAGTCGCATTAATCATGGCTACTCACATCTTTATATATAAAAGTAAGGTTGTGTGTCTGTCTCCTACGATTTAGATTCCTAACTACTCCCACATTTTGCGGTGCAGTGTAACCAAAACCGGGTATCTTATAGTCGTGATTCATATCGAGCCCTTCTGGGTATTAGCGCGCGTCTACGATGAGTCTACGATTTTAAAAAAATTTACCATGATTTTTTTCCATTTTAATGCATTTTTTCGCTATTATATAAGAGAAGTAACTCTCTAAAAATGTCTACGATGAGTCAACGATTTAAAAAAAAAATTACCATAATTTTTTTTCCATTTTTAATGCATTTTTCTGCTATTTTTTGGCTATAACTGTCTAAAAATGCTTATATAGTTATTTCCCTTACAAACCCGAGCAACGCCGGGCACTACTGCTAGTACATTATAAAGTACACGTAATTACATAACAGCACTGGCGTACGAACACGCACGCACGCTCAAAATATGTTGTTTCTCAACTTCATTAATCTTTTAAATGATTAATATTGAAATTAAAAACAAAAAATATTTTAACCCAGAGAAAAGAAACTTCATTGGGTTCCGTGAATGAATATCTCTGCCGAAATATCGAACAAATTGGGACAAGAAGCAACTTCACGAAATATATATAAACATTTGAAAGTTTATAGTAATTTCGGCATACCCTCATAAAAGAGTTTGATTTCTCCATAGCTTCCAGAAAAATGGATATTTGTAATGAAATTTTCTACAAATTCCTCCTAGATAAGGTGGATTAATATTATATCGGAATTTAATGCCAAAAACAATTAAGGGCGCGCACTGACACACACCACATACCTTGAAATGAAACTCGAAATTTTGAAAAAAATTATGTGATTTGTTTCAGTGTGCAATGTGTGCGCGCTCAGTATTATTATTATTATTATTATTTTTAGATTAAATTCCAATATAATCGCAACCTATACGACCAGAAAGTTGCTTGTACAAAATTTCATTATAAAATATCAAATTTTCTGAAAGTTATGAAGAAAAAAAGTCAGGGCGAGTTGTGTTGGTATGCTGTAACTTCCAAGCAAAAGTAATTTTCTGTCCGGGTTGATAAAATTACTTACGATCCAACGAATTTTGAAATGTTTGAATAATAGACACTCACTCTGACTATTTCACTTCATTTTTTATTAATCATTTGGTTAACCAAATCGTTCGGTCAGCTACGTTTGTGAAAGTCCTACTGTCATCGTTCGCGATCCCATCATCGACATGCTCGCTTTACTCCAAGTCTGTCTCCTAGTTTATAAATATTTATGCTTATATGGACGTGATTGAGAAATCCTCGTGAGATACAACAAAATGTATTTGAATGCACGGATCTTGCAAAACCAAATACAAAACCCTAAACATTTGAAAAATACGGAAAAATAAAATAAAAATATGACTAGATGGTTACGTGTGAAAATCTGGTAGGAATCGAAACCTTCACGTCGAGTACTTGCTTTTTTTGGTATGTATTGTAGTTTATAAGCTTACTACACTCAATAGAATATAGTCTTGGATAGAGAGACAAATGCAGCAGAGATAAGGGAGGAGGTGTGCTGGTTCTTAACACGATCGTTTGACAGTGACTTTACAATGACAGAGTGTAGCTGTCATTTTTACTGACTCATCGATTTGCCTGTCACACAGCAGCCAGTCACAAATACACGCAATTAAGTTCACAGCTTTCCTCCTTTACAGCCACAATATGCCGTCGCGATTTGCTGTCATCTCATTCATTCATTGATTAAATTTTCAATAATAAACAACCTTTCCTTTCCCTTCTTTTGCCAACCAATTCACTTTGTAATCATTTGACACATGTGCGTCATTAAGCGAGCTGTTTCTCACGTGATTCGGTTCCTCCAATCAGATGCAAGAGTTAGATATACGACAGTTTCTCGGGAATTTTGGTGATCATGTCGGATGTAGCTGACTCAAAGCCATTACCGTCTTCGCTTACGCAATCCTTTATGAATGACTTCAACGCTGATATTGTTAGCAGAACCAAAAGCGATAAAAATGTTCTGTTAGTTGCAGATGATCCCCCTCCTGCAATGAATTCTATAAACTTCATAAACCTAGACGAATGCAACCAGCTGGCTGGTTCGAGGAACACTAAACGGGTCACCGCCAGTTCTGTTAAATTGTTTCGAGCCTTTTTAAAGGAGACCAATAATGGAAGGACTGATTTTGAAAATTTTGATGAAGAAATCCTTATCAATCATTTGATAACTTTTTTTAAGCGGGTAAGAAAACCAGATGGTGATCTCTATACGAAGAATGGTTTGCTGTCAATTCGTTTCGGACTCAGAAGGCGCTTGTTAGACTTACGTAAAGTTGATATTACTAAGCACCCTCACCTTAATTCAGTTTTTACTGCTCAGATCAATAAATTGAAACGAGAAGGCAAAGGAGATATAAACCATTACCCTCCCATTAGTCACGATGACATGTTCAAAATTTATAGTTCAGGGATTTTGTCACCCGACACGCCGAAAGGGTTGTTAAGGAAGATTTTCTTTGAAACTGAAATGTTTTTTTGTCGACGAAGTAGAGAAAACCTAAGGGATTTGAAAGGAAGTCACTTTAAAATTGAAACCGACGATCAGGGCAAAAAATATTTGACCACAGATTTTGATCCATCATTTGGTGGTGGACCAATCAAACGGATTTATGAAACTGGCACAGACATATGTCCCGTGAAAGCTTTCCGCAAGTTTTTGCTGAAACGTCATTCTAGCTGTGAGGCGTTATTTCAACGTCCCGTGGATATAATTCCGTTTTCTGAGCAGGATCCTTGGTTCCATTGTTCAGCTCTCGGCCTCAATAAACTCGCCAACATGATGAGAGAAATTTCTTCAGAAGCCTGCCTGTCCAAGATATATACAAATCATTCCATAAGAGCTACTTCAAAATCGGTCTTTGATCTCGTCTGGAACGGGCTCTTCTCGCAGAATTCAGCGAATCCAATAGCACCTGCCTCTAGTGAGATCAGCAATATTAGTGACACAACTTCTGTTTCAAGGGAGAAGCCAGGGCAGCGACGGCCATCGTCATCTCGAGGAAATGAAACTGATATCGATTTGAAATCGAACTTAGACATACAAGAAATTGAAAGGAAACACGCCCCTGTGGTGAGTTCTTCATTAATACTCATCTTTATAAAACAGACTCCCATCTCCACTTCTTCACCTGTTGTACCTTGTTTCTCTTCCACGGTCCTCCAGTCTTCTAATTTCACCTCTTTTATGACTCTTGCTCGTCGTAAATTAAGTGAGGTCACAAATTTGGTCCGGGGGCTGCTTAACTGACATTGATATACCAATAACGAAAGCAAAGACTGAATCACACTCAAATATAACTGGGTGTGACCTAGATATTAAGCTACTATTTCTTGCAGATTGAGCGACCACTATACTCTTTGAATCGGGTATAGTGATGTATAGAGTGAAAGAGGTTGCGGCTATTATGCCTTTCCGTAATCCTTACTACAAACAATAACTGTAACATGTAATATGCCCACACTCTGATGTATACCAGCCAGTGTATCATTTGAGTAAGGTGAAGGGTTCCATGTGTGTTGCTCTTGTTTAGCCCAAGGTCAACTTCATTGAGGCAACCTGTAATCAGAGCCTTTCCGACTGTGACAATTTCGTCTTTTTTTACTTAAAACGAAATTCAGCCACTGTGTATCGAGGGTAAACCCTACCATCTTAAGGGTGGGGTGGGGGGAGAGAACTGTGTTTCTTTTCTTTAAAACGGTGAGGATATAATCTGAAGAAGAGCTGACTATTATTTCTAGCAGGCCGAGTGTCCACGTAGAGGGTCGACCTGCAAGAAATTGGGGGTTTAGTGGTATAAAAAAGTGTGGGTTGTATTGTGATAGGAGGATGGGCGATATAGGTGTGCGAGGGCCCTATTATTGTTGTTGGGATGAGTGGTGGGGTTTAGCTCCCCCAGGTCAACTCTGATTGAGCAGATTTTTTTTACCAAAGACATTTCAAACGTGACCATCCCGTCTTTCTTAAATACAGGCAACCGAAGACGTCATCTAACGGAGCCAGTTTAAAGATGATAAGGCGTGATTTGAGGGAGATTTAGTTGCTATTTCTAGCAGATCTAGCTACAATGAAAAAGTGTCCTTTGGACCGAGTGCAGGGATGTATAGGGAAGAGATATTACCTATACAAGTGTGCTCCCCACCGACTTTGTTTCCTCATAACTTCCAGAAAAATGGATATTGTTTAATGAAATTTTCTACAAATATGCTTCAGACGATACAGTTTTCGATTACATCGGAATTTGTTGTTAAAAAAAGTTTTTCCGAGGGTAGGGAGATGGATTTCGGAATATACACAAGAATTGGCTCTGGTTTCTCATAACTTAACGAAAAATGGATATTTTTTAATGAAATTTTCAATAAAATCCTTTTCAGATCTATATTACGATTATATCAGAATTTAAACCCTAATCCTAATCCCCTCCCCAAAAGACAAAAACTGGTGGGTGTGCACATATACTTACTGACACATCACGAAATGAAACTTGAAATTTCGTAAAAATTGTGACGTGTGCCAAGTATGTGTGTGTGTATGTGTGTGTGTTTACCGTTTTGTTTTCATATCAAATTCCGATTTAATCGTAATTTACAATTATCTAGAAGGTACTTGTAGGAAATTTCATAGAAAAAAAAGTTAGGCGATCTTTCGTCTCTCGTAGACCTTTCCGTCGATTTCCGTAAAAAATTTTTTTTTTTTTTTACATATGGGCTTGCGGGAACTTTTGAAGTAATATACATACATATATACACATACACCGAGTAAAAAATTCCAGTTATCTCTTTCTTTCACACATTACTCTGTCTCTTCACACACACTAACAGAAGCACTTCACTTACACAACATACTGTCTGTCTCCCACACCCCATCAAACACACACATGTACATCAATGCTTCACATGCACGGTAACTTCAAAAGAACTTCCCTCGTCATACAATAGCTTTCTCTTAGTCTCTTTCGCTCTCATTACTTCAAAAGTTCCCGCAAGCCCATATGTAAAAAAAAAAAAAAAATTTTTACGTAAATCGACGGAAAGGTCTACTAGAGACGAAAGATTGCCAAAAGGTACCATTTTTCTGAAAGTTATGAGGAAACAAAGCTAACAAGTGTTAATTTTCAGAAACTGTCCCCCCCCCCATCCACCTCGGTAAACATTTTAAACAACAATTCCGATATAATCGTGTCTACATCATCTGAAGCGTATTAAAAAAAATCATTAAAAAAATATTCATTTTTCTGGAAGTTTTGAGGAAACAAAATCGGGGTATGGTTGGGGTATGCCACACACACACATAATGTAAAGAAGTGGTACGAATGTATATTGTGGTAGGTAGAGGGTGAATACTCTGGTACAGTGTACTATATAATAAAGTAGAAGAAAAATAAATAAAGTCGGTGCTTCAGCATGGCCGCAGTCTGGTGATTGAAACCATTAAAAGAATAAAGGAATGCGTGTGTAAAATGGTTTTGTTAAGGCAGGCCAGTCCTGAGTGAGTGGAACTATGATCAGAGGCATGCCATCGATGACCATCTCGTCTTTTCCTCATGTGTAGGTAACGTGGAGCCACACTATCGAATGGATCCTTTTTCTAAAACGTTAGGGGGGGGGGTGCCTTGGCTGCTATTTCTAGCGGGTCAAGTGACCACATGAAATTCCCGCGGCATGTGTGTAATAGACGTACGATTTAGTAAAGGGGGCAAATTTTTACGAGTACACCCCACTCCACGCGGTTCACTAAGTAAAACAAATACCCTCGGATTTACCGTATGTAACAGGGTGGAGAGGCAGTGTGTGTCCGTATCCTTTATCGTTTACTTCTTTCAGTCATTAGACCATGGCCATGTTGGGGCACTGCCTCGAAGAGTTTAGTCGGATGTATCGATCCCAAGTACCGAATTATTTAAGCTTGGGTTCGTTTGCCACCCGTCTAACTTACGAGAAAGTAAACAAACTTACGTGCGCACACGTAAATACGACGGGCTTCTTTCAGTTTCCGTCTACCAAATCCACTCACAAGGCTTTGGTCGGTTCGTGGCTATAGTACAAGACACGAGCCCAAGGTGCCACGCAGTGGGACTGAACCCGGAACCATGTGGTTGGGAAGCAAACCTCTTTCCACACTTCTTACACACACACACACACACTTAGTAATTAGCGTCCAGCGATGTTGGATGTACGGAGGAGCGTGTATATATAGGCTTGTGTATATATCAAACTGTGGACTAGCGTGTTGTTTATCTGCTCTTATTTCAGTCCCGAGTAAAGCTATGACAGCAAGATTCCAACCATGACCATCCTGTCTTTTTATATATCAGTGACTACATTGTTCTATATATGCTTCCCTTTTCTTCACGACTCTTCATTTGGCTGCTATTTCTTGCAGTTCAAGCTTACCACGTGGAAACACCCTTGTTGGCTTGTAGTGTCGTGGTGTGTGTCTCTGTGTATGCATATTGGTGGTGTGTGTGTGCGTGTATGTACATACAGTTGTGTGTATAGTGAGGTGAGTGCTGTGTGTGTGTGTGTGTATATATATATGTGTGTGTGTGTATATATATATATATATATATATATATATATATGTGTGTGTGTATGTATATATATATATATATTATATATATATATATATATATATATATATATATAGATATATATAATGTGATTGTGTAGTGGTGTTTCTATGTAGTTGTGTATATTGGTATATATGTGTAGCTCTGTGTGTGTGTGTGTAGTGCTATGAGTTCAGTGATGTCTTTGTACAGGTGTGTCTGTGTTTGGGTATTTAGAGGTGTATGTATAGCTATGTTTGTTGTGTATATGAGTGTATATGATGTAGTAATGTGTGTGTGTGTGTGTCGAGTCAGATGATGATAAGGGCCCCCAAAATCACAAATTGTGTCAGTCAGGTGTCTAAGGTATTGATTGATCAGTTTAGGACATATTGATTTGATCAGCATTAGTTTCAAGATTTGGCGCAAGGCCAGCAATTTCGAGAGAGGCGGGGACTAGTTGACCCCCAATGCTTGACCTGTACTTATTTTATCGACCCTGACAGGATGAAAGGAGCAAAGTCAACTCCAGTGGAATTTGAACTCAGAACATAAGGATGGGTGAAATGCTGTGAAGCATACTGCCCATTGAGCTAACATTTCTGCCTTTCATTTGATCAATATCAATTAATATTGATTAAGGCAGTGAGTTGGCATTTTGGCCATCTTTGCAACGGTGGCGAGCTGGCTGAGTTGTTTGAACGCCAGGCAAAATGCTTAGTGGTATTTCGTCTGACTTTACATTCTGAGTTCAGATTCCACCGAGGTTGACTTTGCCTTTCATCCTTTCGGGGTCGATAAATCAAGTACCAGTTGAGTACTGGGGTTGATGTAATCAACTATCCCCCTCCCCCAAATTTCAGGCCTTGTACCTCCAGGAGAAAGAATTTTGTCCATCTTTACATTCTGAGTTCAAATTCTACCAGGGTCAACTTTGTCTTTCATCCATTTGGGGTCGATAAAATAAGTACCAGTCGAGCATTGGGGTTGATGTAATTGACTTATACCCTTCCCAAACTTGCAGGCCTTGTGCCAAAATTTGAAACCAATATAAATAACTTGATTTGATTATCTCCCCTTATTTAGTGTATATGTATGTGGGGGAGGGGGTGGACATACTAACAGTAAGTACTAAACTCTGCCCCACCCCACAAAAAAAAAACTGGTCCTTATTTTGTTGAAGGAAATGTATCAGCTATAGTCACTTGCTAGATAGATAACCATTATGTAGTTGCATATAATGGCTATCTATTTAGAAGGCTGACGTGGGCCTTATTTTTAAACAATGTAATTTGTTATAGGGGTCTGAAATAATTCACTACTGTTACAAGTGGGTTGTGAGGTTTGGTAGAAGATCTCTAATAAGAGGGTCAGTGCAGTGGGTTGATTATATGGTAGGAGCAAGGAAAGAGAGCAGAACTACTCACTCGCTCATAACACCACTAGGTTCTAAGTTGATCTGTTAGTGAAGGCTTGTGGCTTAATGGTTAGGGATATTCAGTCCATGAAGGGCATCCTGCTGTAGAAACTCTGCCAGATCAAGATTGAAGCCTGGTGCAGCCATCTGGTTCGCCAGCCCTCAGTCATTCGTCCAACCCCTCCTATCATGGAAAGCGAACGTCAAACTTTGATGATGATGATGATGATGATGATCGTAAAGTTGGGAGTTTGATTCCTGGCGAAGTGCCATGTCTTTGGGAAAGGCACTTTATTTCACATTGCTCCAGTCCACTCAGCTGGCAAAAATGAGTGAAACCTGTATTTCAAAATGCCGGCCTTGTCACACTCTGTGTCACACTGATTCTCCCTGAGAACTACGTGTGTCTGTGGAGTGCTCAGCCACTTGCATGTTAATTTCATGAGAAGGCTGTTCTGTTGATCGGATCAAGTGGAACCCTTTTCGTAACTGTAATCAACCGAATGCCAGTTAATGATGACCTGTTGATTCTGATCAAAATTTACCTAGCCGCCTGTCACTTGTACATACATACATGACAACTGCCTCATCTTGTCAGATGATAGTCATCTCACAGAAATGGTAGTGAGACATCTGTATGACATTGGGTTTAATTGACAAAAGCCTGCACAGCATTTTTGGTCACTCTCTTGGTCACCTTAGCAGGTTCCGGTGGTAACCATTGCCAAAATGACTGCTACTGTTTTGACTGCAAGTTTTACGTCAGAGTATCTTCCTTCTAAAAGAGCTGCATTCCTCCATAGCCTTGTTAAAAATAACAAGAACCTCCTCTACCCCCAAGAAATCTATTTAATCCAGAGATGGCACTCTGAGCGGGACCACCATTCTAGGTCAGAATGGATCTGCAAGTAATGGGGATTAAGGGTGATTCCATACTCCCCACAACTTTGGAACTTCCAAACTTGAGTGTCGCCAATGGTTGCAGTTTAATGTCATACCTAGAACATACATGCATACATAATAAAAAATAAATGCGCCCTTTTAAAGCCTAGCCAGGCTCATGGGCCCAGTTTCCCAGTTTCTATGGCATATGTGTTCCCCAGCTGGACGGAACACCAGTAGCATCGCAGCATTACTCATTTTTGCCAGCTGAGTGGATTGGAGCAACGTGAAATGAAGTGTTTTGCTCAAGACCACAATACGTCGCCTGGTCGAAACAACAACCTTACGATCATGATGCTGACACCCTAACCACTAAGCCATGCTCCTCCACACATGCATAAATACATAGGGTAAATGTGTTTGAAGGTTTTTTTTTGGTATGTTTGTTCCCAAAGAACACTTCTTTTAGTGTTGTTGACACTGGCGGATTGACTGGTACTGCCGAGGTGTCAAAACCACCATGATATCCATGTGGCAGCTGATGAGGGAGGTATGTTGGATTGTTGGTATGGCTGTTTTTGTATATGTGGAATAGTGTTATAACACATCATTTTGATACATACATATATAATATGCAAGACTTTTCTCAAGTTTAAAATGTGAATTGTTTTTTGTTATCTATATTCCAACAATGGAGTTATGTATTTTCCTTAAATAATTTAAAACAGAAGGGAACAGGCATATGCAATACTTTATTTCAGGGTTATCTCCCCTGCTCCACTTTATCAGAATTAATCACAACACTAATTATTTTTTTCTCATTACGAATGTAATTTTTTAAGTGAATATATTAATGATTCTTGGCTCACTACATTATCTATGTTAATGCCCACTTTACTGTTTGTTTTTCATATAAAAGGGAGACCCTGAGTACTTCTCCCCCACCTCCCTTTCTCTCTCCCTCTTTCAGCCTTATTCGTTGTTTATAAAGAAAAGAATAGTCTTACCATGTCTAGAGATTGCGTGTTACAGCAGTGTGGTGGTGGTGGTGGGGGTGGCGGTACACACCGCACTGCTGTGAATACAGAAGTGGTTGCTGTGTGTGTGTATGTATGTATGTGTGTGTGTGTGTGTGTTTACTGGTTCTAGCTACACTCTCTAGTGTGAGTATCTAAGATCCACCCTCCCTCCAACGTATACTCTGATACTCTGCATGACTCAACATGACCAGCTGACAATAGGTGAAACCTAAGATCTTGATGTGATGTCCTACTTACCACACACAAGCACACACACACTGTGTGTGTGCGTGAGAGAGAGAGAGAGAGAGAGAGAGAGAGAGAGAGATTGTACACATCTTTACTAATAAGCATGTGTATCATATAACTTTTGAAGAAAGAAAACACTATATATATATATATGTGTGTGTGTGTGTGTGTATCTCTGCACCCCCTCCACACACACACATAAGCACAAGCAGACACACAAACACCCGTATCATATATCTTTGGTAGATCTCAACAGACAGTTCATCACTTGTTTTCCAGATGCTGTATTCCAATAATAATATCACCCGATATATTTATTTATCAATAAATATCATTATACATATTATTTTAATGTATATTGATAAAATAAGGTGGTGAGCTGGCAGAAACATTAGCATGCCGGGTGAAATTGCTCAGCGGTATGTCATCTGTCTTTACATTCAGAGTTCAAATTCTGCCGAGGCCGACTTTTCCTTTCATCCTTTCTGGGTTGATAAATTAAGTACCAGTTGCGTACTGGGGTCAATCTAATTGACTGGCCCCCTCCCCCGAAATTTCGGGCCTTGTGTCCTAGAGTAGAAAAGAATATATATTGCAAGCTAGCAGAAATGTTGGACAATGTTAGAGGTGCTGGACAAAATGCTTGGTGGCATTTCAACTGTCTTACATTTTGAGTTCAAATTCTGCTGAAGGTCGACTTTGCCTTCTATCCTTTGGGGTTGATGAAAATAAGTACCAGTTGAACACTGGAGTTGATGTAATCAACATACACTATTCCTTGAAAATGTCAGCCTTGTACCAAATTTGGAAACCAAAACATTGATAAGTTATCATATATATAGGTGCAAGAGTGGCTGCATGGTAAGAAGCTTGCTTCCCAACCACATGGTTCCAGGTTCAGTCCCACTGCATGGCACCTTGGGCAAGTGTCTTCTACTATAGCCTTGGGCCGACCAAAGCCCTGTGAGTGGATTTGGTAGACGGAAACTGAAAAGAAGCCCATCGTACACACACACACATGTTTGTGTGTCTGTGTTTGCTCCCACTATTGCTTGACAACTGATGTTGGTGTGTTTACATCCCCGTAACCTAGCAGTTTGGCAAAAGAGACCAATAGAATAAGTCCTGGGGTCGAATTGTTCGACTAAAGGCGGTGCTCCAGCATGGCGACAGTCAAATGACTGAAACAAGTAAAAGAATAAAAGAATATATATATATATATAATATATATATATACATACATTACACACATACTCACACACACCTTGCAAATATTCATATATTGGCTTTCCATACACATGATTTGGCTGAATCTTCTCCTGTCCAGTTTCTCATCAATTAATTACTCTCCTGAATAATTATTCCCTATGTGAATTTCAGTTTCATGGTAAAAGACACCATTCGAGCGTGATCGTTACCAGCATCGCCTTACTGGCACCTGTCCCAGTGGCATGTGTAAAAGATCCGAGCGAGGTTGTTGCCAGTGCTGCCTGACTAGCCCCATGCCACTGGCATGTAAAAGCACCCACTACACTATTGGAGTGGTTGGCATTAGGAAGGGCATCCAACTGTAGAAACTCTGCTAGATCAAGATTGAAGCCTGGCGCAGCCATCTGGTTCACCAGCCCTCAGTCAAAATCATCCAACCCATGCTAGCATGAAAAACGGATGTTAAACAATGATGATGATGGTGATGAGACCAGCTTTTACCATATTTCATGGTTTTCTTCTTCCACAGATTCCCTTTTGTTTGAATCACTTGGTGCTCCTTTACTCAGCAGTTGTCCTCCATATCCATATCAACACAGTCCCTCTCTTGCACACAACTCCTAATTCCTTGTCCGCCCAGTCTTATTCTCCGTTCGCTACTCGTTTACCATTGCCTCTTTACTCCACCAATGCATGTCAAACGAAACAGAAGCATGCTTGCCTCATTCCTTTCCAACCATTGCTAACAATCTGAGCTTCCAATGTCCATGTTTGCCTTCCATACAGCAATTTCACACATGATGCACATGCATCGTACAATCTCTGCCCTTCACTCAAAGAACCCCTTTGTTACCCATCGTGGTAATAAGCTCCTCAAACTCCACCCACCTTCTTCTTACTCTAACTAAGAGGTTTGCAGAACAGCCACCCCCACTGATGGTGTGGGTCAGCTAAGAAACAGAAGCTGTCAGTTACTTTGATGGAACATTCCAGGCATTTGGAGGAGTTCATTTCATGCCTGACTGTCATCTGTTTATCCCCTTGGGCCTGGTGCAGCCCCCTGGCTTCCCGGACCCCAGTTGAACCGTCCAACCCATGCTAGCATGGAAAGCGGACGTTAAACGATGATGATGACATCTGTTATTTACAAGTCTTTCCCTGTCAGCTTCAATGGGGTCCCATTGCAGTTCTTGTGTACCTCAAATTTCCATTTCTATGCTGGTGCCACATAAAAAGTACCCAGTACGCTCTGTAAGGTGGCTGGCGTTAGGAAGGGCATCCGACCATAGAAACCATGCCAAAGCAGACAATGGCACCAATTAGTTAACGATTTTAATTTGGTGTTTCTCTGCTTGCTTCTCTCTCTTTGGAGCATCTCCTTTGTCCTTATAACAGTTTATGATAATGCTGTTATGCCATTCATTGGGTGGATATCCCACATCATCACCATCATCATCATCTTTTAACATCCACTTTTCCATGATTGCATGGGTTAGATGAAATTTGTTGAGACACTTTTTTTTGCGGATGGATTCTCTTCCTCACCTGTTTCCAAGCAAAGTAATATATTTCTCCATGGAACACTGAAGACAAACCACATCACTTGCATGACCCTGATGCCCATTCAGCATCATTGCATGATGTCAAGTTACCCACAAACACACATATACACAGCAAGCTTCTTTCAGTTTCTGCCTACCAGATCCACTCACAAGGCCTTGGTCAGCCCTGGGGCTGTAGTAGAAGTCATTTGCCCAAGGTGCTGTGCAGTGGGACTGAACTCAAGACCACATGGTTTGGAAGCAAGCTTCTTAACCACACAGCAATACCTGTACCTGAACTAACTGATCCACTGCACGAGAGATGACTGTGTCCAGCTTTGCAGAATGGTTCTAGCATTCCACTGACTGTTCTCAAGGGCTTGGCTGCTTTTCCTGCCTTCATATCCTTATTTGCTGTCACCCTCAATATCTGATCCCTCTGCTGGGTCAATAAGAGGTAGTCCTTCTTTCACCGTTTCACAGCAGCATTTCCATGCCTCTCTCTCTTCAATGAGGACAGGATTGCTTTTATCATTCTATTCCCCTTCTTCCTCAATAAACTCCTGATTCGTACTGGTGCCATGCCACACTGTTTGGCAATTGGGAACACCTCGTACTTTTGATCCTCTCCCCTTGCAGAACATTGGCAAAGCACTTTCAGCTCCTTTCCTGGCATATCAGCTTTTCTTCTGGGTTCGGAATTGCTCCTTGGTCAGTCCTTCTGATTACACACTCTCATCCTAGTCCATGTCCTGAAAAGGACCACTGATTGACATGAAATCACTCATAAGTACTCTTCAGCCTCGCAGATGCACTGTCTCTTCTTCTTGCTTATGCTACCACTACCATAATGGCCTCTGGCTGGGCTCATGCCATCTCCACTCAGGCATTCTCTCTCCACTCATCTCTTCTCTTCTTCACATTCTTGTATCCAACCCTTCTCCTACCCCAGCACTTGTCACTCTTCCCAATCCTTCCTCACCCAGAATGTTATCCCTTTGAGATCTCCCCCCCCCATGCCCCTCCTTCTTGCTCATATCTTCCCCTACAAGTGGAAAAGTTCAAGAGAAACATTAATAGCATCAATCTCTCCAGTGTTGGGGAGTCCTTGAAGGTGATGGAGACTGGCCTTTCTTTCTCTACCAACTAACTTCTCCCCCCCTCCCCCCAAATTTCAGCCCCTTATCTGCTGAGAATCGGTAATGCGTCAGACAAAAACACCTTTTACTATTTTTTTCCAGCTCTTTATGTTTTGAGTTCAAATGTTGACAAAATCAACTTTGCCTCCATCTTTTGCTTGATCAAATAAAGTACCAGTCAAGTACTGGGGTTGATGGTATTGCGCCCCCACCCCATCAAAGAAATTGCTGGCCTTGTGCCAAAATTTGAAACCATTATTATTATTATTATTATTATTATTAAGGCAGTAAGCTGGCAGAGTTGTTAGACGATATGCTTTGCAGTTTTTCTTCTGGCTGTTCACATTCCGAGTTCAAACCTCACCGAGGTTTGCTCTTCATCCTTTCAGGTTCAACAAATTAAAGTACCGGTCAAGTACTGGAGGTTGGTGTTATCAACTTGCCCATTCCTGCTAAAAAGTTATCAACTTGTGCCAAAATCTGAAACCATCACTACCACCACCACCACCACCACAACCACCATCACTATCATTAATCTTATCATCACCACCACAACCATTATCATTACCACCTCCACCACCACTACATTGGGGCATACATTTTCAGAATCACTTGTGCTTTGGGCAAAATACAGTAACCCTTCGACTATTGCGGGTGTTACCTTCTAGAACCCCCCGTGGTAGGTGAAAATCTGCGAAGTAGAAACAGTACTGTGTATTTTTTTATTATTTTTAAAATTGTATATATTGGTGTTATTAAGGGCATTCAGCTATAGAAACACTGCCAGATCAGACTGGAGCCTGGTGCAGCCTCCTGGCTTCCCAGACCCCAGTCGAACTGTCCAACCCGTGCTAGCACAGAAAATGGACGTTAAACAATGATGATGATGATTTATTTTATTATAAATGCAAAAAAAACACTGTGGAGGAATCGATGTAAGCTTAATTAATAAACCGTAATAGGTGAACTGTGATATGGCGAGGGATTATTCTACCTTGTTGTATTCAGTTGTGTTTCATTGCATTCAGTGTTCATATCTCACCAAAGGGTCAGTCGTGCCTTTCATGGTTCTGGGGCCAATGAATTGAATGCTGGTCAAATACTGGGGTTAATTAAACCAACTGTTTCTTCTCTCTTCTGATAATTTGTAGCACGTGTATGGAAGTCAGCAATTAATGTTTTTAGAAGTCCATGGTTGGCAGAATTGGTAAGGTGGTGAGCTGGCAGAATTGTTAGCACGCCGGGCGAAATGCTTAATGGTATTTCTTCTGCCGTTACGTTCTGAGTTCAAATTCCGCTGAGGTCGACTTTGCCTCTCATCCTTTTGAGGTTGATAAATTAAGTACCAGTTATGCACTGGGGTCGATTTAATTGATTTGATCTGTTTGTCTGTTCTTGTTTGTCCCTTCTGTGTTTAGCCCCTTGTGGGTAGTAAAGAAATAGGTATTTCGTCTGCCGTTACGTTCTGAGTTCAAATTCTGCAGAGGTCAACTTTGCCTTTCATCCTTTTGGGGGTCGATTAAATAAGTACCAGTTACGCATTGGGGTCGATATAATCGACTTAATCCGTTTGTCCTTGTTTGTCACCTCTGTGTGTCGCCCCTTGTGGGCAGTAAAAAATAAGAAGTGGTAAAGTGTCAGATAAGATGGGGAGGGAGGGGGGAGAGAAGGTGCAAAAAGGAGGCGAATGGTGGGTGTGGTGAGGGGGGTGGAGAGGAAAGGTAACTGAGAAATCCAGGTGATGTAGTATGTGCTTAGTCTGTTCTTAGGTAATAGAGGATTGATGGGTGGTAGGGGATGAAATGTGGGGGTGGGGGCAGAGAGGATGGAGGTAAGCATTACGGAGGTGGTCTTCTTGAGTGCAGTAGAATTGAGAACCTAAAACCACTTTGGTAATGCTTATCTCCATCCTCTCAGCACCCCCCTCACATTTCATCCCGATACATTGTGTGTGTGTGTGTGTGTGTATAAGTGCCAACATACGAAACTCTTGGACCTTGAGTCACTCTTGCTTCTGCTAAATATTAACAAATACACACACTCACAAACATGTACATGTATCATCATCATCGTTTAACGTCCGCCTTCCGTGCTAGCATGGGTTGGACGATTTTGACTGAGGACTGGCGAACCAGATGGCTGCACCAGGCTCCAATCTTGATCTGGCAGTGTTTCTACAGCTGGATGCCCTTCCTAACGCCAACCACTCCGAGAGTGTAGTGGGTGCTTTTTACGTGCCACCGGCACAGGGGCCAATCCGGCGGTACTGGCAACGACCTCGCTTGAATCCTTTTACACATGCCACCGGCACAGGTGCCAGTAAGGCGACGTTGGTAACGATCACGCTCGAATGGTGCCCTTTTACGTGCCAGTAAGGCAGTATGTATATATATATATATATATAACACATACATACAGTTTTGTCTATCCTGTTTGCATTGTGAAACCTCTTTATCTGTCTGTGTGCCCCTCTGTATATATTAGTTAATCGTCTTCAGCGCTTAGCTGTTTAGGGTCCGATCCTTGTGTGATTTGAACCCTGGAAATAAAAAGACAAAACGAAATACTACCTATCTATTTTGTCATCCGCTCTCGTAATTTTTTATCCATACACCACCACCATAACAGTTTCTAACACTTACACGGCGAGTTTACGTAATTTTGGTGGCGGGAAAGTCGATTAAACCGACCTCAGTAGGATAAATGATAAAAAAAAGATATTGCAGTATTTAACACCAGGGCTTTGTTATATACCACTTGTTTATGTTCTTGCTTCTAGAGGCCACTACAAGTTTTTGTATCAGGAAGGACTTTTCCGCCGTAAAAGCCTCTTTCTTACCAGCATAGGAAACAAATGAGCGCAAAACCGATCACGATGACCCTCTTTCCCCCAACACCTTGTCTCGGTTACCATCAGATATATACGAGATCAGTGGTTCCCAACCTGTGGTCCGCTTGGGTAACACTGGGGGTCTGTGAACTAAATTTAAAATTTCATATATATATGGCTGTGGTAAGTAGCTTGCTAACCAACCACACGGTTCCGGGTTCAGTCCCACTGCGTGGCACCTTGGGCAAGTGTCTTCTGCTATAGCCCCGGGCCGACCAATGCCTTGTGAGTGGATTTGGTAGACGGAAACTGAAAGAAGCCTGTCGTATATATGTATATGTATATATATATATATATATATATATATATATATATATATATGTATGTGTTTGTGTGTCTGTGTTTGTCTCCCTAGCATTGCTTGACAACCGATGCTGGTGTGTTTACGTCCCCGTCACTTAGCGGTTCAGCAAAAGAGACCGATAGGATAAGTACTGGGCTTACAAAGAATAAGTCCCGGGGTCGATTTGCTCGACTAAGGCGGTGCTCCAGCATGGCCGCAGTCAAATGACTGAAACAAGTAAAAGAGTATATATATATATATATATAACACATACATACAGTTTTGTCTATCCTGTTTGCATTGTGAAACCTCTTTATCTGTCTGTGTGCCCCTCTGTATATATTAGTTAATCGTCTTCAGCGCTTAGCTGTTTAGGGTCCGATCCTTGTGTGATTTGAACCCTGGAAATAAAAAGACAAAACGAAATACTACCTATCTATTTTGTCATCCGCTCTCGTAATTTTTTATCCATACACCACCACCATAACAGTTTCTAACACTACACGGCGAGTTTACGTAATTTTGGTGGCGGGAAAGTCGATTAAACCGACCTCAGTAGGATAAATGATAAAAAAAAGATATTGCAGTATTTAACACCAGGGCTTTGTTATATACCACTTGTTTATGTTCTTGCTTCTAGAGGCCACTACAAGTTTTTGTATCAGGAAGGACTTTTCCGCCGTAAAAGCCTCTTTCTTACCAGCATAGGAAACAAATGAGCGCAAAACCGATCACGATGACCCTCTTTCCCCCAACACCTTGTCTCGGTTACCATCAGATATATACGAGATCAGTGGTTCCCAACCTGTGGTCCGCTTGGGTAACACTGGGGGTCTGTGAACTAAATTTAAAATTTCATATATATATGGCTGTGGTAAGTAGCTTGCTAACCAACCACACGGTTCCGGGTTCAGTCCCACTGCGTGGCACCTTGGGCAAGTGTCTTCTGCTATAGCCCCGGGCCGACCAATGCCTTGTGAGTGGATTTGGTAGACGGAAACTGAAAGAAGCCTGTCGTATATATGTATATGTATATATATATATATATATATATATATATATATATATATATGTATGTGTTTGTGTGTCTGTGTTTGTCTCCCTAGCATTGCTTGACAACCGATGCTGGTGTGTTTACGTCCCCGTCACTTAGCGGTTCAGCAAAAGAGACCGATAGGATAAGTACTGGGCTTACAAAGAATAAGTCCCGGGGTCGATTTGCTCGACTAAGGCGGTGCTCCAGCATGGCCGCAGTCAAATGACTGAAACAAGTAAAAGAGTATATATATATATATATATATATATATTATATATATATATATATATATATGAGAGAGAGAGAAAGAAAGAGATAGAGATAGGCGCAGGAGTGGCTGTGTGATAAGAAACTTACTTTCCAATCACCTGATTCCACGTTCAATCCCACTGCGTGGCATCTTGGGCTAATGTCTTTTCTGCTATAACCTCGGGCCGATTAAAGCCTTGTGGGTGGATTTGGTACCCGGAAACTAAAAGAAGCTGATCGTATCTGTGTGTGTGTGTGTGTGTGTGTGTGTGTGTTGTGTGTGTGTGTGTGTGTGTGTGTGTGTGTGTGCGTGCGTGCGTGCGTGTATCTGTCCCCCACCATCGCTTGACAACCGATGTCAGTGTGTTTTCGTCCCTGTAACTTAGGGGTTCGGCAATAGATAACGATTAAGTCACGGGATCGATTTGTTCGTCTAAAGGCGGTGTTCAAATAATTGAAACAAGAAAAAAAGTGTGTGTGTGTGTATATATATATATATATATATATATATATATATATACACACACATGCGCGCACGCACGCGCACACACATACACACACACAAAAGGATAAGCATATTAAAAGGGGTCCGTGGGAAAACTCATTTAAATAAAAGGGGTCCTTGGTAGTGAAAAAGGTTGGGGAACCACTGTCCTAGGTTCTGCAATGTTATCACCGGTTCGAATGTGTTAGTGGCGTATTTGAAAAGAAGCCGTTTACTGTGTTTTGTCATGGAGAAAATTTCTCTCTGCTTGGCGCTCCCACCTTACAATATTAGGTTCTGTTACAAGGGCTTGGACGTCCACAAAGCCTTTATGCTCCCCAAACGACGGAACTTCTACTGGTTGCCCGACTTGCTAGATATAACACCCACAATTCCCTCATCATGCCCCGTCATCTTAAAAATATATAACGTAGTCCTAGATACACTTGGCCTGCCAGAAAGAAAAGGAACAGAAAAAGCGAGAGAGTCGCGACTAGAACGTCTTTGGTCATTGATCTGTTTGATCAGATCTGAGCAAGAGCCAAACGGCAACATGGCCCTCGTTTTAGTTTTAGTATTATCTTTGTGTTGGTCATTTCATTAAAACAATATTTCGTTGGAGAAAATGTGAGAAAAGATAACGTCCTTGAACGTCTGCGCGGCCGTCCTCCGCCATTCCTGGTGTGAACCTATAGCATTTCATGATTTACCTCAGAGATTCCTTTAGGAAAGGCATCAACACCTCTAACTCCCACTAAAATCATTTCAAACTTCGTAGTTCAGTCCAAATGATGTAGGCCCGTGTTTCTCAACCAATTCTTTTTACATATGGACCCTCATAGCCATTTGATGTTAAAAAAAACCCCAATTATTATATTTTTAGAATTAAATAGTATTACGAATTGTATAAAAGAAATTGTTAAAAATGTTTTTCCTATTGTAGGAAAAAAAAACCCCCAATGGTTCACAGAATTTAATTTTGTCCCTGTTCATCTCGAGTTAAAATCCTGGCCGCCGATAACCCTCTCTTTTCTCGGTGTCTGGGTGAGTTGATTAAACCGACTCTACGCCGCCTCTCATCATATTCTCGGTTCTGTATCAGTGGGAGAAACCAATGTAATTACTGGTACCAGAATATGAAAGGGATAAAGTTGTCAGGGAGTCGAACCAGCGACTCAGTTTCGAACTCCGACTGGAATAGTTTCTCTTCAGTTAGTCCCTTACTTATCTCGTTGGAAGAGCCATGAACATCACAACATCCTCTTTATCATTTCGTATAGTAGTAACACAAAATTGGTTTCTGTTTTTTTTTTCTTTCTTTTCTATTTTTTGTTTGTTTGATGAATTGAATTCAGTCCTGCCAGGATTCGAACTCGAGATCTGGGAGAGACTAAGTTATTGTAACGAGTTTTATAGTCCAACGCTCTGATGTCACAACTGCCTCAGCTTGCTTCTATTTATATTAGAAATTGTTAGCATTATTCGATTGTTGTATTAACACCACCACCACCACCACCACCCGCCACCGTCATTATTATCATTACCGTCCCCACCACCGTCACCCTAACCATTATCAACACCACCATTATTATTTTTATTACCACCACCACAGCCACCGCCACCACCATCATCATCATCACCATTAACAACAAGTCGACAGTCTATAACAACAAATATGGCAGCTGGTATTGAAGGTTTTTGTTGTTCTGTTGTTTTGTTTTGCTTTTGTTTAGTTTTGTGTGTTTGTGTTTTTCTTTTATTTTCCTTCATCTGAAAGGAATTCTGATGCTATCATATTTGACTATATAGTCAGTCTGGTAACATTGTTATTTTGCTAACAATGTGAGGTTTTTTCGCCTTGATTTTGTTGTTGCTGTTGTTAACAACACTACCGCCACCACCACCACCACCACTACGTAGTAATAGTAGTTGTGGTGGTAGCAGTAGTAATAGTGGCAGAGCATTGTAACTTTTAATTGTTCTCTAACAAAGCACTTGGTATTCCCCCTCCTCTCCGTGGAACTGCACCCAAATGTTATGGTGTAAATATATATATACATATATATTATATAATATATTATATAATATATTATATAATATATTGTATAATATAATATATATATATATATATATTATGCATCTCTCTGTTAAATATATCTCTGGGTAGCACGCAATATGTGTATGAATCAGTTGTTGGTTTTTCTTCCCTTTTTCCCCCCCAAGTTCAATTTAAATGTTGTTTCGATGTTGGAAGAAATAAAAAGTCAGGAATGAGTGAATGGAGGGGAGGAAGGGTGAGGCGAAAAAAAAAGCTTTTGGTTTTAGTAGAAAGAATAAGAATAATAAAAGAGAGAGAGAGAGAGGGCGAAGCGATGAAGCTAGAAAGAGTTGTGTGTGAAGTAGGTTTGCTGTTGGTAGTTAGGCAGCTGCTGTCTGCTTGCTTGTTCTACTTTTCTCTTGAAAACCAACCTACCACCATCAGCAGCCTGCTGTTTGTTGTTGTTTACAGTTAAACTGCTTGTCGATATAACAACCCTGTTGTTAGGCTTACTCAGAGAGGGGCGGCAGTCAGTTGTTGGTGGCTAGCTACACTCAGTACACATCGATTTACTGCAGTCTGACCTAAATCGACCATCACACAGAACGGTAAACAACGCACCACAAGCTCGAGAACATTCGCTGAACGCAGTTTAATACACATGTACTCAAGTTGTGATTTGGTTAGAACATCTCAGCGCCCAGCTTCTCTTCTTCTGCTCATATAAAACCAAGCGATATTCTGTCTAATGTCTCATGTCTGCTCTTATTTGAACAGTTTAGTCGTGGTTTAGCCGTTTTTTTCCCTCACTTCTCTGCACAGACTCGTGTAACAATTTTCATTTGATATATTAAAACCAGTCGAAAGTTTTTGATGTCGAATCTCTCAGGTAAATCTTATTTCACAACTTGACACAACAAGCTAAGCTTATTACTGTGTTAATCGGATTAAACAGTTTTTTTTTCTGGTTGGCAACGTGGCTGACGCACAACTGCAAAGAAGCTTTGTATAGAGAGTCTCTGTTGTGACATCCAAAATGGCCGACCCTCCGTTCGTTGGAGACCTCAATACATCTGCTGTAGATGGTGGTTTGTACCTCACAACAGCGTTGAACAACGAAGAATTTGAAGGTTTATTAACGAAAGACTCAAAGTCCAGTCAACAGGCTGAGAAATACGCGGTGTTGAAATTCCGTCACTATCTGACCAAGCGAGGTGAACCATTGTCTTTGGAGAATTTGTCCTACCATGTGACCAGCGGTGACATGCCTGCCAAGGAGCGACTGCTTACCTACCTGACCACCTTCTTTAACGATCTCAGACGGACTGATGGCAGCAAATATAAATTCAATGCCCTCAGAAGTATTCGTTACGCCTTAAATCGCTTTACTTTGAAGTTTGGAGTTGATTTTCTCAACGATGCTTATTTGAAAAAACCATTAAATGATGCATGGGTAGCGTTAGGCGAATGCCTGAAGCTGGAAGGGAAAGCCGATGTCCAGCATCACGATATTCTATCGTTGGAAGAAGTTAAGAAAGCATATGCCTGGTGTAATCAAAATCTTTCTGATCCTGATCGACTCCAAAAGAGAGTTTTTATGGATATTTACCTCTACTTTGGACGCCAGTGCCGACAGAATTTACCACACCTGACCAAAGATAATTTCGGCATGGACGTCGATGCCAACAACCAGCGTTATGTTTACTTTATCGACAAAACCGGCGACACAACCCGTAAAAGCAACACCCAGTTAGTGATGAAAGAACGCGTGGGATTTGCTAATTGTCCCGTAAAGATGTTCCTGAAATATGTTTCCAAATTAGACCCTCATTACCCGCGATTCTTCTGTCATCAAAAGCTAAACGTTGACCCGCTCTACCACACGGTTTGGTATACAAAACAGCCGATGGGCGAGAAGAGAATGGCCGAGTTTATGAAATCCATTTCGAACGACGCCGGTTTGTCTAAAGTTTACACAAACCATTGTTTGCGTTCCACGCTGCTGTATCTAATGGAAGAAGGTGGGTTGGATGCTAAGGATGTCAGTCGAATAACTTGTAGTCAATCATCTCACGAAGTATCCATACCCGAGGTCCCTTCACCAGCACAACGTCCCTTACAAACACCACACGCCGCCGCCGCCACTACAAACACGTGGCCCTCCTCACATTCTGGCACCTCACTTCACTCTCGGAATAAAAAATCATCTCAGGTAAGTTATATTCTACACACATTCACCTTCGTCCTCGTTAAACCACCCACCTCGAGCATATCTCTCTCTCTCTCTCTGTACCCAGCAGCCTCAATGTATCCACCCCTATTTATATCCTCATTTTGTAAATAAAGGAAGGTAACTCTAACATTAATCTGAGAAGTTGAACAAATTCTGGTAAATTATTTCCACCCTTTGTGTTGTTTAGCGAGGTCCTTGAGGTACCCTGATGTGTCTATTATAGTTGTTGCTTGGCTCCAGGTTAGCTCTATCCCTAAAGGGATTCCGACCATAACCGTCTCGTCTTATTTTTGTGCGACGGTAAATGTGATTTGAAGGAAATTTGGCTGCTATTTCTAGCAGGTCGTGCGCCTCCGTCGACTCGTCTAGTGTGGCTATCTTGGTATGCTAGCTGCTATGGTACCCTGACGTGCCTGATTCTACCCTAATGTGTTATTCCGTGATAACCAAATGTATCTATGGAACCATAATACCTGTCTTACCCTGATGCATCTGCTATGGTACCCTAAAATTTCTTGGGATACCATCACTGTGACACCTCGATGTACTCGCTGTGGTACTCTGCTTGTATATCATGATACCCTAATGGTACTCGGTTGTATTAACAATGGTACCCCGATCTTCTGTTTACTATAATACTCTGATGTTTTTAAATATTCTATTTTCTGTTAGAGTTTTTCTCTTACGTATCTGTTTACTGAAGTTCTACGGTGGTTTCTGTGCTACAATTTGTAGTCCTACCTCTAAGCTGTCATACCCTCATATGCTATAGGGGTACCTGGCTAATTGTAACGCATTTTCACAGGTCCATTTTCACCCTTATGTGCCTGTGACATTCATAGATTGTTGTAATACTTCTGTATTCCGTTGGTGCTTATTGTCTGTTGTGTGATAGCTATACATACCCCATAATAATACCCGTATACTAACTATAGCTGTCTTCAACTATACATATGAGCTGCAGCGCTATACTATCAGGGAAGCTGTGCTGTGGTCAGTCGATCACACACACACACACAGTCACAATCGATCCATTTTGCTTCTTCACAGTTGAGAGGGAACAGCTGGGTTTTTAGTTCTCCTTCACAACCACCCAACCAATATACCCCTTCCTTAGTGACTCTTGTAGTACTCGTACTTATTTTCCTGTACTTTCAAAGGCTTTACACACACACACACACCCTACGTTTACTAATTTCTTCTTAGCCGTTTGAAATTGAAAGGGGTAACTGATCAAAGTTTGGGGGCAGAAAGCAAGTCCTTGAAGGGCATTTGTGGATTATGATAAAAGCAGGGTTTCTTGATAGCTTTTGAAAATAAACTATTATTATTATTATTATTTTGGTTTGACTCAGATTTGGTCTTATTTCTGGTAGGACTCATGTGGGTAGCGGGTTACTACCTGTAACCTTAGGTATCCACACGTTTACGGCAGTCTTCCAGGTGCTTAGAACCCTCCTGATAACCCTTGCTGTCCGTCAGAGGCAAACATTCCGTAGGAGCTCCAATCTGGGCATTCTATTTCAATCTCCTTCAGCCATTTGTCTATATCTTGGCTTATTATTATTATTATTATTATGATTATTATTATGATTATTATTATTTTATTATTATTATTATTATTCAGGGTCGATAAAATAAAGTACCAGTTTAATACTGTGATCCATGCAATTGATGTGCCCCTCCCCTCAGAATTGTTGGCCTTGTGCCAAAATTAGAAAGAATTATTATTATTATTATTGTGATTTGGGTGTGTTGTTAGTGTCTGGCAAAACACTTAGTGGAGATCAACTTTGCCTATCGTTCCTTTGAGGTTGATGAAATAAAGTACCAGTTGAACACTGGGGTCAGTGTAATCGATCAGCCCCTTCCCCTCATTTCAGGCCTTGTGCCTATAGCAGGGGCCCCCAAACTGTTTAGACCATCAGCTCCTTCATGGAATCCTTTGATTAGGTATGTACAAGAAAATAAATAAATAAATAATAAAGTAGATATGCAGTTTCAGGCATTTATCAACCCCTTGAGTAGACCCATCAACCCCCAGGGGTCGATATTGACCACCTTAGAAACCCCTGGCCTATAGTAAAAAGTAGTTTTTTTTTGTTCTTTTTGAAAAGGCGATGATCTGGTGGTTACGGTGCCAAACAATCTGCCTAACACCATTTCTTCCAGCTTTTACTTTCTGAATTCAAATTCTGCCGAGGTCGACTTAGCCTTCCATCCTTTTGGGGTTGATCAAATAAGTACCAGTTGAACACTGGGGTCAGTGTAATTGACTAGCTCCCTCCCCACTGATTTTAGGCTATATGCTTAAAATAGAAAGGATTATTATTTTCGTGGTTTGGGCGAAACGTTAGAGCGTCTGACGAAATGCCTGGCAATGTTTGTTCTGGTTTAGTACATTGTGAGTTCAAATGCCACTGAGGTCAATTTTGTTTTTTATATTTTCAGGGTCAAAAAATATACATCCCAGTCAGTTACTGGGGATTGCTATGGTTGACTGTCTCCCGTCACCATCAATTTCCGACTTTGTGCCTATGTAATTTTTATTACTTATTTTTACGTATTTATATATTTTTTTAAAACACACACACACACTTCGATCTAAAGCCTTGTCTGTCCTTGCAACCCATCTTAGTAATGTCGCTCATTAGTTACCCTTGTGGCAAAATAAAGAACCTTATTATTGGTGAGCTGGCAGAATCATTAGCACGTTAGGCAACATGCTTAGTGGTATTTCATCCATCCTTATATTCTGAGTTCAAATTCTGCCGAGGTTGACTTTGCTTTTTATCCTTTTGAGGTTGATAAAATAAGTACCAGTTGAACTCTGGGGTCGATGTAATCCATTTACCGGATCTTTTCGGTTTGAACGGCAGTTTTTAAAAATAATTTCCATGTAACTAAACACTTTCAAACTATATTGGTAGAATGTGTTTATAAAACGTCTTTTTCTCTTGGCTTTATTGAGAAAATTCTATAGTTTGTAAGATATTTGTTGTTTTTTTTCTCTTCAATTTCTGCAATTTCAACCAATCAATGACATCTATTGAGGTAAAAAACATTCTGTGCCATATGAATATGTCCCTCGTTTAAGAAACAGATTGAGTTTATTTACATTTGTGAAGAAAAAAATACCCTTCCCCCTACCCCTAACCCTAAAATAGATTGAAATGCAATAGATCGATACTAGGGTCATAATTATGGGTGACAATTTTATATGACATCGCTAGAAAAAACTGCCGTTCAAACCGAAAAGATCCCATTTACCCACTCCACCGAAATTGCTGGCCTTGTGCCAGAATTTGAGACCATTATTGTTATTGTTGTCGACTTTGTCCTTCGTCCTTTCAGGGTTGATAAATTAAGTACCAGATGAGTATTGGGGGTCGATGTAATTGACTATCCCCTCCCCCAAATTTCAGGTCTTGTGCCTAGAGTAGAAAGGATTATTATTACTTTTGGTTTTCCATTCTCTTGGGGTTGCTGGAGTAAGTACCAGTTAAACACTGGGGCTCTGTAATTGACTAGCCATCTGCCTTCAAAATTTCAAGCCATGTGTCAGTCAGTAGAAAAGGATTATTATTATTGGCAGAGAGTTTATTAGAAGGTTGGAAAAAATAAAAAGCTTTGATGCGATGAGATTTTTATGAGTTCAAATTCCTTGGTGTTCTATAAAATAAAGTATCAATCAAGCACTGGAGCCGATGGTATTGACTAACCCTTCTCTCCTCAGAAGTACTGGCCTTGAGCCCAAATTAAAACCATTTTTTTTTCTGCAATAGCTTTATTGCAGATCCTACAACATCACCAATTACTCCATCTCCCTGGGGTAGGACAAAAAATATTATCTTTTGGGAAGGAAATGAATCCATGTTTGTGTGTTAAGTCAGTTTTATTTTGTTGTCTCTGCTGTTATTTTAGGGCTTCGTGTTTTACTTGTGCAGAATATGTGTTGTGCAGGTGTGTGTGTTGTGAGATGTTTTATGCCTGTTTGATTTCAATTTTAGTCTGCTGGGCTTCCATAGCAGTTCGATGTATATATCATCATCATCATCATCATTTAACGTCTCTTTTCCATGCTGTCATGGGTTGAAATGTTTTATGTATTGTAGAAATATAAGCAATTTATTACAGATAAATTTTAGCAAAATCTTACGTGGGTCCCCTATTGAGAAGCACTGGGTTAGGATGTGTGTTGTGTTAGAATGTTCTCTGGTGATTCTGTTGCCTTTTGAGTTGTGTTCGAATGTTGTCTGTGTGTTGTGTTATAATGAGCGTAGAGTATATACAATGTCAGTTGTGCTATTTGGTTTCATGTTGATTGGGTAGAGCAGGGTTGGGGGTCAGCAAAATGATGAATATTGTCCCCTGGGGAGGTCTCTGTGGCCATCCAAAGGCTCGATAAACACCTGAAACAACTTTTAGCATTAAGGGCACTGACTCATTTAGCAAACTGAATCTGCAAGAATACAAGAATTTGTGGCTAAAACTTAGTCATTTCCTATCAAATAGCAACATAATTACTAACATTTGCCAAACATGGTTTCACATTAAATATTATTCTGATCACATCAATATAAAACGACTGAATTTTCATTGTTCTTTATCAATTTTGTCCAATATTTTCATTAAACTTCGTTTAGATATACCTTATTAAAAAGTGGTAATGATTCAAAACAATGAAAGAATTATTGTTTTTTTTTTTAAAATTTTTAATCAAGATGTGTTTTTATCATCTCGTGCTTATTTCAGTCATTAGACTGTGGTCATGTTGGAGCACCGCCTTGAAAAACTTTTAGTCGAATGAATTAACCCCAGCACTTATTTTTTAAAAGCCTGGTACTTGTTTAATCGTTTGCCATCCTGCTAAATCATGGGGATGCAAACATGCCAACACCAGTTGTTAAGTAGTGATGCGGGGCAAACACAGACACTAAGATACAAACAATTACATCCATCCATCTTGTTGCTATTATGCAAAAGTGTCGTAAGTCCAAAATGTTGGTTTTTCAGGTAACGAAACAATAGCCTCACCATTCCATAGTAAAACTGTTGTACTACACTTTGACACTTTTTGATATTTTGGCATCTGAAGCAGCTGGAAATACGATAGTTTGACCAAAAGAACCAGCAAAAATAAATATTGAAAAAAACGCATTTGGCCAAATTTTGGACATACGACAGTTTAACATATTTAGCAACGATACACGCACACACTCATCTATATGATAGGTTTCTTTCTGTTGACCAAATCCACTCATAAGGCTTTGTTTGGCCTGAGGCTATAGTCGAAAGATACTTGCTCAAGATGCCATGCAGTGGGACTGAACCTGGAACCATTTGGTTGGAAAGCAAGCTTCTTACTACAGAGCCACACTAATGACTCAAAACAACAATGGAACTTATTAATATTTTCATTAATTACATTTTTTTAATTTAATTTTAGAAATTTACTTGTTGAAGGTTGATAAATTAGCAACAATTCCATCAAGGGAGTTGATGCTGTATGAAATGTGTTGAGCCATGGCATTGAGCGTTATGTTATAGAATTTGCTGTAATTCCACCCACTTCTTGGAAGCTTTATGGGAATATCATTGCAACCTCCATAGTTAACTGGTACTTTTTATGTAATCAACTCTGAAACCCAGAAAGAGTGAAAGATTCAAGTTGATATCAGTAGGATTTGAACTCTAAACATTAAAGGCTGTAACTAAATAATGTTTCCAATTTAGGTGCAAAGCCAGTAATTTTTGAGGGGAGGGGTAAGTCAGCGTCATCTGACCGGTACTTGGCACTTTATTTTAGTGACTTCCCCATCCCAAAGCCAGAAGGGTGAAAAAAAAAAAATGTCAAAGTCAACCTCGACAGTATTTGAACTCAGAACGTAGAGCTGCAACAAGCATTTCATCTGATGCTTTACTGATTCTACTACTCCACTGTTGCCGGGTGTCAAGTTGTCATTGTGAGGAGAGAGAGAGAGAGGGTCTATGCTGTGGATTGTGTTTTATTGTAGGGTGGTATTTGTGTAGAATATGGGTTATGCGAGTTATAGATGACGAGGGTGGTGGTGATGGTGATAGACATGTTAGAGTATTGGGTGTTGCTTGGTGGTGATTGGGTAGACTTTGTGCTGTGTGTTGTATTATTGGGTGGTACTTCTGTAGATTATATGTGTTATGTGACTGGTGTCATAGTGGAGTGGTGGGTGGGAACTGCGTAGGGTATGTGCTGTTGAATTATTATGATGATTGGTGATGAGCTGGCAGAATTGTTAGCAGGCTGGGCGAAATGCTTAGCGGTATTTTGTCTGTCTTCACATTCTGAGTACAAATGCTGTCGGGGTTGATGAAATAAGTACCAGTTACGCACTGGGGTTGATATAATCGACAATCCTCCTCCCCTAAATTCCAGGCCTTGTGCTTATAGTAGAAAGGATTATTATTTTTATGATTGGCGGCGAGCTGGCAGAAACGTTAGCGTGCCAGGTGAAATGCTTAGCGGTATTTTACCTGTTGCTATGTTCTGAGTTCAAATTCCGCCAAGGTCGACTTTGCCTTTCATCCTTTCAGGGGTTGATAAATTAAGTACCAGTTAAACACTGGGGTCAATGTAATCGACTAGCCCCCTTCCCCTAAAAATTTTCAAGGCCTTGAGCTTAGAGTAGAAATAATTATTATTATGATTTAATAAAGTGGCAAGCTGGCAGAATTGTTAGCAGGCTGGGCAAAATGCTTGTGGCATTTCATGTGATTATGTTCTGAGTTCAGATTCTGCTGAGGTCAACTTTGCTTTCTTCCTTTCAGATAAAATAAGTAGCTGGGGGTTGACGTTATCAACTTAACCCTTTTCTGAAAATTGCTGGCTCTGTTCCAAAATTTGAAACCATTAGGGCAGTGTACTGGCAGAATCATTAGCCTGCCACACAAAATGCCATTAACCATTCTGAGTTCAGATTCTGCTGAGGTTGATCTTTTGGGGTCAAAGTGATTAACTTACCATATTTTAACGTGTATAAGGAATACCCTAATTTTTGGGGCTTAAAATTTGGTAGAAAGGTTTTGTAAGGGATTATGATACTATCCATGTGTAAAAAAAATCTCCGTATTTTTTTAACCTACTTTTTGGCAAAAAAGGGTTCCTTATACACCTTAAAAGGTGGACCTCTTGTCTGAAAGCTGATGATCTTGAAACTATTAGGGCAGTGTACTGACAGCATCGTTAGCGTGCCATACAAAATGCCGTTAAGCATTGCGTCCAGTTTTACATTCTGAGTTCAGATTTCACTGAGGTTGACTTCGTCTATCATCCCTTTCAGGGTCGATAAAATAAGCACCACTTGTGCGCTGGGGTCGATATAATTGCCTAGGCAGCCCTCCCCCAAATTTCAGGCCTTGTGCCTATTATAGAAGGGATTATTATGAAATGCTCTGGATTAGTACGGAGGCTGAGATAAAATGTTTTACAAAATATATTTTTGTCTTTCTGCCTTGGTTAAGAAGTTCATTTCCCAACCACATGGTTCTGGGTTCAACCCACTGTGTGTGGCAGCTTGGGCCCAGACCTATCTTAGCAACATTGAAGGCGCCCCCGCTCCCAGGTAAATTCAATACATTGGGTCCTCATTGTAAATATTCATTGACACCACAGCATATACATGATCAGAACTGGGACCCAGGCTTCTGAAGCCCCTGAGCAAATTCTCAGTGTATGCATGCCTTAAGACAGCATTGCTTGAGCAAGTGTCTTCTTTTCTAATCCCAAACCAACCAAAGAATGGTAGAGGGAAACTGTAGAAGAGAAGTGGTAGTAGAAGTGTAGAATGAATGATTCTGGGAAGTCGTTTGAGGTGGGGTGGCCATCTGGTAAGAATGAATGATGAAAGACTTTTCAAGCAACTTTTGTATGGTGAGCTGGAAGATAGGAGACCAGCACATGAACCCAAAATGAGGGTTCAAGGACTGCCTCAGAATTGCTCTGATGCAGACAGGTATTTCAGGTGTTGATTGGGAGGCACAAGACTGAGATGGGTGGAGGAAGAGAGTGCCCAGTGGTTGCTCGAGATTTGAGAGGGGGGGGGTGAAGCAGGAGAAGATTAGGAGAAGGTTTAGAAGGAATGAACCTGTGGAGAATGAGGGAGTGTTGCTTTTTGTGTGTGTGTAGTTTGTTGGAAGAGGGGTTGAGTCGTGTGGGTCTGGTTAGCCTTCAGAGGACTCACAGGAATCGCCCCATGGTAAATTGTGATGTGGCTTTTGTTCACAACAAAACATGTGGAAAGGGGTGCCTCTCAGTTGGAGGATAGAAAAGGCATGTCAGAAGAGTTCATACTGTGGCCCCTGGTCCTTCTGCTAGTCTGCACAGCTGTGCATTATGCAATAGAATGTGCAAATCTTTGGCCAGGCTCAAGAGTCATACAAGGGCCTCACATTGCATCAACGTTGACTCATTTCAGCGATTCTTTCTAGCAATGGCTTTGCTCGTATACAACAAAGCAGTTATATATATATATATACACACACACACACACACACACACACACACACATATACACACACACATATCTATCTATATGTATGTATATGTGCTGGCGTCATGTAAAAAGCACCTAGTACACTCCGTAAAGTAGTTGGCTGTTGGAGGGGCATCCAGCCATAGCAACCATGCCAAAGCGGACAGTTGGAGCCTTGTGCAGTCTTCCAGCTATGTCAGATTTTGTCAAACTGTCCAATCCATGCAGCATGGAAAACGGACATTAAATGATGATGATGATGTGTGTGTGTGTGTGTGTGTGTGTGTCTCCTTGTTTTGACATCATGTGATGGTTGTAAACGAGCCTCTCTGTTCTGCAAGTGGTGTCCTTTGTTTCCAGTCCAGAGTGAAAAAACCTGTCTGACCATGGAGGAAATATTACCTTGCTTGGAACAGAAAGTTTGCCTCAAGCAATTCTATTCAGCCATGTAAGCATGGAACAGTAATCGGTAAAACAACTCTGATGATGATGGTGGTGGTGGTGGTGGCAGCAGTGGCTTTTCAAGTTCAAGCCCATCTTTACTTTTTTTGTCTCATGGAAGTTGATAGATGTATTTAACCAGTGGTATAGTGGAGTGGGTCAGCTCTGTTGATTTTTTTTTTTATCCAACTCAGCTGTGGTATTGTGTCTCAATAAAACACCATTACTATTGTTGTTGTTGTTAGTATAGTGATGGTGGTGGTGGTGGAACTCTGCTGTGTGTGAAAAATATTGAACCAGTTTTCGATCAGATAACAATAAATAATAATAGAGCAACATATTCCAATTGTCACGGCACACCCCAGAAGCTATTAATAGGTCAATGAACTGAGATATTTGTTGTTAGTTCTCGCGTGTACCACCACCACCACCACCACCACCACCACCATAGTACTTGGTTGTCAGGAGGGTGGACTGGTCTTCATATGTTTTCATACATTCAATCTTGTCTGTTTTCTGTCAAGTAAACTCAGCAAACAACAGCCACCAGTGATAGCTTAGAAGGACTTGTAAAGGGGTGGAGGGGGTGGTTGCAAAGAAGTAAGACTTGCGAGGGTGGTAGTTGGAGGTAAAGAGCTGTGAGGTGGTAGAGCACCACACTCCATGCTTTACGTGGTTTGTTTGAGCTTTCTACATTTGCCTCAGTTGATTTAACCTTAAAATACCATAACTTAGTTGTTGTTCAGTCCCAGGTCATTCCTGCCAGAGCAGACTTGTGATTAAAGACATGCCAGCCGTGACCATCCCTGTCTTTTCCTGTGTGCAGGGAAGCCAGAACCACATTATCCAATGTATATTCTTTCCTAAGATGGCAAGGTGTGATTTGATGGACTTTGGCTGCTTTTTCTAGCAGACTGAACAACCATACACAAACTCCCCCTTATGGTTGGAATAAGTACCAGTAATATATCATGGCCATTGACTAACTAAACCAACAATGATTTCAAATATTGGTACGATGCCAGGAATTTATAGAGATGACCCAGAGTCTTTGAGAGAAATTTTGCAAGATTGGGTCCCACCTTGTCAGGAAGTTTTTCTTGGGTCTCTGGCCCCACCCTCAGTCCTATGTAGTCCTCTCTTCTCAAAGACCTTGCAGAAAGCATATGAGTTTCTTGAATTGATACTTATGTTCTTGACCCCAAGAGGGGATGAAAAGCAAAGCTGTCCTAGAATTGAACTAAGAACATTTACCCTTCAGCATTTAAAGTGGCCACATCCGGCCCAGTTATTCTATGTATTTTATGATCTGGCTTTTCACACATACCCTTCAACGTCGTCCCCAAAATAAACAATGACATCATGGAAATCTCAAAACGAGATAATGCACAATTAATTCAAAACAATGGGATTAGATAAGCATTATATTTGACAGAATAATTTGAATGCTAAGGGGTCAGCCCTTTAGCATTTAAACCAGCCACAGCAGGGTAAAATATTCTACCCGATTAAGCGACTAGATCTGACCTCTCAGACCTACCCTTCAATGTCATTGTAAAAATAAACAATCGCATTATCAAAATGTTAAACCTACAAGATAATACATGATTAATTGCAGAAAATGTGGATAAAGAAGCATTATGTGTTAAGAGAATGATCAGTATAGAGAAGGGTCAAAGGTTGATTATCAGTTCTTTTATCATTTTCATCATTCCACCATTCCAAGAAAAGGATTGAGGCTTAGACCTAAGTCTGTTACAAGCTCCAGGACTCAAGACTAGAGCTTCACCCTGTTTCCATTGCAGTAGAGATTACAACACAACAGCACCCCCTCCACTCCACAGGATGGGATGCCAGTTCCTCACAAGGTTAACTTCCCAGCTGAGTGGATTGGAGCAACATGAAATGAAGTGGCTTGCTCAAGGATACAATGCATTGCCTGGTCTGGATATTGAAACCAGTATCTTCTGGTTGTGAGCACAGCACTCTAACCAATAAGCTATGTGGCTTCAGGAAAGCCTTACAGAACAATCTCAAAAGAAGCCCAAAGTTCTTTTGATACCATTCTACCTGAAGCCACCCATGGTTCTGTGTCACAAAATTCTTCAAAATTATCTTAAAAAACTTCCATCAGAATGTAATGTTAATTTATGTTCCAAACATCAGATTAATAACGACAAAGTTATTTTACTGAGTTGTTTGTTGTTTTAAAAATAAATCAAAACAAAGCAATGAATTTCAACAGAAATATGGGGACCGAAGGGTTAAGGTGATCCATCAGAATTTCATGTTTCTTTATGTTCCAGACACCTGCTGAATAATAATGAATTTATTTTACTAAATTCCCTGTTATTTTAAAAATAAATTGAAACAAAGCTCTGTATTTCAAAAGAAATACAAAGCCTCTTTTTTTTACTTTGTGGTAACAAAAGAACTTCTGTAGTTTGAAGTGGTTGGACTGTCATTAAATATTTTCTTCTCTTCATTAACAACAACAACAAAAAAAAAAGGGTTAAAATGGAAATTCTTTACAAAACCTCCAATAAATATTCATTCTTCTGCTTTGGCTGTGACTGAGTTGCTTTTTTAATTTTGGGAGTAAAATTGAATATTTTGATATTGTTGGATGATTGTTTTTATAATTGCTATTATCTACCTAGTGTCCCCACATGTTTTATAAATCTGCCACATGTGTTGTAATGATTCCAACCGTAAAAAAATACTTCATTGTTTTGTAAACATCACACTGTTTTATAAACCTGCCACATATGTTGAGAATTGCAAAACATGTGGCTCTCAACTGGTTTAAAAATCTGCCACATGTCATACCGTCCCACTTGTTTTATAACCATCCCCATATGTTTTGACTTCTCAAATGCATAACTATTCCACATCTCATAAATACTCCACATGTTAAAAGTTACTCTACATGTTTTATGATTCTGTATACATTGTACTTCTACCCTACCTCATATATAACAACTGCACATGTATGTTACCCCCCCAAGTTTATCCTACTGTTTATAGTGTTCACTAGGTAGATCATATGGTTCACTTATTAGTTTACATAATTTCCTACATGTGTAATTCATGAACAGCTTACACAGTTCACTGCACACTTTTCACTGTTTACTGTACTGTTCACATGGTTTAGTGGCCCATAGAGGATAGTTAACATTGTTCATTGTTAATGTGGTTCATAATAGAATATATTGTATTTTCTGGCATAAAAGTTGAATTATTCAGACAAAAACTTTCAGTAAAGATTGTTTGCCAAAATAACATGATTGTCCTGGTTTAGGACGAATGTTGCTGTAATTTAGCCCCAGGAGACATTGTCTCCAGCTGGCTATACGACATGATCTGTGTCCTTATATTTTCGAACAAGGGAATCTAGCACCCCAACTCAGCTCAAAACAATATCTGTGTATCATGATTTCCAGATATTGTTTTGAGCTGAGTGGGGGTGCTAGATTCCCTTGTTCGAAAATATAAGGACACAGATCATGTCGTATAGCCAGCTGAAGACGGGGGCTAAATTACAGCAACATTTTATCCTAAACAAGGACTGCTGCTGAATATCTCTCGTTGTGAGATTTAAGAATAGTAATTTTCTAAAAACTTTCAGCTAAAAACAGTAGGTTTTGACTTCTACACCAAGACAATGTTGTAGGACCATGACTTCCATGTGAAATGCAGCAGAATTTGGAAAGATAGGGATGATGTTTGTGTGTGTTGTTTGAATGTTTACATTATATATTATGTCAATCTGTTTGCTGAAAAATGCAGTAATTATCTTAGTTTATTGTTAATGAGGTGATAGAAAGCAGTTCACTTATTTTGCTGTAAATATAATTTATAGGGTAAAAAGCATTGGGGCTGCTTCCATGTAATAATCACTGGTATTGGTGCCATGTAAAGAGCTCTGGTACTGGTACCTTGTAAAGAGCTCTGGTACTGGTACCTTGTAAAGCATTCTAGTACTGGTACCTTGTAAAGAGAGCTCTGGTACTGGTACCTTGTAAAGAGCTCTGGTACTGGTGCCATATAAAGAGCACTGATGCCACGTAGAAAGCACTGGTGTTGGTGCCACACAAAAAGCACTGAACCATGTAAAATGCTCTGATGATGGTGTCATGTAAAAAGCACCCATTACACTCTAAAGTATTTGGCATTAGGAAGGGCATCCAGCTGTAGAAATATTGCCAACCCCTGTTGAGCCATCCAACCCATGCTGGCATGGAAAACGGATGTTAAATGATGATGATATGATTTATATGGCGATATCTAGTTTTCATTGTCGAATCCCTATGAGCACAGTCCATGGTGGACAGTGCACGTACTGGTGTAGGTGTTCAGGGAGCATTTAGATGCTCAACCACAAAGGATCATCAAGGAACACATCATTGCATTCAGAAGTAGACTGGATTATGATAACCTGATAAGCTATGGGGAGCTCTATATATAACAGTAGCAGACATACATCTATTTGTACACACAGTCTTTTCACTGTGTGTTTGTGCATGTGTGTGTTCAGAGTCTATGCAGAGCTACAGCAGCAGTAAACAGTGACGTAACCGTTTTACAGCTCAGCTACAAATGATGCCATCACTATTTACGAGGTGGGCTGCTGATGATGTAAACGTTAGTGGCTGTGGCTGCAAACAGGTGACATCTCTAATGGTATTTGTTTAATTTTCCAGGAAGAGAACAACTGTGAACTGTATCCCGGTGTTAACAATGTAGGTAATACCTACTCCCTAAACTCGTTCAATGGTAACGTCCAGGCAGAGAAACAAGCAGCAGAGAAAGACATTGTGGAAACAGCGGCAGTGAACCCTATGGAGTTCAAGCTGAGGCAGTCGGAATTTATGGAAGCCCAGAAGCAACAGGCTGAATTTATTGAAGCCCAGAAGCAACAGGCTGAGTTTATGGAAGCTCAAAAGCAACAGGCTGAGTTTATGGAAGCCCAGAAGCAACAGGCTGAGAAATTAGCCGAGGAAAGGTTAGTAGTCTTGCTATTTAAGTGTGAGATTTGTTGTTAGTTCAATATTTGATCTAAATTTTGAAGAATTCTCAGTTTTATGCTAAGACTTAGGAAGACTCTTAAAAGGTTTTTCAGAGTTTTCCAAATATGGTTCATTGTTTTAGTGGTTTAGTTTTGATTTATTTTCTTGCATTTACTTCTCCTGTCACCAACCCTTAACTTACTCTTTGTCCAGAAAGGGTTTCCTTTTTTTTTTTTATTTTGGATTCAAAAAGAATTGAAATGTGTAGAGCTAGCAGATGATTTGCTGACAAAAAATATCAACAGATGTCACCTGTTGCAGCCACAGCCACTAACGTTTACATCATCAGCAGCCCACCTCGTAAATAGTGATGGCATCATTTGTAGCTGAGCTGTAAAACGGTTACGTCACTGTTTACTGCTGCTGTAGCTCTGCATAGACTCTGAACACACACATGCACAAACACACAGTGAAAAGACTGTGTGTACAAATAGATGTATGTCTGCTACTGTTATATATAGAGCTCCCCATAGCTTATCAGGTTATCATAATCCAGTCTACTTCTGACTGCAATAATGTGTTCCTTGATGATCCTTTGTGGTTGAGCATCTAAATGCTCCCTGAACACCTACACCTGAGTTCCAAACAATGATAGTGGTGAAACATGTGTAGGAATTTTATTATAAACTTGAGTTTATCCTTATTCCTCCTATATATATATATATATATATATATATATTATATATATATATATATATATATATATATATATATATATATATATATAAGACTAAGTGGAGCAAGATCACACATGAAAACGAAAGGTGTCGCTGAGAAACACAGAGAAAATAGGCGATGAGTGTACATGCATATTTCAGGAAGTATTGCTCTCTCATCAGTATCACATCCAACTGATCAACAATTCACAAACACATTGCGTAAATATATCAGTGATGTAACACTAATATATATCTTGTTGTATTTTGGGATGGTCATTTTTTTTTTGGCCTAATAAACACACGCACTATATATATGTGACGAAAGATTTTCGGACAATGGATATGAGTTAAAATAATAAAATAAGAACAGTAATAAACTATTGGAGGGAAAATATATAGTGCGTGTGTTTATTAGGCCCCCCCCCAAAAAAAAATGACCATCCCAAAATACAACAAGATATATATTAGTGTTACACCACTGATATATTTAAGCAATGTGTTTGTGAATTGTTGATCAGTTGGATGTGATACTGATGAGAGAGCAATACTTCCTGAAATATGCATGTACACTCATCGCCTATTTTCTCTGTCTTTGATTGCATTGTTTATACAGACATATCTGTGGCATGAAATGCAGTAAATGTCAGTGCTGGCTCTGAACTCTATAGAAAATCCGTAGAGGTAAACTTGTGTGTGTGTGTGTATATATATATATATTTATATATTTGTGTGTGTGTATGTTTTGAATGTGAAACAATGTGTATATGTTAATAATATACACGCTGTCTGACAGCTGACAGAATGTTCATTGATAGATGTAAAAACACTGCAGTTGGTGACAGTTAAAAGAATGGAACAATTGAAATATGGTGTCAGTTTATTCGTCGGATTTGCTGTTGTTTTGTTTTAACCTGGTGTTGGCTGTCAGCTCTGGTCAGCCTGACCAAACATCACACACGATCCAACTGTGACCATTATTCAATGTGTCCTTTTGTTATTCTTTTACTCGTTTCAGTTGTTGGGCTGTGGCCATGCTGTGGCACTGCCTTGAAGAGTTTATTCAAACGAATTAACTTCTAGTACTTATTTCTGTGTCTTCTACTTACTTGTGAAGGTGCATGGCTTCTACTGACAAGTGAAAGCACATGGCGCAGGTGGTTAGAGCATCGGGCTCACAATCATGAGGTTGTGAGTTCGATTCCTGGACTGGGATGTGTGTGTTGTGTTCTTGAGCAAGACACTTTATTTCAAGTTGCTCCAGTTCACTCAGCTGTAGAAATGATTTGCAACATCACTGGTGCATCGGCCCCTTTGCCTTTCCCTTGGATAACATCAGTGGTGTGGAGAGTGGGGTGCTGGTAGGCATGGGTGACTGCTGGTCTTCCATAAACAACCTTGCCTGGACTTGTATTTTGGATGGGAACTTTCTAGGAGCAATTCCCTGGTCATTCAAGACCAAAGGGAGTCTTTACTCTTTTTACTTGTTCCAATGATCTATTTTGCTACACTGGTAGATTACGAGGATGTAAGCAAACCAACAGAGGTTGTCAAGTAGTGGTGGGAGACAAACACATGCACAGAAAGTGAGTGTAAGCAGAGTAAGAGAGAGAGTGAGTGAGTGAGAGAAAGAGTGAGAGAGAGAGTTTAAGGCTTAAAGATGACAATGTATATAAATGAACTCCTTTTTGACAGAAGTAATGCAATAATTTGGTTCCCAGACTAAAAGACAGGATCCTGAAATTCTACTTCAAGCACACTGCAAACGTTTATGGATTGTGAATGTTCCAAGTTGTTGTGAAAGGGGAGAAGAAAATTCCTTGTGGTGTTCGTTTTGGCCCTTTTCGTGTGAGATTATGACATTCTCCCTAAATCGGATGCCAGACCATTGCAGGGTTCAAAGCCAGAGATTTTGAGGGGAGGGTGTGATCTCAGTTACTTATAGGCTATGGAAACTGGGTAACTGTATGGGTCTGGGGACTCAAGAAAAAAAGGAATATGCTTTGTAGAATGAAGCTGAGACGATGCAAGGTTGAACTCAGCACATAAAAAGGGCCAAAACGAACACCACAAGGAATTTTCTCCTCCACTTTAACCCCTTACCCGGCAGAAACGAATATATGCGTTTTGACCGAAATCGTTTTTTTCTATCTCTGGCGAGTTAACTCGTCAAAAGATAGACTCGCCAAAATCGACAGCAAACGAGTTCCTTCGTCTAAAAACGGGTTAACTCGTTTCTGCCCAAAGCGGTAATTTAAAATCAATATTATTGAATTAAAATTCATAATAAATAAGGTTTGAAATATACCTCGAAATCACCATTCAAAACATAGTAAAATAAAACAATTAAAAAATATGTCTGAAAAAATACATTTATTTTCAAAATAATTGTTGGGTAAGGGGTTAACAACTTGGAACATTTGCAATCCCTAAACATTTGCAGTGTGCATGAAGTACAATTTCCGGGTACTTGATTGGTACTTTATTTTATTGACCCTGTGAGGATGAAAGGGAAAGTTAATTTTCAGGGGATTTAAACTTGGAATGTAAAGAGTTGGAAGAATGCTATTAAGGATATTGTCTGATGTGTTAACAATCTTGGCGTCTTTCCACCTTGTAGAACAGTGCTTCTCAGCCATGGTTCCCAGAAACACATGTGGCCCTCAAGCATCCTTCCAGTGGACCCCAACGGTCTTCCCTCTATAATATAATAAAGTCTTCTTTAATTGACTTGTGTTTTACACTTTTTGGTACAGCCCCTTAAAAGAATCGAGGTTTTTGATCTGGCCTGGATATTAAAATGGTTGAGAGTGTGCTGGGTGCATTTTTTTAAGTAGTACCACCACTAGCGAGGTCACCTTATGATTGACAGGAAGAACTGGAGAGGTGGGTAAGGTGTTGAGAGAAGATAAAGTAAAGGGGCAGGGGGAAAGAGATTTACTGTTGTGAGAGGGTGGTGGTGGTGGTGGTGGAGAGAGAGAGTAGCAAGAAGTGACAGTACTGGAGAGGGGGGGAGTTATGGAAAGGAGAGGAGGAAAGAGAAAGGGTAGCAAGGGTTGAAAAACAGGGGCAGAGCAGTAAAGGTGATGAAGTGGGCTGAGTAGGAGGGAGGGCACTCATCCAGTGCCATTCCACATTGTATAGGTAGATGAATATGGATGGGTGGAGTAGATGGAGGGTTGCATGAGAGATGGAGAAGCTGTGGGGAGAGGCTCAATGAAAAAAAAGAAGAGGTGGTCTAGAGAGAGGAGAGGGTATTGAGGTGGTGGCAGTGTGAGAAGAGAAAACGAGGAGTAAGGGGGTGGATGAATGCAGTGTGAGACAGATGGAGTGTCCTTAGCCACCCTCATTACCCGTCTTAACATTCTCTCTTCCATGTTTACCCAAGACTGGATGTTTCTCTCGTACAATTGTATGTCATCAATTGTCTCAGTTCCTTGTCATCTCTTTTACGAGGCTCAGCTTCTTGAGATTGGTTCTCATCATTTCACCTCACCTCCTCCTAGCGTCTCCCCTTCCAAAAGCACCATCTACTTCACGCATTCAGCACTTCTTATGCCACTGTTGTCATCCATATGCACCACACGTCCATACCAACGCCAGTCTCCTCTCTCGCCAGCCACACTGGATTCCTCTTTCTACACAGTTTCCCTTCCAAGGCCTTTGAATGTGTTGTTGAAGGATACAAATATTTTGCATCTGGCCTTTTATGCCTGCTTTTTTTTCTTTCTTTTTGTAAACATGTTTGTGTTTTGTTCTTTTTTGTAGGCAACAAAGACAGAACGAAAATAAAGTATATAAATATATGGTTTTGAATCACGAGAAGAAAATTCTGGAAACTCTTCGAACGCTTTGGAAAGGAAACCAGTTCTGTGATGCAATGTTGCAAAATGAATGCGTGTCCATTCCAGTAAGTTTCAGCCATTGTTTATTGTAAGATAACCAGTCATCATCATCATTGTTTAATGTCTGTTTTCCATACTGGCATGGGTTGGACGGTTCGACTGGGGTCTGGGAAGCCAGGAGGCTGCACCAGGCACCAGTCTGATCTGGCAGTGTTTCTACCGTTGGATGCCCTTCCTAATGCCAACCACTCCGAGTGTGTAGTGGGTGCCACCAGCACAGGGGCCAGAGAGGGCTAGCATTGACCATGATCGGATTGTGCTTTTTATGTGCCACCAGCATGAGGATCACTGCGATTTGATTTTGATGTACTTGACTCAATAGGTCTCCTCAAGCATGGCACGTCGCCCTACAGTCCAAGGTACTTTTGAGTGGGCTGGTTATGCGACACTGGTGTAGGTTACAGCTGTGAACTCACTTTATTTGCTGGGTCTTCTCAGTCACAGCATATCTCCAGAGGTCTCAGTGTCCCAAATAAAGGGCCTTGTGCACACTGCAATGCAGTTGGCACTAGGAAGGGCATCCAGTCATAGAAATCATGCCAAAGCTGACACTGGAACTTGGTGCAACCCTGCAGCTCACTGTCTTCTGTCAAACTGTCCAACTCATGTCAGTTTGGGAGATGGACAGGTAAATGATGAGGGTGAATCGATTGCTGCTCCAGTTGGGATTCTGATTGGGTTGGTGGCTACCTTTGGGTATTTTAATTTTGTCTGACTATTGTAGTGAAGAATAATTAACAGGGCCACTTAGAACTGCATTTCTTAATCTGTGGGAAATTTCAGGATTTCAAGGGGACATTTAGGAATTCTGGTGTGTGCAGGGAATTTTTTTTGGTTAGGAAATTCTTTGTAATCTTTTCTTTACTGTTTTTATTAGATTTAGTTTCCTTAATAATGATTTAAGGATGTTAAATAATTTAAAATTAATATAAAACCTTTAATATAAAATCTGTTTTATATTGATTTATATACAAGATTATTAATTTTTTATGTTATGTGATAAATTGTCTTGTATACAAGATTAATCTCTAAATAATAATAGTTGGTATAAAGGGGGAAAGAGAGAGTAAAAGAGCTAGGGAGAGAGACTTAGCATAAGATGTGCAGGATGAGTGCACATACTAGGCTTGGTGGCAGGCAATGAATAAAAATCTGTTCCTCTCTTCTCTCCATGCATGTGCACACACACACACACACACACACACACACACCCACACACACAGACACACATACTGTGAGAGACAAAGAATCAGAGACAGAGGATGAGTAAATAACTGAATATTATCGTTTGAAAATTAATATTCATTATCATTTTCTATAAGCACTCAGAAATTTGCTAAAAGTTAAATTACAATTATTGTATGTGTGTCACATTCCTTGATATTATCCAATTACTGATGGCAAATGTATTCTTCAAAAGTTACCCATCATATGATGGGTAACACTAGTGTTAATATAAATTTGTTTATGCTTTGCAATAATGTTGTATAAGACTACTTTGATATAAAGTCATCAATGTTATGCAACAGTGTTGTATGCAAGACTATTTTGATATAAAGTTTGTTAATGTTAGAAATAGATCCTGTTGGATACAAGACTCAAGCTTTGTGAGAGAAACTTTGTAGATGGAAACTGTATGGAAGCCCTTCTGACAGACTCTCCCTGTAATTCAAAAGGTCAGCTTTGTCACAGTTATGCTGGTTTTTTTTTTCCATGAATTGTGTTTAGTATACACATGTCTGGAATACTCAGCCACTTAGATGCTAGTTCAGTAATGATCTGTTTACATACAAGAAATACTTCTACCTTACATTTGCGGGGCAGGTGAATTGTGGTGTGCAATACTACCCCCCCCCCCCCAAAAAAAACAAAGGTTACAAAACGCTGGCTGAGAAGTAAACTCTTACACAAACAATTTCCTCCGTGTCATAATTCTTTGTTTTTGTTGGTGTTTAGTGTAAGGTGAGCCATTTTTTAACAGAATTACGATGGAAAATGTTCCAAAATAACTTATTTACACCACAAATATATCCAATCCTAAAACAAAGTATTCAGACGAGAATAATTAATTCATTTAAGTTCAGAGAAGGAAAGCAACGTTGTCATATTTTTTGGACAAATTAATTCGATTGTTGAAAAAAACAAAACAAAAAAAAACACAAGAATTAAAAAAACTAATTTTGTAGTCCAAGGGAGGTAATTTTTTCTTTTGGAACGACCCACGAAAAGAAATGAAATGAGATTAGTGAGATACCCGTTCAGCTATGGCCTCAACGTTTGAAATTTGGGGAAAAGGGCCACTCAATTAAATTCGTACTTATTTTATAGATCCTGAAAATACGAAAGCTAACGTCGACCTGGGCGGAATTTGAACCGGGCATGTAAAGACAGACGAAATGCCACTGAATATCTTATTTTGTCTTTTGTGATAATGGTTCTGCTATAGACCAGGGAAATATCTCTAGGTAACAGTTTGAGGCGGTGGATTAACAGAATCGGTAATCAACCAGATATAAAAGCCTTGAGTTATTTAGTTCTGGCCCTCTATGTCCCGAGTTCAAACCATGTTGGGGTCAACTTCATTTTCCATCCCTCCAGAGTGATAAAATGAAATCAAGTACGAAAGGGAATCAATTAATATTGGTCTGTCAGAGGCGTCTTTAAGAGATTCTGACTGAAGATCTCAAAGGAATCTTCATAATACTGCTTGTGCTTCAATGGTGGGTAGGGGTTCGAACACCAGTTGCTATTGTATTTTTGTAAGGGTTAGTGATCCCCACTCCCTACCCCACAGCTATTATTATTAGACAGGGAATAGTATCTGCACTAATAAATATCATCATCATCATCATAGATTAACGTCCACTTTTCCATGCTTTCATGGGTCCGGCAGAACTTTGGATTTTTTACATCTGGGTGCTGTTCCTGTCTCCAACCCTCACCTGTTCCCAAGTAAAGTCATATTTTTCCTATGACCAGATATGTTTTTGCACAATATTGGAAATGAATGACACCATATGATGATGATGCTCACTGACAACCAACATGTCATGTCCAGGCAACACTACACTAAAAAACATTTACATATGTATGTGCACACACTCATACATGCATATATATAAAGGTACTACACTACCTTGTTGCTTACTTTGGTTATGTCACCATCGTTTAAAGCCGACGTTAAACGATGATGATATAACCAAAGTAAGCAACAAGGATATCCAAGGTAGTGTAGTACGGTCGTTTCATGCTACTTCATTTTATTAAACACTGTAAGTATTACATCAGTTTTAAAATGTCGAACAATCTTCAGCCACATATAGAATTTTTTAATTAAATGGACAATGTACATTTTTGATTTATATGGACAATACCATACCAAATTCTGGTGCCTTTAACTTAAGTACCATATTCATCTGAATCTAAATTTTGCTGAATTTATATATATATATATATATGAGAGAAAATGCAGATTATGAAGTTAATAAGAGTTTTTTATCAGCAACAAATTGAACATTATCCCTTAGGGCTGTTTCAATTATACACAGTGAATTAATTAAATATTAAGTTCGTATTTCTGAGCATAATATCTTCAGAGGGAAAAAATATGTCCTTAGATGTTTTATTTGTTTGTTCATGGTTTCATTATAGCAGACTACTATAAAGAATCCATGAAGAAACATATAAAACATCTACGGATACATTTTTTCCCTCTGAAGATATTATGCTCAGAAATATGATTAATTGAAAACAATTTGAGTAAGTATTACATCTGACAGAATAACAAGAGTGCCAGAAGGTTAAAGACAAAATCCATTCCTACCTGCACCGAGTTGGTTATCGTTGACGACAATTTAGTCAGCTGGTAACGAAAAGTTGTCTCCCTTACATCCAGTTTTTTTCTACTCATTCTATTACTACCAGGGGCCCAGCATGTATAAAAATTCAATAGACAACATATTCTCAATATATATTTCTTTACTACCCACAAGGGGCTAAACATAGAGGGGATAAACAAGGACAGACAAACGGATTAAGTCGATTACATCGACCCCAGTGCGTAACTGGTACTTAATTTATTGACCCCAAAAGGAAGAAAGGCGAAGTTGAACTCGGCGGAATTTGAACTCAGAACGTAACAGCAGACGAAATACAGCTACGCATTTCGCCCGGCGTGCTAACGTTTCTGCCAGCTCGCCGCCTTTCTCAATATATTATTTTCTCAATACATATTCTCAATATAATATAGTGTACATTTAAACACAAGAGAAACTGCCTTCAACAGGCAGCTTTACATGCTAGAAGAAGCAGTCAAAACGACCGAAACCACATTTAAGAGCAATCTTCAAAAGGAATGAAAAATAAAAACTTCTACTTTATTTTATTCCGGTCAGACCCTAGGTTTCTAAAATTTTTTTAGCAAATGAAATAATTTGCTTGGCGAATTTTTCATCAGTGGCCATGCCATAACACTTACATAATTAAGAGATGATTAACACGTGTCTCTTTGTTATACATGATAATTTTTCAATTGCTAAAAACATATACGTAAAATATATATAGGGTAGTGAGTTTTTTTTTTAGAAATTTCACTACCAGTGGCCTAGCGTGTATAAAAAGTCAATAGACAACATATTCTCAATACAAAATAGTGTACATATAAACACAAGAGAAAACTTAAATGTGGTTTTGATCGTTTTGACTGGTTCTTCTAGCATGTAAAAACTGCCTGTTGAAGGCAGTTTTCTTTTGTGTTTAAACGTACACTATTTTATATATATATATATATCACATGACCGACCAGGTTATCAGATGTTGCTACACATCACTGGTCACAATGCACTTCGCATTGTTTTAGCTTTCAAATGAGGCCATCCTGCTGGCTAAGCGAGCAGGCCAACAGCAGAAGAAAGTGTGATAGACAGCTGTGGCGAAAGAGTACAGCAGGGATCGATACCACCCCCTACTGGACCTTTTTAGGTGTTTTCACTCAATAAACACTCACAACGCCCGGTCTGGGAATCGAAACCATGATCCTACGACTGTGAGTCCGTTGCCCTAACCACTGGGCCATTGCGCCTCCACACACACACACATGACAGGCTTCTTTCAGTTTCCATCTACTAAATCCACTCACGAGGCTTTGGTTGACCTGAGGCTATAGTAGAAGACACTTGCCCAAGATGTCATGCAGTGGGACTGAACCCAGAATTCTGTGCCTACGTACATATACACTCACACACACATTCTTATGTATGTATGTATGTATATGATGATGAGAAAATGATGATAATTATGTTATTGTCATCATTTAACACCTGCTTCGCATGCGTTGGTTGTTTGACAGGAGACTGATTAGCTGTAGGGCTGTGTCAAGTTCTAATGTCATGTTTTATATATATCTTTATATATAAAAGTCAAGTTGTGTGTCTGTCTCCTACGATTTAGATTCCTAACTACTCCCACATTTTGCAGTGCAGTTTAACCAAAACTGGGTATCTTATAGTCGTGATTCATATCGAGCCCTTCTACGATGAGTACGATTTTAAAAAAAAATTACCATCATTTTTTTCCATTTTAATGCATTTTTTCGCTATTATATAAGGGAAGTAACTCTCTAAAAATGTCTACGATGAGTCAATGATTTAAAAAAAAATTTACCATAATTTTTTTTCCATTTTTAATGCATTTTTTTTGCTAATTTTTGGCTATAACTCTCTAAAAATGTTTATACAGTTATTTCCCTTACAAACCCGAGCAATGCCAGGCGATACTGCTAGTATATATATAAAATTGTGTGTGTGTATAAATGTTTTGAACACTTTGGAAAGAGAACCAGTTCTATGATGTAATGTTGCAAAATGACTTTGTCTCTATTCTGGTCAATTTTAGCTGTTGTTTATTGTAAAATAACCAGTGGCACACAAAATGCATCCAGTAAACCCTGTAATGTAGTTGGTGCTAGGAAGTCGTAGAAATCCTGCCAAAGCTGACCCTTGAACTTTACATGCGACCCCCTGCAACTCACCGGATTCTGTCCAACCCATGCCAGTATGGGAGCTGGGCATTAAATGGGGATGAATCCTTGTGCAAGTGTGTGCTACTATAGTCCTGGGCCAGCCAAGGCTTATGCATGGACTGAATAGATGGAAACTGCAGGAAGACCATTGCATGTTTATATATAACCAACAGAGTGCCACAATGTATACAATAGCGACTGTTTAGCCATTTTCACAAAAGTTTACTTCTAAAGTTAGCAGTCTGCTACTATAGTCTTGGTAACACTAGTATATATATATATATATTATACACCTAAACACATATTATCTCCCCTATTCTTTTAGTAATATGATTGTTTTTCCTTCATAATTTTCAATGTTATATCATCATCGTTTAGCGTCCGTTTTCCATGCTAGCATGGGTTGGACAGTTCTACTGGGGTCTGTGAAGCCAAAAGGCTTCATCAGGCCCAGTCAAATCTGGCAGTGTTTCTACGGCTGGATGCCCTTCCTAACACCAACCACTCCGTGAGTGTAGTGGGTGCTTTTTACGTTCCACCCGCACAGGTGCCAGACAGAGCTGGCAAACGGCCACGAACGGATGGTGCTTTTTATGTGCCACCGGCACGAGGGCCAGGCGAGGCTGGCAACGGACACGAACGGATGGTGCTTTTTACGTGCCATCGGCACGAGGCCAGTCGGGGCGGTGCTGGCAACGGTCGCGAAACGGAAGGTTCTCTTACATGCCACCGGCACTGGTAACACATCTGCAATTTCCATTGATCGATTTCCATTGGGGTTCAGCACCACTGTGTGGAACCTTGGGCAAGTGTCTTCTATTATAGCCTCAGGCTGACCAAAGCCTTGAGTAGTTTTGGTAGACGGAAACTGAAAGAAGCCCGTCGTATGTGTGTGTGTCTGTACCTCCACCATTGCTTGACAACTGATGTTGGTGTGTTTATGTCCCCATAACTTAGTGCTTCAGCAAAAGAGACCGATAGAATAAGTACTAGGCTTACAAAGAATAAGTCCTGGGGTCGACTAAAGGTGGTGCTCCAGCATGGCTGCAGTCAAATGAAACAAATAAAAAATATATATAAATATGAGAGATCACTTAACACTGAATTGGATTCAGCAAGGAAATCTGAAGTCAGCAAAGTTATCTCCCTTCCTCTGTTGCCTACGACAAAGGACGTTCTTGTGTGAAGAGAAGAAATAATGAAAATATCAGTGAGAAAATATGCAAAATACATCAAAGATTTGCTTCACTTTAAAGTTTAAAAAGTATTTTTACTTCATTGTAATTATCTCTCATTGTATATTTTCCTTGGCTTTCTCTAATTTAACATTCTTCGTCATGACTGTTCCTGTATTGTCTCTGTAACAATAGAATAGAAACCTGTTACATCTGTGTACTGGTTCCCCTCATTATCTTAACCATATTTCATGAGGCATGTACAACCTCTGATGAGACCCCAATAAAGTTCGAAAATCGATCAATGCTGTTCATAACTTTTTTCAGTCTCTGGAGAAATATTTAAATTTGCTGTTTATATATCTACCATGTAGATTTACACACACACACAAATGTTGTAGTTTGGTTTGGCAGAAAACAAAAGATGAAGGCAGGTGTGAGAACAGCAAGCAGGTGTATTAGTTTGATGCTTAGGAAGAATGGAGAAGTCTTCGACGTTTCGAGTCTCAGCTCTTCAACAGAAAGGATTGAGAGGGAAAAAAATGGAGAAAGATTATATTCTTTTGTTCTTTTACTTGTTTCAGTCATTTGACTGTAGCCATGCTGGAGCACCGCCTTTAGTCAAACAAATCGACCCTGGGACTTATTCTCTATAAGCCTAGTACTTACTTTGTTGGTTACTTTTGCCAAACTGCTAAGTTACGGAGATGTAAACACACCAACATCGGTTGTCAAGCGATGGTAGGGGGACAAACACAGATACTCACAAGGCTATAGTAGAAGACATTTTCCCGAGGTGCAGTGTGTGTGTGTGTGTATTTATAAATGTGATATAAAATTGGAAAATACATTATATTTGATATAATGTTTCAGTATTTGAGATGTACCGCTTCTTAATATCATCTGATACTAATAAATAATTTAACAACAACTAATGCCAAATGTTTCTTTTTATAATTTCAGGTGCATAAAATCCTCCTCATTGCGTGCTGTCCAAAAATCTTAGACACGTACGACTACATTATGAAAGACACCAACGTCCAAGTGTGTTTCCCCCGCAAAGTATCTGCTGACGCTCTCAGAGCCTTTGTTGATTACCTTTATAACGGGTCATTAAACTTAAGTAAATCTATCCTCGACAGCATGGAGTACCTCTCAGGGATGCTGGGTTTGGATGATATTCGTCAACTGTGCAATCAATTTCGATTAGACTTATTTAATGATTCCAATAATGTGCCTGACAAGACCATTGTAACTGTTAGCCACTCTCAGAATACTTCAGGGCTCCATCTTTCTTTGTCGAATCCCCCAGCCACACCACCGCCACCTATAATTCGCCTCTCATCACAAACGACTTTGTCTGCAATGTCCACGACCAATATACAGATGCCATCTTCTTCTCCACACTACCAAGATAATCGGAGAGTAAGCTACTCACAGAAATCTTCAGAAAACAGATTTAATATTTTACCAGAACATTCTACAGATTCTGAGGTTTTAAATGTGAACTCAATAAAGTTAGAACCAGAAGTTGATTTGACGGTTGATGATTGCACGGAGGTGAAGCAGGAAATCGCAACGTACCAAAACAGCGAAGATTGTCAATTTGGTTCTTGGTCACAGATCGATTCTCAGAGTGACGATTCGTTATCACATCGTAAAAAGAATGACTCTGTTAATTTTGACATCCAAACCACAGTTGATCTGAGTGTAACGCCTTTAAAATCTTTCACAAGTCATTCACAAAAGACTGCTAGCCATGATGACCCCGACTTGCAAAGTGTCATAACTATATCCCCTTCAAATTCTCCACTTCACTCCCCGACTTCTGTCGATTCTTCTCCTGATGTCCAGACTTTTGAAGTAGATTCAGAAACACCAAACCTAAAGACACATCTGAACCCTTACCCTGTCGGCTTAGTTATGGCTAACACACACAATCTCACATTAACAGAAAATAATAGGAAAAAAAGAAGCACTTTTGAAGATTTTGATGTAGATTTTGAGTGCAAAAAGTCTAAAATGGCACTTCAGTGATAATGAATTTGTAAATAAAGTTGTTGGTTGAATATTTTTCTTTTCCTGTTTACCATGAAAATAGCATTTAAGAATTGTGAAGATGATGAAGGACACTACATCACATCTGTTTGATGTCTTAGGAAGGAAGTACTTGGACAGCCAAACAGACAGGAAGTTTCCAGTTTCTTTCAGTTGTAGATTCTTTCTTATCCTGAAATCGAATTGAAATGGTTGATTGTTTGAAAATATATTTCAAACACAGTAACTGTTTGAAAATTATATATACATGCTGTATAAATAAGCATTCTAAAGTGTGTATAAATAATTTTGAATCACTCTAACTCTTTCTCTAAGATAATTAAAAAGTAACTTAACGAAGTCAGTTCATTTAAGTTTCATAATAGAGACTGACTTTTGTGCAACTTTGTATTATAATAATACTAATGATGATGATGATAATAATAATATTGATAACATCAGTTGTCAAGCAATGTAATAATTATTACAATGTAATAATAGATGCATGTGCCTAGTGTACCCTTATCAGACGGGTAGTCATGATGGGTATATTGGGCTTCGTATATTTTACCCCAGTGTCACTTTGATGGCATGAACTGCTCTCTCACTCAATAATAATAATAATAATAACAATAATAACAATGATAATATTAATAATAATGATGATGATAATAATAACAATAATAATAATTATATTTAAAGGATTGCTGTTACTCCTCCAGAAAGTAAAGAAACATATTCTGGTTCAGAGAACCATCTAGATAAAGACTGTTGATGAGTGATGCTGAAAATTAATTAGTCTTTAATGAAGTTTTAGGTTAATTGTAGTGAGGGAGTTCTTCTGGGATGGGTAGATGTCTTTTGTTTTTCTGGCAGCTTTCCTGAGATTGTACTCAAGTGGTCCCACTAGGATGGTATGGAGTTATTTCAGGTTGAACATTATTATTATTAGCAGCATTTTGTTCATCTTTACATCCTGAGTTCAAATTCTACTCAGATCAACTTTGCCTTTCATCCCCTCTTGGGGGTCAATAAAACAAATACCAGTCATGTACTGGGGTTGATGTAGTTGATTTACCCCCTCTCCCAAAACTGCTGGCCTTGTGCCAAAATTTGAAACCATTATTATTATTAAAGGCAGCAAGCTGGTAGAATTGTTAGGGGGTTGGACCAAATGCTTAGTGGTATTTCTTTCAGCAAATTCTGCTGAGGTTAACTTAGACTTTTATCCTTTGAGAGGTGAGGCAACTGAGCCCTGCCCCTTCCACTGTAAATTTCTGGCCTTGTGCTTATAGTAAAAAGAAGGCAGTGATCTGGCAGAATTGTTAGCATGCTGGATAAAGTGGTATTTCGTCTGTCTTTATGTTCTGAGTTCAAATTCTGCTGAGTTTGACATTGACTTTTATCCTTTCGGGATTGATGAAATTAGTACCAGTTAAACACTGGGGTCAATGTAATCGACTTGTCCTTCCCCACAAAATTTCAGGCCTTGTGTCTCTAGTAGAAAGGGTTATTATTATTCATTACTGTCCAGACATCTGGAGACATAGATTGTGGCGCTCAGTCTGACTATATTGAAGCATCAAACCTGAAGAATATATTTTGGAGGTTGAGGATTACCATTTTTGCTGACCATAGAGAGGGAGTGACAGTCCAATAACACCATCGTCAAGAAGTGGTTTAGTCTCTTTCTTAATAAACATTACAAGTGGTGGAGAAAACTGGTCAGATTTTGTGGCATTTGGGTTACAAATTTTGCGTCAGTATGCAGGGGTGGTCACTAGCGTAAGTTGAGCAAAAGTAGGGTTTGATTCAATCCTCCTTTGACTGGATATATTACATAACCATGTTTCATCTTTAAACATTCACATTACTCTCTCAAAAGTAATTAATTATGCATTATCTCGTTTTGAGATTTAATCATGCTTTATCTCGGTTTGAGAAGCCGGATTTTGTCTGCTTGAACATAAAACAGAATATTTGGACTGGATATGACCATTTTAAATGGTAAAAGGTTAAGAAAGTCACATCTCCAAATTACATTCAGTGACTGGCATCTGTGCTAGTGGAGCGCTAAGAGCACCATTCGAGCGTAATTGTTGCCAGAGCAGCTAACTGGCTTCTGTGCCAGTGACATGTAAAAAGCACCATTTGAGCGCAATCGTTACCAGCGTCGCCTTACTGGCACTTGTGCTGGTGGCACGCGACAAAACATTTGAGCGAGGTCATTGCCAGTGCCGCTGGACTGGCTCCTGTGCAGTTGGCACATAAACAACACCATTTGAGCATGGCTGTTGCCAGTACCACCTGACTGGCCCTCGTGCCAGTGGCACATAAAAGCACCCACTACACTGAGTGGTTGGCGTTAGGAAGAGCATCCAGCTATAGAAACTCTGCCAGATCAGATTGGAGCCTGGTGCAGCCATTTGGTTTGCCAGTCCTCAGTCAAATCGTCCAACCCATGCCGGCATGGAAAGCGGACCGTAAACGATGATGATGAGTTCCCTGGCGTGCATTTGTTGTAGCAAAGCTGGTTGAGTTTGATGCTGTTTGTTTAGATTGATATCTTTGCTGCACAAGCATAAGGGTCACAGTCAGAACAAGGCCCAAAATAGCATTTTTATGTTTGGGATGATTGTTTATGACAGGAACAGTAAAGTCATTTGCTCCCTTAGGGGGTTGGACCCTGTTTTTGCTACAGTTTGTTGTAAGGTATTGAGGGAAAGTCAAGGCTGCATTTCTGTGACCAGTAACAAGAGAGTTAGTTTCTATGATTCCGAATTTGATGCAGAGTTCTTAAAGGGTGACGTTTAAATTTTTTATCTCGTTTCGGTCACAGGACTGTGGCCATGCTGGGGCACCGCCTTGAAGTGTTTAGTCAAGCAAATTGAGCCCAGGGTTTTCATTTTTCTAAGGCTTATTCTATCAGTCTCTTATACTGAACTGTCAAGTTACAAACCAGCACTGATCATCAAAGTGGTGGTGGTGGGCCATGGACCCCCCCCCACACACACACACAATGAACTTCCACACAGTTACCATTTACCAAATTCAGTCAACAAGAAATCAGCCGGCCTGGGACTATAGTGAAAGACACTTGCCTGAGATACCGTGCTGTAGGATTGAACCTGAAACCACGTGGTTGCAAAAGTGAGTTTCTTACATACAGAGCCAAGCCTGTGTGTTGTGTATGGTGAAATGACATCCTGGAAATAAAGGAACCACTAACGTGCTTCTTGGAATACGTCGGCAGTTACAGCCTGAAATTGATAGTTTCTGGTCAGATTGTGTTGAATATCATAACTTAGGTTTCAGTTCCTCTTTTCACAACTGCAATTAGAAGCTACAAACAAAAACAAAAAACAAATAAATGTTCTCTTCTGCTATTTTATCCTTCTGCATCCAGATCGCTCTGCCAAATGTAAGGTTTATTTATTCATTGCTTTGAATTAATCTTGCATTATTTCACTGCTTCAAGGTTTCAATGATGAGATTGTTTATTTTTACAATGACATTGCAGGGTAGGTCTGAGAAGTCAGATCTAGTTGGTTATGAACATATAATCAGGTAGAATATTTCAGCCTGCTATGGCTGGCTTAAATGCTAAAGGGTTGACCCCTTCGCATTCCGATTACTCCGTCAAATGTAATACTTATTAATTCCCATTGTTTTGAATTAATCATGCATTATCTCGTTGTTTAGAGATTTCAATGATGTGATGGTTCGATTTAGAATGGCATTGTAGGGTAGGTGTGAGAGGCTGGATCTGGACAGTTTGAACTTAAAATAGGTTGAATATTTTGGCCAGATAAGGCCTGTTTAAAAGCTAAGGGGTGAAAGAAGATGTGTTTGACGGTTGGCATTGACGTAGTCCAGTCAACAATTTGCAATATGGCTTAAAATTGAAAATGAGATCAAATTGGTAAAGTGAGTCTGTTGATGGGTGTGGAAATTCAGCCTAGAAAATATTGGAATGTAGTTTCTAGTGCAGCCACTCAGAACCGTATGCGATGAAGTACCATCAAAGCTATGTACTTGAAGAAATCTTTCCTGTGATGATGTTGTTGTTGTTACAATATTTTACCATATGAAGCATTTCCTGGTTGATCTTGTGAAAATTACTATTTTTGTGTTTGACCTCAATATACTTTTGGGATGAACACAATCATCGTGTAATGCCCATGTTCTGTGCTGGCTGGCATGGTGCGATTGTACAGTATGACAGGATCATGCTCTATACTAGATGCTTTTTTGATGCCACCAACTCTAGCGAAGTTGCCAGCTTGGAGATAGGGGCTTAACCCTTTCGTTACCAACCTGGCTGAAACCGGCTCTGGCTCTGAGTTTTGTTTTCAAAAGTTTTGAATTAAAATCTTCCACCAAACTTTAGTCACAATTTATGTTCCTAACCCTAGCTTAATGATAACCAAGTTATTTTACTAAATTCTTTGTTATATTTAAAGTAATTGAAAGAAACACAAAGCATCTCAAAATAAATATGGTAATGAAAATGGTTAAAATATAAGGAAAGAGGGAAGAGCAGGCATTTCGTCAAAGAGGACCTCTATGGCTTCTTACATTTAGAATGGCAGCTGAGAATTAAAACAAGTTGTTTTATTTAGCTTAATATTCAATTTAAGTTTAGGTGGCGAGCTGGCAGAAACATTAGCACGCCGGGTGAAATGCTTAGCGGTATTCAGTTGGTTTCTATGTTCTGAGTTCAAATTCTGCTGAGGTTGACTTTGCCTTTCATCTTTTGAGAGACGATAAATTAAGTACCCGTCAAGTACGGGTCATTGACTATCCCCCTCCCCTAAAATGTCAGGCCTTGTGCTTTTAGTAGAAAGGGTTATTATTATTATTATTGAAGGGAGCTGACAATCGTTATTTTGTCTGTCTTTACATTCTGAGTTCAAATTCCACCGACGTCGACTTTGCCTTTCATCCTTTCAGGGTTGATAAATTAAGTACCAGTTGAGTACTGGGGTCGATCTGATCGACATATTCCCTTTCCCCAAATTTCGGGCCTTGTGCCAAGAGTGGAAAAGAATATTCAAAATAAGTATCTGAGGCATGGATATAATGTAGACGTGTGCTCTCGGTACTAATGCTGGCTGTTAGTCTTGAACTAATGGAGACCATAGAGCACCGCACCCAGTCCACTGGGTTAGGAAGGGCATCCAGCTCTTGGAAATTATGCCAAAACAGACAAATGAAGCCTAGTGCAGCTCTCCAGCCTTGCCGGCTCTTGTCAAACTGTCCAACCCATGCCAGCATGGAAAATGGACATCATCATCATCGTTTACCATCCGCTTTCCATGCTGGCAGGGGTTGGACGGTTTGGCTGAGGGCTGGCAAGCCAGGCAGCTGCACCAGATTCCAGTCAGATTTGGCAAAGTTTCTACAGCTGGATGCTCTTCCAAATGCCAACCACTCTGAGAGTGTAGTGGGTGCTTTTTACATGTCAGTGGCACGAATAAGTGAAAAGAAAAGACTGGGGGCCAGAAGTGCAATAAGGATTTCTTAGCTGGTGACATAACCTAAAGGTTTGTTGTGGGATTGAATCAAAGCTAAATGAACTCCAGTTCCTGTTAATATGACACAATTTTGTTTCTATATTAAAGTTTGTCTGATGATTGAGTGTCAAATTGGAAATGAACTCATAAATGTGCTTAATTGGACTGACTTTGTATCAGTCATCTGTCACTGATGAGAGAGAGGAAAAAGGATTTGGTGAGCGAACTACAATGGATCTCAGTTGTTCAATGTTTGACTTCTCCATTGACATTAAATATAGCCCCATTACATCATTGTATGACCCCCACCCCTTCACCTACTTAGGGTCTTGCTACTCCAGGTCAATGTTTCCACTAAAATAATTTCTAGTGGAAGCAAAAGGGAAACAAAGTAAGCTTTGTTTCTTTCTATTTTTGTTACCCGGTCACTTGATGCCTCTGTTGGTGCTGGTGCCATGTAAAAAGCTCTGGGAATGGTGCCACATGGAAAGCACTCTCTACCCTCTGTAAAGTGGTTGGCATCAAGAAGGGCGTCCAGCTGTAGAAACTGTGCCAAAACAGACTATAGGACTTGGTGTGGCTCATGGCCTTGCCAGCTTTTGTCAAACCGTCCGATCCATGCCAGCATGGAAAACAGACGTTAAATGATGATGATGATGATGGTGATGGTGAGTTAGGTGGGAAAGAGAGGGTCTGAAAACAAAGGTGTAGGACATTCATAACCAATGCAAGAGAGGCCGACATCATGTGGCTGGATGCAGATGGTGGGGGTCGACTTGCTACCCAATGTGTTTGAGAGCAGAGGAGGAACTGAGGCAGAGATAGGAAGGAGGGGCACTGCCTGTGACCTTTGCAGGGCCCCTGAGAATTCTGGGATGGTGGGAAGAAGGTATCTTCAGATCAGCAGTCTGGTTTGAATGCTTGCATTAGAGTCGACTCCTCCTCTAACGACACCCAACAAGTCAGGTGGAGGTGTTAAATCAGGCAATGGATGAAGTTCATCAACCAAGAAGGCCATGGATGGATTTTGAACTCAAAATATGAATAGCCAACACAAAGAAGCATCCTGTGTGATAATCTAATGATTCTGCTAGACTATATCCCCTTGTCTGATCCTTTATTGATTGCAGAAGGATGAAAAGCTAAGTTGATCTTGACAGGAATTGAACTCAGGACATAAAGAACTGGATCAAATGCTGCGTAGCATTTCATTTGATCCTAACACACTGATCCTAACACACCGCCTCAGCTCAACAGAACCACTCGTTAAGTAACCACAGGCCCTGCTGCTCTTGCTTCCATAATACACTGCTGTTCCCATTGTATGTTATTAGACAAGGTTAACATACTAATTAAACAGCTGTAATTAAAATAAAACTAATTAAATGAAAACATCAGTTTTAAAACAGGATCTGAATGTTAAGAAATTCAACAAACGAGAAAAGCAGAATCACTTAGAAGAATGGTGGATGGTTTCAGGCAAGTTGGGTGTCTATAGTTGGTTGGTTAATGTTGTAACAGGAGGCTAAGTGTGTAGGGCAGTTGTGCTCTCCCCCATCAGAGCATTTTGGAGAGAGCCAAAAAGATGGAAATCAGTTGGTGCAAGGTCTGCTGAATATAGAGGATGGGGAAGAACATGTCAGGCCAAATCTAATATTCCACCCTGGGGGATTCTTGCTGAATGTGCATTATCATAAAGAAGCGCAACGTTTCTTCTATTGGCGAGTGCAGAGTGTTTCCATAAAAGATTTTCATGTTGCAACTGTTGAGAGTGTAGTTGGCGTTTAGAGTTTGATTGCAGTTTAAGAACTCAGAATGAATAATACTGCAGTGATTGCACCATACATGCAACATAACCTTCCTTCCGTGGAGGTCAGCCTTTGAAATAGGTTGTGGAGATTTATTCTTGTCAGTCCACTGCCTTTTGTGTTGAACATTGTCATAAAAGACCCCTTTTTCATCACCTGTAATGATTTTATTGAGAAACAGGTAATTTCTCTGCCTTGAAAGAAGACTTCGTCACTACGCACATGCAATTTTCCCCATTCTTCTCACCAACAGTATGGAGAACTGGAATACCCAGCTTGATGACTTTTCCTATTTTCTTCCATGTGGTGGCAAATGGTGGATTGCGATATGTTGAGGACAACTGCTAATTCTCAAGCACTTTTATGAGGATTGAATTACAGTAATTCTCTTAAAGCCTCTTGACCAAAATCTGATGAGCATCCTGGTCTGAGTTGATATCTCAATGGAAAATCTTCAGAACAAAACTTTGAAAATCAATTTTGCACTTGCTGGTCAGTAATGACACCTTGCCCAGAAACACTGCATATTTCCTTTCCTCTTTCTATGGCATTTTTTCCATTCTTACACTCCTACATCACAAGTCGAATATGCACTTTCATATCAAACAATGACATGCATACTTTCATTGTTTGAGATGAATCACAGATGAGACTCTTTTAAGAACAGTCGTCTTCATTTCAGTTTTAAATGCATTGCTAAAATTTACTTCCAAAAAAGACAGAAATTATTTATGACTCGAACCAATATATATATATTTATATCAGCGCCGCTCCGACTAGCCTCCGTGTCGGTGGCACGTAAAAAGCACCAACCGATCGTGCCTCGCCTGGCACGTAAAAAACACCCACTACACTCACGAAGTGGTTGGCATTAGGAAGGGCATCCAGCTGTAGAAACACTGCCAGATCAGACTGGTGCCTGGTGCAGCCTCCTGGCTTCCCAGACCCCAGTTGAACCATCCAACTCATGCTAGCATGGAAAGCGGTCACTAAACGATGATGATGATGATGAGATATATATATATAATATATATATATATATATATATTCTCTTTTACTCTTTTTACTCTTTTACTTGTTTCAGTCATTTGACTGCGGCCATGCTGGAGCACCGCCTTTAGTCGAGCAAATCGACCCCAGGACTTATTCTTTGTAAGCCCAGTACTTATTCTATCGGTCTCTTTTGCCGAACCGCTAAGTGACGGGGACGTAAACACACCAGCATCGGTTGTCAAGCAATGCTAGGGGGACAAACAAACACACACACACACATACATACATATATATATATATATATATATATATATATATATATATATATATATATCTATATATATATAATATATATATATATACATATACGACAGGCTTCTTTCAGTTTCCGTCTACCAAATCCACTCACAAGGCATTGGTCGGCCCGGGGCTATAGCAGAAGACACTTGCCCAAGATGCCACGCAGTGGGACTGAACCCGGAGCCATGTGGTTGGTTAGCAAGCTACTTACCACACAGCCACAATATATATATAGGTGTGGCTGTGTCGTAAGATGTTTTTTCAATCACATGGTTCCAGGTTCTATCCCACTGTGGCACTTTAAGCAAGTGTCTTCTACTATAGCCTTGGGTCGACCATAGCTTTGTGAGTGGATTTGGTAGACAGAAACTGAAAGGAGCCCGTTGTATATATATATATATAATTATCCTCATCGTTTAACGTCCGCTTTCCATGCTAGCATGGGTTATAATATACATACATATATAATATACACACACATATATATATATACACATATATATATATATAGATAGATATAATATATATGTTTATGTCTGTGTTTGTCCCCTACCACTGCTTGACATTCAGTGCTGGGTGTGTCTAAATCTTTGTAACTTAGCAGCTTGGCAAAATAAATCGATAGAATTTCAGGTATAAAAAAGAAGTCCTGAAGTCGAATCCTTCAATTAAAAACTCTTCAAAGCAGTGCTCCAGCATAGCCAGAGTCTACTGACTGAAACGAATAAAAGAAAAAAGACAAATTAAATTTAAACTGTTTATACAATGGTGATCATTATCTCTGTTAATCTACAGCAATTAAGACTAAACCAATAAATAGGTTGGGTTTTACGAGGCCTTTTTCTGAACATCCTTGACAACAAGTGACAGCAACATCCTTGTTTTTGTTGGTAATTCTGATGGATATGCTAGGCAGTGCCGTGAGGGCTACTTGGCCATACATGGCGGCTATAGATATAGTTCTGAAAATGATTCCTGGAAATCTGGGAAGTGACCATCTGCAGCATGACCTTCAGGAAACCAACCAACAGCTACTTGGACATGGACCAATCAGACAAACACTCTCACCAATCAGATCTTATTGTCACTAGAAAGCCGGATGGACAAATGGTTGTTTATACTAAGTCTTTCTCTGGGAAAGAATCTACCACTTCAGAATTTACTTGACTCACTGAGATGCAAAACAATAGACAGGAGAAGGACGATGTGGGAACTGAATTTTACTTCTATGAAATATGTTTAGAGAACTTTTTGGTAACGCGAGGGAGGAGACAGGGACTGATAACAAAAAGTAGCAGTCCATAGGTTATTTTGTTCCATGGGTTGGTTTCATGTGACACAATTGTTCCACGGATCAGGGGACCACATGCATAACCAAAACACAATAAAATGCATAAATATATATGTAAACAAAATTTTTGTTTCGTTTTTGGAAGCATCGAATGTGTTTCGTATTTTACAGACAAGAAAGTAATATTTTGAATGCAGTGAAACCAGCAGAAAGATTGGGTACTTTACCCTTATAAGGTGGAAAGAGTTGTCATCAGACAGCCATGGGACTCGAACCCACACCTCGCAGATACTGACCGAGTACTCTTCCAATCAAGCTAAACTACCCACTGACAACAATTTCTGTCACATTAAATGCTTAAAACTTAGCTTCTTTTGAAATGCGACAACATATGTAACAAACTTTTTTCTTTGTTTCTGGAAGCACCAAATGTGTATCGTTTCACACAGACAAGAATGCTGTATATAATTTAATCGTTGGTTTCAAATTTGGGCACAAGGCCAGCAATTTCAGGAGTCGATTTCATCAGCTTCAGTGTTCAACTGATACTTATCTTATTGACCTCGAGAGATAAAGGGTAAAGTTAAGCTCAGTGAAATTTGAACTCAGAACATAAAGACAGATGAAAGTTGCTAAGCATTTTGCATGGCATGCTAACCATTCTGCCAACTTTTGGCCTTATATAATTTAATTATTATGTATATAATACATATATATTACATAATATAATACATACATAATACATTTATATTTATATTACATATATAATACATACAGTACATATATATTACATAATATATATGTATATCATATGCGTGGCATGTAAAAAGCACCATTTGAGCTTGGTTGATGCTAGTGTCACCTGACTGGCTCCTTAGCTGGTGGCACATTAAAAGTGCCATTCAAACGTGGTTGATGCCAATGCCATCTGACTAGCCCCCATGCTGGTGACACTTAAAATGCACCATTTGAGCATGATCAGTGCCAATGTCATCTGACTAGCCCCCATGCTGGTGACACTTAAAATGCATCATTTGAGCATGATCAGTGCCAATGTCACCTGACTAGCCCCCATGCTGGTGACACTTAAAATGCACCATTTGAGCATGATCAGTGCCAATGTCATCTGACTAGCCCCCATGCTGGTGACACTTAAAATGCATCATTTGAGCATGATCAGTGCCAATGTCACCTGACTAGCCCCCATGCTGGTGACACTTAAAATGCACCATTTGAGCATGATCAGTGCCAATGTCATCTGACTAGCCCCCATGCTGGTGACACTTAAAATGCATCATTTGAGCATGATCAGTGCCAATGTCACCTGACTAGCCCCCATGCTGGTGACACTTAAAATGCACCATTTGAGCATGATCAGTGCCAATGTCATCTGACTAGCCCCCATGCTGGTGACACTTAAAATGCACCATTTGAGCATGATCAGTGCCAATGTCACCTGACTAGCCCCCATGCTGGTGGCACTTAAAATGCACCCACTACACTCTCGGAGTGGTTGGCATTAGGAAGGGCATCCAGCTGTAAAAACCTTGCCAGAACAGATTGGAACCTGGTGCAGCCTCCTGGCTTGCCAGTCCTCAGTCAAACCGTCCAACCCATGCCAGCCATGGAAAACGAACGTTAAACGACAATGATGATGATGATGATGATGATGATGATACATATATATTACATAATACATATGTATGATATATGGAATACATATATAATGCCAAACCACTCTGCAGACTGCGATAGTCAATAAAACAGAAGGAACATCTTTAAAATCGATTCATTTTGTGTGGTCTGGTGCCGAATGCTTGAATGGCTGGGTGGCTGTTGATCCTTGAATTGGAGGACAACTTGAAGTTTCCCGTAGTCAACCAGTTGGAGGGTGTTTGCAGATGAGATTTGTGGCCGGAGTAAGGGGTTCCTGTCTGAAGCAGGATAACCTGGTGATGAAATGGTATTGTAGATGGAGAGTCATAAGAGCTAAAAAGACAATTGTGCGGGGAAAAGAAACAAGACATTAAGTTGACGTGATAGAGAGGGAAAAGAAAAACCAGGTGATTTAGTCCCTGATTTGTGCTGAGAGGATCAGAGGTGTTCAGGGTTGTGTATCAGGGCCAATGTGGCTTAGTGGTTAATGTGATGGACTCGTGATCCTAAGATTGTGGTTTCAATTCCTGGACCGGGTGACATTTTGTGTTCTTGAGCAAAACACTTCATTTCACATTGCTCCAGTCCAGAGTGGACCAAGACATCATTGGAGTTAAAATGTATTTGAAATGGCTGTTGGTCACTTTTACTCACTGTCAATGAGACGATGCTTAAGAATGATTCTAGGAGAGGTTACTAAGTGTAGAATTAGGAGGAATAGGAAATCCTTCAAGAATATCCAACAGAGGGAATGGCTGTCGAAGCAAACAGTCATAGCATTGAAGTGGCAATTAAGGATATGAAGACAAGGAAGTGGCAGATGCATCAAAGAATAGTCAGAGAGATCTTTCATCTTTCTCTTGTTTCAGTCATTGGACCATGGCGATTCTGGCGTGCAACCTTGAAGGGCGAACAGGACTTGGTTTTTTTTTCTTTAAAAGTTTGGGACTTATTCTATTGGTCTCTTTTTGTGAACTGCTTCTAAGTGATTCTGCTTTTCTCGTTTGTTGAATTTCTTAACATTCAGATCCTGTTTTAAAACTGATGTTTTCATTTAATTAGTTTTATTTTAATTACAGCTGTTTAATTAGTATGTTAACCTTGTCTAATAACGTACAATGGGAACAGCAGTGTATTATGGAAGCAAGAGCAGTAGGGCCTGTGGTTACTTAACGAGTGGTTCTGTGAGGAGACCACAGTGGACAATAGTATTAAAGGTGGGGGTCAGGCAAAAGTGGAGAAGAGGGGGACAATGGTGTCTCTCGACTGGAAAGTTCTGAGAATCCAGGAACTCATTCTATGGGCCATGTCAACTTTTCTGTTTATATGAGTGGCCCAGCTTATGTTGTTGCCCACAATTACTCCCAAGTCTCTGATGTTGTTGGATGCCATGAGAGCTTCACCTGAAGGAAGGGAGTATGGGAATTTCAGGGTATTATCTTTTCCAAAGTGAATTAACTCAAATTTGTCCTTGTTCAGCAGCATATTAGTCTTTTCTTCCCATTGGATGACAGCCAGTAGGTCTGACTGAAGGCATGCCCGGTCACCCACTTCATTGACGGACTTCTGGATCTTGGAATCATCTGCAAAGATTCTTATGTTACTCTGCTTAATGATGCCAGTAATGTCTTTTATATGATATTTACCAATGTGAACTACAATGAAAAAAATATGGGCAAGACATGGTATATACTTGTTTTTGTGCAGGGGTTCCTTGAGACATGTAATTTATTTTAAGGGTTACGCAAGGGTAAAATGGTCGAGAAACACTGGTCTTGAGTAATATAAAACTTTCCTTTCATAAGTTTCAAGTTAATCTGCCTGGTTGGAAAATATTGTGAATGTGTATCGTATGTATGATGCAGGGACCCCAGGGGGATAAATTCTGTGTACCATTTGTGAAACATGGAATAGGCAAAGGGTTAATAAAACTGGGTTTAGAAGAACGGTTTGTGACCAGGGTGCAAGCCATTGTAAGGAGATGCAGATTGTAAAGAAAGAGTTGGTGATGAGTTCATTGAGGAATTTAGGGTGCAGTTAGGCATTCATAAAGGGTCACTTCTCAGTCCTGTCCCTATTTATCAGATCCTATATGCTGCAAGTTATTTGAAATCTGATTATTAGAAATTTAGGTAGTTGGCTCCATAGCTAGTAAACTGGAGGTGAAGAGTTCAAACCTCTCTGGAGCTTCAGTTTTGTTCTTTAAGGCAGCTGCTCAAAATATTCAGTCGCATTTCGTCCATTTTTTTGTTCTGAGTTCAGTTCCACTGAGGTTAACTTTGCCTTTCATCCTTTCGGAGTTGATAAAATAAATACCAGTTAAGCACTGGGGTCGATGTAATTGACTTGCCCCTCCCCTCAAAATAGAATCATAAATCTAAGTGCTTGTTTTCCATCTTTTTTTTGCTTCATGAAATCTATTGAAAATCAAAATGAATTCATAGTCTTTGATATAGGAAAAGACTGATTAAAAATATGGTATTTGTAACAAAGTCAGTATTAATAGCCATCTGTCCACCATACTTAATGTATACACACTGTTGCTTGGCCAATTAGTACAGCAACTGACTCATCAGCAATATGTATGACACATGGATAGGTACTTTAATTTAATACTGTCTCACTTCCATATACCGGATAAGTATATACACTCCAACAATGTAGGTGGGTGTGTGTGTGTATGTATGTATGTGTTTGAGTGTTTGTATATATATATATATATATATATATAAAATATTATTAGAGACAAAACCACTATTTTGCAAAACAAACAAGGAAAGACTTAATCAATACATAAAATTTTAATAAATAGTCAAAAAAACCGCCACACATACACATATATATATATGTCATTACCATGATCATCGTTTAATGTCTGCTTTCCATGCTGGCATATGGGGTTGGATGGTTTGACTGAGGGCTGCACCTGGCTCCAATATATATATATCCAAGAAGGTGCTGAAAAGTTCCATCCATCCCATGCAAGCATTGGAAAAATGGACATGAGATGACGACGATGACAAGAACAATGATGATAATGATGATGATGATGATGGTAAAGATGATGACGATGACGATTATGGTGATGGTGACGAGGATGAAGATGACAGTGATGATGATTATGATGATGATGATGGTGATGATGATGATGATGACAACGGCAGCAATGATATATTCTTGTGTGTGTGTGCGTGTGTGTGTGCATGTGCTTGCGTGCACACGGATGTGTGTGTGTGTGTGTGTGTAATTGCTGGCTGATTACAACAGAAAGCTTTCTATTTTGTTTGAAGTGCGAAAATATTATTAATAAAAAAAAACCAAAAAAAAAACCGAAATTAATATTAGGAAGGAATAACAATAAAACGATTGTTCCCAAGTAGAACTTTTGAATTTGGAAATAAATATTTCTCTGTTCAAAGGCACTTTATTCTATTTTACTAAGTTAATGTACGGCTTATTATTAATTAGTTGTAAATAAATGATGTAAGGTTATTAACACCTCTCTTCCCCATCCCTCTCCCTTTCTGTCTTTGTCTCTCTCTCTCTCTTTCTTTCACATTCCGACATGGACAAAGAACACTGTTTTTCTAACTTACAAAGCCCCAGTTGCTGTTGCTGAAGGCTCTTGAGGGGGGAAAGAGAGAAAGAAAGAGAGAAAGAAAGAAAGAAAGAAAGAAAGAAACTAACAAAAAGCCAACTCTAATTGACACGACTCCAAAGACACAGTGTTTGGCGAGATGTCAGTCCAAGCAATAATGATGACGATAACGATGATTAATAATAGTAATAATAATAATAATCCTTTCTACTAGAGGCACAAGGCCTGAGATTTGGGGGAGGGGGTATAGTCAATTACATTGACCCCAGTACTCAACTGGTACTTATTTCATTGACCCTGAAAAGATAAAAGGTAAAGTCAACCTTGGTGGAATTTGAATACAAACAAGAAGTCATACCACCTAACAAATATGAAGAAGAAGAAGAAGAAGAAGGAACAACAAAAGCTATAAAACAAATGAAATCCAAACTAAAACAAGAACAGACCATGATAAAACGATGGCAAGAAAAGCCCCTTCATGGCAAATACTGGGCTAAACTAAACGCAAAAGAAATGAGCAGAGAAAAATCCCAGCAATGGTTGAGAAACTCAGGACTCAAAGCAGAGATTGAAGGATTTTTAATTGCAGCACAAGACCAAAAGCCTCCCCACCAGAAATTACCAAAAACATGTAATGAAAAAAAACATAACAAGTAACTGCAGAATATGTGGAGATGGACAAGAAAAAATAAATCATATTATCTCTAGCTGCCCAGTCCTGGCTAGGAAGGAACATATTCACAGACATGACAGAGTTGGGACCTACATACGTCATCATAATCTAATGTCCATTAAATGATGATGATGATGATGACAGCGATGATGGTTCAAGGATTCCTCTATGACAGTTTCTGCCTAAACACTTGATTTGCTAAATATAGCAGCCAAGCCTTCTTCGAATCTGA